>NC_091288.1:22006902-22366902 GCF_032444005.1 Ranitomeya imitator
TGCGGGGGGCTCAGGGAAGCCCGCAGGGAGCCCCCTCCCTGCGCGGTGCTTCCCTGCACCGCCGGCACATCGCGATCATCTTTGATCGCGGTGTGCCAGGGGTTAATGTGCCGGGGGCGGTCCGTGACCGCTCCTGGCACATAGTGCCGGATGTCAGCTGCGATAAGCAGCTGACACCCGGCCGCGATCGGCCGCGCTCCCCCCGTGAGCGCGGCCGATCGGCTATGACGTACTATCCCGTCCAGGGTCAGATAAGCCCAGGGCACCTCGACGGGATAGTACGTCTAAGGTCACAGAGGGGTTAATATCAGCATTAAAAAACAAACAAACCGGATTTCATGATAATTTGTTGGGAGATGTTTAGGGTATGTGCACACGTATTCTTGAGGTCTGCGGATTTTTCGGCAGCGGATTTGTGAAAACCGCAGGTAGAAGGCACTGCATTTTACTGACGGATTTCCTGCGGAATTACCGCGGATTTACCGTGGTTTTTGTGTGGATTCCACTGCGGTTTTACACCTGCGGTTCTCTATTATGGAGCAGGTGTAAAACCGCTGCTGATTCCGCACAAAGAATAGACATGCTGCAGAATGTAAACCGCTGCGTTTCCGCACGGTTTTTCCGCAGCATGTGCACTGCGGATTGTGTTTCCCGTAGGTTTACATTGTACTGTAAACGCATGGGAAACTGCTGCAGACCCGCAGCTGCGGAAACGCTGCGGATCCGCAGCAAAATCCGCAGCGTGTGAACATAGCCTTATACTTTATGTGTTGATATGTGGCCCCTAATGGTGATGACGTGAAATGCCGCCTTGTCCATTTAGTATTTAACTCTTTTGAATTTATAGCATGAGAAACTGGAACCATTAGTAAGGTTTATGTAAATTTAAAGTAGTTGTTTGGGAAAAAGTGTCTTGTTACCCTGAGTGTTGGTTCCCGTAAAAATAATAAAATAAATCATATTCGCCTCCCGTCACCCTCATTGATTTACTGCAGGCCTCTCCATGGACATCGGAAGCAATGCCTGCGCCATTTAACCAGTCACAGGACTGCTGCAGCCCCTCAAAAGCTACATGTGATTTAATTTGCACATTATCAGGCCTATATCTCTGGAACCACATGATGGGTTCACAAAGAAATAAAAAAACTGATTACTCAGAGGATCAGCAATAATAAAATAAGTAAAAATTGTAAGTGCTAATTCACAGTGTAACAGTGCAGAGCGACCTAAATACACACCCACGAGGAATCCAACAGGTTACACCCCCATGGAATCCTATGAGCCTTGACTCCTCATTAAAGACCATAAACATAAAATAAAAAGTCCCAAATCTCTGGAACCGCATGACGAATTCATGAAAAACAAATGCCGGAATAGTCAGAGGAGCAACAATAATAAAACAAGTAAAACATGACAATTTTAGCTTGGTGATACTTTTTTTTTTAAGGTTGGACACATCTGTGATATTACTAATAATATTAACAATTATCGTAATAACAATAATAATGATACTAACAATAAAGATATAACTATATAATACAGTTCTTGCAGTGGCATAATGTTCTGAATGCCACCTTTACCTGTTCTTCAGCATCTTAGTCTAAATTAAGAGTTCTGGGTGCAAACTAATTTCGAAAAGTTCAGACCCTCCGGACAGTTGATATCGAACATACCTACAGGATATCATTATTTCTCCCCGGTAACATTGCTATTGCAAGCGATTTTTTAATTTTGTGAATTAAAAGGTGACTTATATGAATTGGACTCCTGCCGCTAATGACCAGGAGAGCAAAAAATGACAACTCCTCTCGGCGATCAGAATCCGTAAATTGAATCGAAACTGTAGACTCTGTCAGGGAAAAGAGATTTTCAGTCTCATTAATATTTTCTTATGAAAGGATTTTTGCCAAGTTCCTCATCCCTTGTTATGTCTTTTGTCACAGGATAAGGGTAATGTGATGTAATTACCTATTCCTCTTATTGTCAAGGCATTTGACAAATGGCAGAATAAGATTTATCATTAGCCATTGAAGGTTAAAGTATTTACGTAACTGGTAGAAAAAGACGGAATCGGAGCATAAAAGAACCTTGGCTTTATTTATATTTAATGAGAGCCGGTCTATAGATTTATCACTAAATTGGAGCAAAACCCATTTCCAGATATCTATTATCATAACAAACTTGGAGATGATGAGCTTTAGACCTGTCAGATAGATTGATCTGTCCATTTCCCTAATCCAATCCAGAAACCCTTTATGGAATTTCACTTTTCACAATTTTAATAATGTAAACTTTTACAAGAATCGGAGAAAGTTTATTGCAGAAGCCGTCTGCGGAAGATGACTCCAGTATGGTCATGAGCTTTTTAAGGCACCTTTATCTTTGAAGCATCAATATTATTAGTAATGTTGAATAAAGAATGATCTGGACTAAGGATAAATTAATCAATTCAAAATATCTGAATTTTTTGGGGGTAGTTCGATTTATCCAATTCGAGCAAAATGCCAGCAAGATAGGTGCCATTTTGCTGGATACGTAAGGGCTAGAAAGGGGTTAAAAAATTAAATATCATACTCACTTGTATTGAGCGAGGCCAGATACAGTCTAGTCTGCATGTGCAAATCACATACTTGTGGTCGCACCCCCTCTTCTCCCGGACGCCGGCACCAGAGAATCTTCACAGTGTGCAGTGTGCGCCATGTGAAGATCCTCAAGTCTGCAGTCACATACAGTATAATGACTGCAAAAATTTGTAATTTTATACTGGATAACCACTTTTAACAGCAGAAAGTTTGTGCATTTTCTAATAAACCTGATTTTTAAAGTGGGTTGAATCATTTGATTGTGCCGGTAGCTACAGGCAGGGGCATAACTGTTGCCATTCTTCACATATACAACACACCAGTATTAGAAATGCTAAGTACAGCTTTTAGACGCACATTAAGAATATGTTTCCTGAAAATGAATATCACTCACATCCATTGGTTACAATTCACACCTGTCTGTCTATTTTTGGTATATCCCTCGCTGTAACTGCAGAGTTGCTAGGTCAGCTGATGTGGGTGGTGGCCACTCCCACCATCCTTTACATGGTGACCTGATGCATCAGCTGACTGTTGGTGATAGAGTTATTTTATGGAGACCAGTCATGCAGTTGCAGGTCTTTGGTGTCAGCTACTTCTGGTGTTTGGAGTCCTGTTTCTGGGTCATCTGTGGTGTGGAACTTGGCAGCGGAGTCTGGAACCTAATTGTAGAGATTTTTCCTCATCTGTCTTGTGTTTGTCACTGTCCCCTTTGTTGTTCAACCTGCAGTGGTGATGCTAGTGCCCTTGCCAGCCAGTGCACTAGCCAGGGCAGTGTGAGGTGACAGCGAGGGATGAGGTTCCTGATGGCAGTGGGGGGGGAAGGACCCACTTAGGGTGTTAGGGGAGTGCAGGGACATGCTTGGGTTTGAGCTCAGGTGGTGGCCATCCTTCATCTTCTTATTGGTAGGGCCTTCCTCTCCCCTTTTCCATCCCATTGTGTGTTCATTGTGCCATCCCCTAACCGACCCCCCTGTTGGGTCGTTGTACATATCGTGACATCATCTCTCTTGATTTCAAAATTTCAAGTTTGCTATTTACTAATTGTTCCAGTGTTGGCTTCTAAGTGTTCAAAGTTTTCTTTCACTTGATTCTTTATGGTCTTTTTCTTCTCAGTATCGATGTTTGTGTAACTTAATTATTCAACAAGGCAAATCGGTCCTACATCCCAGCAGATACTTCTGATATATTCAAATCTGGCTTAGGGAGAGACCGTGTGCTGGGGAACGTGTGCTATATATTTCTAAGTCCAATATATTCGAAGTGTTTCACCAATTAAACATGGCATGCGGACAGTAGACAAGTAAGCTGTGCAAGATTTCTAACTAAACATGTTTCTTGTTCTGTTGTATTACACTATTTATTTTTCATATCTCTGCTTTATATGTGTTTTACCTGCTGCTGCTGCTTACTTTCACCTCTACTACCCTTTTACACAACCTATATCCTGTCTCCACATCAGCTTCTCCCTTCTCTCCGCTGCCTTGTACAACACTGAGGCTGTGCAGACATTTCTCATTCACTCCAATCCATCCACTACCACCATACAGTGCACAAAACACTCACACAAATCATTGAAGCACCTGCTCTTTCTCTTTTTTTTTCCTTCTCCCAGTCACTGGTGACATATTTCCAACCCATGCTCCTCTTCCACAAGTATATATAACTCTCATCCTGCAACACATAGAAACCCTGCCAATCTTAAAAACATTCAGTGCTTGCCTTCTCCTGTCTCTTTTAATTGTGCCCTTGTGACGGTTAGCGTGCAACAAACTCCTCTACATCCAAGATTTATTCCTTTCTAATTCCCTTGACCTTTTGGCTCTCACTGAAACCTGGATCCAGCAGTCTGACACCATCGTTTTTCTCTTGTAGGGTGGGCTACAATTTTCTCATACCCACAGAACTGAGAATAAACAGGTCTGGGGTTATGTTATGGTCTGCTCCTTTCATTGTAATTCCCCTGGTACCCTCACTTATGCTTCATTCCTTTGAAGTCTACACTTTTAGATTTGTTAAACCCTTCTCTTGCGAGTGGTGGTTGCATATTGTCCTCCAGTCTCTTCCCATCAATTTCTGGATCACTTTGCCACCTTCCTTCCACACTTTATATCCTGTGACATTCCCACTCTCATCATGAGGAACCTTACCAACCTAATTGATGATCATCTCTCCCCATCTGCCACTCATCTTCTTTCTCTATCTTCCTTCTTCAGCCTCTTACAGTTTAGTAACTCTTCTTTTAAGGGTGGCAGTCAAGGGCCTTTTTCTTCAGAGCCAATTTTTAACGGCGCTAAGAAATAAGAAAATAGCATCCACCAGTGTCAGAAAATCTCCGAAGTTTCAGCTACTGGAGGAGAGGGAGCTGAGACCCCGGAGGACACAATCAGGGTCGATCACATCAATGCCGTTATTAAACAAATAATGGTAATCACATTAAAAAAACATTAGTCCCATTTAAAATTAATTTCTCTCTCCTCTGACATGAACTAATATGTCAGAGGAGAGAGAAATTATGTCTCCAGGCCGCCCACGGTACGTTACCTTGGTACCGGAAGCGCCATCCTCCGGCCCTCCTCTTGTTCCCTAAGCAAAATGATGGGCAGATGTACAGTGCACAGGAATTATTCCTATTGGTTACTGACTTATAGACCCTATCACAGTGACCAAAAGGTCAATATTTGTCAGCCCCCTAGTCAAATTATTTCTGTCTTTCTTTGCCTTTAGCTAGAGTTAGGCTTTAGAGTTAGTCGTTAGGGTTATGCTTTAGGGTTAGATTTTAGGGTCAGGCTTTATGATTAGGCTTTAGGGTTAGGGTTAACGAAATGCTACAATGTTAGGGCTAGGCTTTAGGGTTTCTTTAAAAGTACAACTTTTTTTTAGAAAAAGTATAATAAAAAAAATACTACTGTTAGGCTTACACATGTTATATTTTATTTTTTTGGCATTCATATAAAATAATGGCCCAAAAATGTCCACTGCAGAGCACGCGTATATCCTGGTTTGCTTCTGCAGTTCCAGGTGTAAAACTAAATCTGCTTCTGAAGCAGAACAGTTTTCAGTGATGACTCCTCTTCCTATATAGGATCCCAATGATAGCAGTCAGCCATCACAGCTGAAGCGTTAGAGGCTAAGTTCTGCAGTCCAACCCACCATTGTGGAATCATGACATTGCACTTTCCCCTCAAATTCCTCCTTTTTCAGCAACCCCTGAAATAAAATTAGATGGCACCAATTTCTCTCCCTTTGAATTTTTCAAAATTGTTGTTACCCCAGAAGTCCTACGGTTAATTGACCATCAAACCAATTTATATGCCCAACAATATATTTCCTAAAAACCCACATCCTTTCATTCCCATTCATGGATCTCCACACATTTCACTGAAATTCTTTTAAATTTGAGTTTATTAAAAAAATCCACTCTTCGTTCCTACTAGGCAACAAAAACTGTCCACAGTGCCCTTGTATTTACAGCTGTGTTGACCTGAGCTTATTATGAAGCCCTAATAATACTGCATATTGGTCCATTCACCTGTCGGTATTGCCATTGACTATCGACGCTGAGGCCAGTGACGTGTATTGTGCCCCACATAACAACGTGTGGCCTGGTCAACAGCACGGAAAACGAAGAACAAAAAAAGTTAAAATGAGCCATCAATGGAATGGAACCAAACCAGAAGGTACCCTATGTCAACACTTGATGTAAGGGCACACAATTCTATGTGCACCCCAGATTAGAATGTTTATTTTTTTATTCTTCTGGACTGAAGGAGGAGACGTTATTATTTATATAGAGGGATGGAAGAGCGGAACACAGATCCAGCAGAGCGATGAAACAGCTGTCAGATTATAAGACCTCCTAGTTTATTTATACCGGCTGAACAATGTCTGTCTGAGTTCTGGCTCCATGTGCAGAGAGCTTAGTGAATATTACATATTGTTCTTTAATTTACACTGCAGGGTTGCTGCCAGGTGGAAAGCCTCAAAGCATTGTTTATTAAACTTTAAGAAAAAAACTTTTTATGAAAAGTCAGAAAACATTTTGATAGAATTGCGTATTGTCTGTATATAGACGGTAAGTACAGGGATGATAATGTAAGCTAACACCAGCCAGGACCTTGAAGCGTCTCTTTTTATGCAGGGATCTGGTAAGTGAAATAAATGTGTACTGTCCAAGCCTAATAAAGCGGTTGTCTAGTTTATCAAAATTATATTTGAAAGTGACACAATTTACTATTGTGTTTCTATTATCACAAGTACCTGGATCTACAGCTATCTCCTCTAGACCCTGGTCCCACCAGCTCCATTTCCAGCCCCATGCTTTGCATAGGAGACCATTTAATTTCTTGAAATCATAGCTCACTTCCCCTCTTTCCTCAGTGGTCACAATGCTCTCCCGTAAATTGAAATGAACACCTCCAGTATAATGATGTCTACTGTCCACATGGCAGATTTCAAGCATATCTAAAAATGCTGGTAACGGAAAATCAGTCAAGATGGCTGCCCTCATAATCATATAAAAAAAATAGAATATCAAAGTTCTACAATCAGAAAATAAAAGCATGCAATGTTAAAAATATAAAAACTTAACTTATATAGAAAGAATGTATTAAGAATTTTGGATACACATTCCTTTTAAAATCATAAAAAAATCGAATTTATTAAATTTTTTACCTTTTTAAAATACTAATTTATTATTTCCTTCATTTCTGTTTCATGGACATGGGAAATCCATTGCGGATTGCTACGAGTAAGGTCATTTATCAATTTTTCACACCTGACAGTAGAGCGATATTGACACATTATCTTCTTACTAAAATTCCTTGTTGGCAGCTGATGATTCTCAGACCCCATCTGTCTTGTGATGTTATCAAGGATCACGATGGGATTTTATGAAACAGCCGCTCATGCCGTAATGTCCCCGCGAACGAGCGGTGGGGAAATTACGAGATGGATTCTGATTTCAAAATAACACAATTGAGTAACAATTCCCGAATAACAACTTTTTTTCTCTTTACTTTTTTATTTTCTGGTAATTTAGTGACTGAGGCCGGTGGCTCTCCCCTGTGGAGGTGTTTCAGTGCTCAGCATTTAAGCAACGGGGTTAGAGATTCCATTATAATTGGACCACTTTTGCTTTTTCCTTTTGAAAACCGTGTTATTATTTTTTTTTATTATTTCTAAAAAGTGACCATTGTAAATTGATTGTGTGTATTAGACACAGATTAATCTAAAAGATGATGGTCTTTCTTTAATAATTTTTTTCCAGTTAATTTACAAGATGGTTAAAAGAACATTTAGCTAAAATGTAAAAAAAAAATCCTTTCAGATGGATAAGACTAGAAAATAACATTCTCAGCTACAATACCCTTAATGGGATGAAAAAGATAATGTTTTCCTTAGTGAATCATTAGTCTATTCATGATGAAAATCTTGCCGCTTTGTATTCCAGGAGGTGCAGCCGAGCTATGAAAAACATATTAAAAGTGACTGAAAAATGCCGATTTGGTAGAACGTTGCTTGAAGGCCACGTCTACAGCAAAAAAAAAAAATATTTGTTCAATGCTTTCAAGCCAAATGTTAATGATTACATATGTATCAGGTAGAACAACAAGGAATTGAGATGTCTAAAGATCGTCAACTGTATGCGCTTTCCAAAGACCTTGATAAACCAATAACTATAGAATTCATTTTTGTTCCTATTCTTTTTTTCAAAAACATCTGTTTAGAATAGAGTATGATACTTTTTTTTCTGCCTTGATGCAATGGCTGCAACTCATCAAGTGTTGGTGTCAGACGCTCCTGATTCTCGAAAAGGTGCCATTATTTAATAAATTTGCCAGGTCTAAAAAGTGGAATGCGCCTTTGTATGCGCCTCACCATAAATCTCTCTCCAGTAGTTGATGGGAGTAAAATTTGTGGAATAAGGGATGTTGCCACTCTCCATAACAAGTGGGGTTGCCTTGTCCCCTCCCTGCCAATTCATTATGTCAGAGCTGTGCTTCTAAAAAGGGCAGGAGAACCCCAAAGTTGCAAAATTTGGGGGCAGAAAGTTTTACTTCTTTTCATAGCTTTCTAGTTATGATCTTACAGGTTTTGATGTATTGAGCTCTATGTGTTATTGGTAACAATGTGTAGCAGAAAATCAAACAGGTTGACAAAAAAAAATGTTATAGAAGTGTGAAGGTGGTGTGAACAGGTTTCTACAGACTTGTTCACTGTGCAAGTAGCCGATGTGTTTTTGGTTCTATAATTGTTCTCTTGTTTCTACAAGACTGGGGAGTCCACCACTCCTCTGTGGGCCATTTGCACTAAATCTGTTCCATCCAGCATGTCCACATGGATATTTTCTCTCTGAACCCTGCTTATACAGGTACTATACAGATGATCAGGTTTTTAAATACATCAGATAGGGATTATATACATTAGATAGGACTGCTCTATTATGGGTATACCTTGGCGATTGGTGGAGCAGCTTAATATACATTTTTTTTGCAGAAAAACGTATTAACTAAATACCCTGTATTTTTTTTCATTTTTTGACTAGCACTTGCTCATTTACTGTGACTTCTTTACAACAGAGTATTTTTTACCTCACTGGGCTCTTTTTGTGTCTAGAAGTGTGAAGGAGTTGTCCCCATTCAAAAGATTTGTGTGGGTATAAGTTTCAGTAGTTATAAAGTAAACCCCAGACTATTACTTACTCTTTCTGGGTCCAGATTTGTGTCTCGATTGCTGCCCTGGTCTATGGTCTGCTGATATAATGCCTTTCCAATCATTGTTCTCATGCCATCTACATTGGCAGAGCCATTTAGCTTTTTAGTTAGCTGCCGCACTGCTGACGTGATTTCAGGGCTGCAGACAAACAGCAGAGACCGAGGCAGTGGTATAGACACAACTCCAGACCTGTGCAGGATAAGTAGTACTTGGTCTGTGTTTAAATACACGCTGAAGCTTATACCCAAATGTTTTCTGAGAGAAGACTACCCCATTCAGCTTTGGCTGTGTTGAAAAATTATGGTGGTCAGTTGAACCAAACATAACGTGTTGCATAAAATAGCAAAAAGAGAAAAGAAGGCACTTTCTTTGTGTAGTAACCTGGCTCAAAACTGTATTCAAGTGTATGCTCACGTTATCCATCTATGAAACATTTGATAGTCAATGTAGAGCAACTAGTGAAGATATGGAGTCGAAAACCATGTGATAGATGCATAAAGCCTCTTGGAGTCTCAAGGGTGCTTGAAGCCATAAATCTAAAAACGCTGGGAAACTTTTTGTGACAATACTCAAAGGAAACTCTGATTAGATAGATAAAATATGCACAATGTAGAACACGTTACAACCTCAAAATGAGATCTTCATCATGAACAATGGCAATTGTGAAAATTAAACATGTCTTCTGCCACTAAGTTTTGCATCATCACAGCAGCTTAGCTATGTGATTCTTCTTGAATCTAGTGCTATAAAATGATCATGTCACAGGCGGGTAGCCTAATTGACTCTCTATTTTTTCTGGACAGCTTTTCAAAAAATCAGGGACAGACAGTATTTATTGCGGACATATTGGAAAACCATAATAAATCATTATGATTATAAGGGATATCTATTTATAGTCTACAGCTGGACCCTTGCTTCCGAGTTATTGCAAAAATTGTGTTCTCTCACTATCTTACCAAGTGATTAGGTACCATAACACAGGGCCGCCATCAGGGCATTACTGCCCTCAATATAGTATGAGGCCCGATGAGCAGAAGCAAAGAGGGGGGCCCAGACACACTGGCAGCCCTGGTCCTTGGGTGACCCTATTTGCTTCTGCTCACTGGGCCTCAGGGGCAACAAAAATCAGGGATGCTGAGGTGCCGCACGCCAGGTGCATAGCAGCACTGCACAGTTAAAGCAACTATCGTGATATATAGATACTGGTACAGTTTTGTTAATGCGCCCATTGGCCGAAAATGGGTGCTGTACTTTAAAGTAGGGTTGAGCGAAATGGTTGGGACAAATTCAAAAATCGCCGACTTTCGGCAAAGTCGGATTTCATGAAACCCCACCCGATCCTAGTGTGGGATCGGCCATGAGGTCAGCGATCTTCGCGCCAAAGTCGCGTTTCATATGAAGCTTTCAGCGCCATTTTTCAGCCAATAAAGGAGGACGCAGAGTGTGGGCAGCGTGATGACATAGGTCTCGGTCCCCACCATCTTAGAGAAGGGCATTGCAGTGATTGGCTTGCTTTCTGCGGCATCACAGGGGCTGCAGGGACAGTGGAGTTTATATTTTTGTGCATCAGCTCTGTAGCTTATTAGGCTTCCTTATAAGGCTCCCTGATAGCTGCATTGCTGTGTGTACGCCGCTGTGCAAACCAACTGCTTTTTTAAAAGGAAAAAATCCTGTTGCTCCTTTCTGCACAGTTATCTTGTTTATTTGTCCACACTTTTGTGTGCAGCAGTCCTTTATATTGCTGCCATACTTTTCCTGAGACCATTGTAGGGAGATTGAAATTGTACTACAGTCCTTGTATTTTTTCATATATCTTCCAGCCACTTTCTGCCACTGCATCAATTCAAAGTGACAGGAGACAGCATTTGTCCACTATGGTTACGAACTACTTTTCCTCCCTTATCGATGTTCTCCCTCACAGGTCATTCCCCTTTGATTACTGGGCATCTAAAATAGACACCTGGCCTGAATTGGCAGAATATGCATTACAGGAGCTCGCTTGCCCTGGTTCTAGTGTGCTATCAGAAAGTCTTCAGTGCTGCTGGTTTGATACTGACCGAAAAAAGGACACGTCTGGCTACCCAGAATGTTGATGATCTAACCTTCATTAAAATGAACCAATCATGGATTTCAAATTATTTTGCCCCACCTTCCCCTGCTGACACGTAGCTTGCCTGAAAAATGTCTTGCTTTTGGCCTCCTCTTACTGACTTCTCCAATTCCGCCATTTGCAGCTGCTGAATGTCCACCATAGGCTATTTTTATACCTCCCTAAATGGGCTGACTCCACCCAAAGGGCCGTGGACACCACCTGGTGCAAGCACCCGTGCAAGTGCTGTTTGCCTGGACAGATGGGTGCGCCCACTCTTGGGCGACGGCACTGGCACACGGTCCCTCATAGTACAATGAAGTGTCTCTGACAGTGGTGGTGCACAACCAACGTCAGACACACCATCGTAATATGAGGGGCCCCTGTGCCAGTACCGCCGCCCATGAGAGAGTTTCCCCCCCCAGCTCGAACAGTGCTCTACCACTTGCAATACTTACCTCTCCCTGCTCCACCACAGTGTTGTCTGTGCTGTTAAATCCTTCAATGGCACTGCCAATACAAATTTGTTGAAATGATAGATCATAGTTAAAATATACAGGGGCCCTGGCCTCCATTTAGACCAGTTAATACTTTGCACGTACTACCACTGTCTGCTACTCAGCAGAGGAGCCCACCCCTGTACCTAGCTATGCCACCTGTTTAGTCCTGTTACCAATTTTGAACTGCATTTAGCCTACTTTTTTATTGTGGGCCTACAAACTGTGTCTGCGCCACTCATTACAGTTGTACTCCACTGAACAAAGCAATGCCGCCTGTTTAGTTATGTTACCAATTTTGAACTGCATTTAGACTACTTTATTTGGGCCTATATCTGTGTTTCCTCCTCATCCTGCCCATTGCCCAGCCACTGCTAGATAAGTCTGCTGGTACATTGACCCAGACCACTACATTCCCCTTGCACTCTACACAGCCTGAATCTGACCCTGCTGAAAGTCAGGTTCCCCTTCCCGCATACTATACCACCTTACACGGGCACAAAGAGGAAGGTGCAAATGAAAATGCAGGTTCCTTCATCAGGTGGGGGGGCATACTCATTGGCGACGTCACTGGCACAGGGCCCCTCATAGTACGCAAAAGTGTCTCTGGCAGTGGGAGGCGCCACCCGCCGTCAAACACACCGCCGTACTATGAGGGGCCCTGTGCCAGTGCCAAGTGCCAACGAGTGGGCCCCCATGCTTGATCAGGATCACAGCACTTGCAAAGTTGAAATACTTACCTCTCCCTGCTCCACTGCCGTGACATATTCCGCATTTCCTGGGCCCACAAAAATCTTGAGCCAGCCCTACCCCCACAACTTTAGCCAAATGACCCCCTGTTTTCAATGCCTAACTATTATTATAAAGTAAATTAAGATTGACAAGCTTAAGAAATAAGAATTGATGTTTGTGGCACTAAAATGGGCACTGTAGGTGTTTTCCTGTCCTCCACTCACTGCCGACTTTGATTCCCCATTGACTTGCATGGGGTTTCGTGTTTCGGTCGGCCCCCGACTTTTCAAAATAATCGTCCGATTTCACCCGACCCGACTTTTGACAAAGTCGGGTTTCGCGAAACCCGACTCGATCCTAAAAAAGTAAAAGTCGCTCAACTCTACTTTAAAGACATGGCCGGGTGCATCATGGTCCTTTCATAGCATGTTCACATGCCCATATTGATTTCGGACTTGGAGAAGCGTGTCGCATGAACAGTGTGGGAGAAAGGCGCCATTGGGGGCTGCAGCAACAGACAGTATGAGGAAGAGGCGCATGGACAGTGTGAGGAAGCGGTGGGTGGAAAGGGTGAGGAAGCATCAGATGGAGAGTGTGAGGAAGAGGCGGGTAGACAGTGTGTGGAAGAGGCAGGTGGGCAGTGTGGGGAGGCTGCTAAGGGCAGGCTGGGGAGGGGAAGTTGCTGAGAACAGGTTGCTGAGGGGAGGGTGGGGAGGGGAGGCTGCTAAGGTCAGGCTGAGGAGGGGAGGCTGCTGCGGGCAGGCTGGGGAGCGGAGGCTGCTGAGGGAAGACTGCAGAGGGAAGGCGGGGCATGCTGCTAAAGTCAGGGAGTGGAAGCTGTTGAGGGGAGGCAGTGGAGGGCAGGCTATGAAGGGTAGGCTGCAGAGAGGAGACTACACAGGGAAGGCTGCTGATGGCAATCTGAGGAGGGGAGGCTGCTGAGGGGAGGCAGCGGAGGGCAGACTGCGGAGGGTAGGCTGTGGATAGGAGGCTGCTGAAGGCAGGCTGGAGAGGGGAGGCTGCTGAGTATGGATGCTAGGGAAAGGTTGCTGAGAGGAGGCTGCTGAGGGAAAGCTGTGGAGGGCAGGCTGCGGAGGGTAGGCTGCGAAGGCGAGACTGCTGAGAGGAGGCTGCTGAGGCAAAGCTGTGGAGGACAAGCTGCTGAGGGGAAGCTGCTGAGGGCAGGCTGCTGAAGGGAGGCTGCAGCAGGCAGGATGAGGCTGATGAGGCAGCCGTTGGATTCTTCTTGACTGAACGACGGGCGTGGAGGTGCCACTGGCTGTGCGAGTAACTAACTTAAGTCCATTTATTAATTTGTACATCATTTCAGTACATGATTGTGTGATACAATCAATCCTTCCCCTCCCCCTTCAACCCCACAACCAAACTATATAAGATACTGGATGAGCACTCAGGATCATCCATTAGCTTATAAATTTTGGTTGGAGGATGGAATTGGAAAAGGGAGAGAATAATTGGTGCAATTGGGCATATATGTTTGGGAAATAGCTTTTTTACTATTATTATTATGGTAGTGTAATTATTGGGAGGGGCAAAATTGTCTACGCTTAGACTGCAGTGCAAGGACTGGAGGCTGATCTAGTAACCTGATCAGGTCAGAAGACCTGTGGCCAGTCAATGCACTGCTGTCCAGGCATAGACTGATATTCCTCGATGGCTGAATGAGCCTTAAAGGGGTTATCCAGCCTAATCCACAAACCTGCAGTCCCTCTATGTATAACTCTATGTGACTGCAGACTTGAGAATCCTCATATCGTACACACTATGCTGTTGTGAATTCTGTGGTCAAGCTCCCTCCTGTGGTCATGAGTGGTACTTCGGCTGGTTCTGTCTATGAGCTTCCTCTGGTGGATGTGAGTGGGGTTGCGGCTTCTGAGTTTCCTTCCTCAGGTGACGAGGTTAAGTCGTTAGGTGCTGCTCTATTTAACTCCACCTAGTTCTTTGTTCCTGGCCTCCAGTCAATGTTCCAGTATTGGTCTTCTGCTGCTGTGGAGGCTTTTCAAGAGTTGAAGCGTCGTTTTTCTTCTGCCCCTGTGTTGTGCCAACCAGATGTTTCGCTCCCGTTCCAGGTCGAGGTTGATGCTTCTGAGATTGGAGCAGGGGCTGTTATGTCTTTCTTTTCCCCTTTACATCAGGGTGGTTCAGAACACAGGTGTAGACATGGACAATCAAGGTCTGTCCTCTTTGATGGATAATCTCGCTATAAGTGTACAGAACATTCAAGATTTAGTGGTTCAGAATCCTATGTTAGAACCTAAAATTCCTATTCCTGAGTTATTTTCTGGAGATAGAGCTAAGTTTCTGAATTTCAAAAACAATTGTAAACTATTTCTGGCTTTGAAACCCCGCTCCTCTGGTGACCCAGTTCAACAAGTTAAGATCATTATTTCTTTGTTACGTGGCGACCCTCAAGACTGGGCATTTTCCCTTGCGCCAGGAGATCCTGCATTATGTGATATTGATGCGTTTTTTCTGGCGCTCGGGTTGCTTTATGATGAACCTAATTCAGTGGATCAGGCAGAGAAAATCTTGCTGGCTCTGTGTCAGGATCTGGATGAGGTAGAGATATATTGTCAGAAATTTAGGAAGTGGTCTGTGCTCACTCAATGGAATGAATGTGCTCTGGCAGCAATTTTCAGAAAGGGTCTCTCTGAAGCCCTTAAGGATGTCATGGTGGGATTTCCCATGCCTGCTGGTCTGAATGAGTCTATGTCTTTGGCCATTCAGATCGATCGACGCTTGCGTGAGCGTAAAACTGTGCACCATTTGGCGGTATTACCTGAGCATAAACCTGAGCCTATGCAATGTAATAGGACTTTGACCAGAGCTGAACGGCAAGAACACAGATGACGGAATGGACTGTGTTTTTACTGTGGTGATTCCACTCATGCTATCTCTGATTGTCCTAAGCGCATTAAGCGTTTCGCTAGGTCTGCCACCATTGGTACGGTACAGTCGAAATTTCTTTTGTCCGTTACTTTGATCTGCTCTTTGTCATCCTTTTCTGTCATGGCATTTGTGGATTCAGGCGCTGCCCTGAATTTGATGGACTTGGAGTTTGCTAGGCGCTGTGGGTTTTTCTTGGAGCCCTTGCAGCATCCTATTCCATTGAGAGGAATTGATGCTACGCCTTTGGCCAAGAATAAGCCTCAGTATTGGACCCAACTGACCATGTGCATGGCTCCTGCGCATCAGGAGGATATTCGCTTTTTGGTGTTGCAGAATCTGCATGATGTGGTCGTGTTGGGGTTGCCATGGCTACAAGTCCATAACCCAGTATTGGATTGGAAATCAATGTCTGTGTCCAGCTGGGGTTGTCAGGGGGTACATGGTAATGTTCCATTTCTGTCTATTTCATCATCCACCCCTTCTGAGGTCCCAGAGTTCTTGTCAGATTACCGGGAAAAAGAACCGTAAGCACTACCCTGTGAAGGTGCCCGGGTAGGATCCCACACCATATATCAATATAAAATAAACCCGGCACTCAACTTATGGTGAATCTCTTGGGATTTATTAACAAGAGAGAAGATAAACGTTTCGGCCAATATTGGCCTTCCTCAGGACCCTCGGACCCTGTGAGCCTGCTTCTATCTTCTTCCTGAACTCACAGCACTGGCAGAATTTCACTGCCTCACCTTTCACCGCTCCTATTGGCAGTACGTTACTGAGGAAGGCCAATATTGGCCGAAACGTTTATCTTCTCTCTTGTTAATAAATCCCAAGAGATTCACCATAAGTTGAGTGCCGGGTTTATTTTATCTTGTCAGATTACCGGGATGTATTTGATGAGCCCAAGTCCAGTGCCCTACCTCCGCATAGGGATTGCGATTGTGCTATCGATTTGATTCCTGGTAGTAAGTTTCCTAAAGGTCGACTGTTTAATTTGTCTGTACCTGAGCACGCCGCTATGCGGAGTTACGTAAAGGAATCCTTGTAGAAGGGTCATATTCGCCCCTCGTCGTCGCCATTGGGGGCAGGGTTCTTTTTTGTGGCCAAGAAGGATGGTTCGCCAAGATAGATCTTCGAGGAGTGGCGTCATTGGCTTGAAGGAGCTAAGTATCGTGTGGTGGTCTTGACTGATCACAAGAACTTGACTTATCTCGAGTCTGCCAAACGGTTGAATCCTAGACAGGCTCGTTGGTCGCTGTTTTTCTCCCGTTTTGACTTTGTGGTTTCGTACCTTCCGGGCTCTAAAAATTTGAAGGCGGATGCCCTGTCTAGGAGTTTTGTGCCCGACTCTCCGGGTTTGCCTGAGCCGGCGGGTATTCTCAAAGAGGGGGTAATTTTGTCTGCCATCTCCCCTGATTTGCGGCGGGTGCTGCAAAAATTTCAGGCTAATAGACCTGACCGTTGCCCAGCGGAGAAACTGTTTGTTCCTGATAACTGGACGAGTAGAGTTATCTCTGAGGTTCATTGTTCGGTGTTGGCTGGTCATCCTGGAATCTTTGGTACCAGAGATTTGGTGGCTAGATCCTTTTGGTGGCCGTCTCTGTCACGGGATGTGCGTTCGTTTGTGCAGTCCTGTGGGATTTGTGCTCGGGCTAAGCCCTGCTGTTCTCGTGCCAGTGGGTTGCTTTTGCCCTTGCCAGTCCTGAAGAGGCCCTGGACACATATCTCTATGGATTTTATTTCGGATCTCCCCGTCTCTCAAAAAATGTCGGTCATTTGGGTGGTTTGTGATCGCTTTTCTAAGATGGTCCATTTGGTACCCTTGTCTAAATTGCCTTCCTCTTCTGATTTAGTGCCATTGTTCTTCCAGCATGTGGTTCGTTTGCATGGCATTCCGGAGAACATCGTTTCTGACAGAGGTTCCCAGTTTGTTTCGAGGTTTTGGCGAGCCTTTTGTGCTAGGGTGGGCATTGATTTGTCTTTTTCCTCGGCTTTCCATCCTCAGACAAATGGCCAGACTGAACGAACCAATCAGACCCTGGAAACATATCTGAGATGTTTTGTTTCTGCTGATCAGGATGATTGGGTGTCCTTTTTGCCTTTGGCTGAGTTCGCCCTTAATAATCGGGCCAGCTCGGCTACTTTGGTTTCGCCGTTTTTCTGCAATTCTGGTTTCCATCCTCGTTTCTCGTCAGGGCAGGTTGAGTCTTCTGACTGTCCTGGTGTGGATACTGTGGTGGATAGGTTGCAGCAGATTTGGACTTATGTAGTGGACAGTTTGACATTGTCTCAGGAGAAGGCTCAACGTTTCGCTAACTGCAGGCGCTGTGTGGGTCCCCGACTTCGTGTTGGGGATTTGGTTTGGTTGTCATCTCGTTATATTCCTATGAAAGTTTCCTCTCCTAAATTTAAGCCTCGTTTCATTGGTCCGTATAGGATTTCTGAGGTTCTTAATCCTGTGTCTTTTCGTTTGACCCTTCCAGTTTCTTTTTCCATCCATAACGTATTCCATAGGTCATTGTTGCGGAGATACGTGGCACCTGTGGTTCCATCCGTTGATCCTCCTGCCCCGGTTTTGGTTGAGGGGGAGTTGGAGTATATAGTGGAGAAGATTTTGGATTCTCGTATTTCGAGATGGAAACTCCAGTACCTGGTTAAGTGGAAGGGTTATGGTCAGGAAGATAATTCCTGGGTCTTTGCCTCTGATGTTCATGCTGCTGATCTGGTTTGTGCCTTTCATTTGGCTCATCCTGGTTGGCTTGGGGGCTCTGGTGAGGGTTCGGTGACCCCTCCTAAAGGGGGGGTACTGTTGTGAATTCTGTGGACAAGCTCCCTCCTGTGGTTATGAGTGGTACTTCGGCTGGTTCTGTCTATGAGCTTCCTCTGGTGGATGTGAGTGGGGCTGCGGCTTTTGAGTTTCCTTCCTCAGGTGACGAGGTTAAGTCGTTAGGTGCTGCTCTATTTAACTCCACCTAGTTCTTTGTTCCTGGCCTCCAGTCAACGTTCCAGTATTGGTCTTGCTTTCTCCTGGATCGTTCTTGTGGCCTGTCTGCCCTGCATAAGCTAAGTTCTGCTTGTGTTATTTTTGTTTGCGATTTTTTCTGTCCAGCTTGCTATATTGGTTTGTCTTGCTTGCTGGAAGCTCTGGGACGCAGAGGAAGCACCTCCGTACCGTTAGTCGGTGCGGAGGGTCTTTTTGCGCCCTCTGCGTGGTTGTTTGTAGGTTTTTGTGCTGACCGCAAAGCTATCTTTCCTGTCCTCGGTCTATTTAGTAAGTCGGGCCTCACTTTGCTAAAATCTAATCTCTGTGTTTGTGTTTTCATCTTTGCTCACAGTCATTATATGTGGGGGGCTGCCTTTTCCTTTGGGGAATTTCTCTGAGGCAAGGTAGGCTTTATTTTTCTATCTTCAGGGCTAGCTAGTTTCTCAGGCTGTGCCCAAGGCGCCTAGGTCTGGTCAGGAGCGCTCCACGGCTACCTCTAGTGTGGTGTGATAGGATTAGGGATTGCGGTCAGCAGAGTTCCCACGTCTCAGAGCTCGTCCTATGTTATTAGCAACTATCAGGTCATTTTCTGTGCTCGTAACCACCAGGTCCATTGTGGTTCTGAATCACCTGTTCATAACACTATGCGCTGTGAGGATTTGCGAATGTCAGACCCAGGAATGGTGGTCATGTGTCTGCCAGGAAGCAATAAACGACATTTGTAAAACAGCTCATTGTAACAATGCACAAACCCCATCCAATTCTTAGTGGTATCCAAAGAATGGAAAACCCCCATCTGGGAAAAAGACATCTACTTTGAGAAATCCCATTTTGTTGACCGAAAGTCTTCAATTTCCTCCAGTACCACCAAAGGAGAACACATGCACTATATGGTGCTCAATGCAATCAATGGACGATTCCTGTAAATAATGGACAGGGTGGGCCTTCCAGAAAAATGGGTTCAATTTCTAGCAGCACCCTGGTTATTTGAATGATGTCCCAAATGAGGGTCTCCTAGATAATTGAACAATTTTAAGCCTAGCTAAATTAATTATTGACGGTTTCCTATTAATGTGTTGATTACAGTAAACAAGGAGATCAATTGCCATCTTTCATTATACATTGATCTAAGAAGATCTCTTGAAATGCCCCCTGGTTCACGCAATTTGGCAGTAGAGCATTAGTGGGCAACACAAACTTGCTGTTAAAAGCTTTAATATTGCACTTAGAAATGCTGCTAATTAGAATTGTCATTTGGTGATTGATTACCACCTCCTAAACTGCTACAGAAGCTACTACAAGTATGTGAGTATCTTATCTTAAGGGTACGAAACTGCAGCGTTCAGCTCCAAGCTGTCAGCAAGAATTCTCCAAATGAAGCCCATTTTATCACTACAGTCTGTTCAATAGCTCTTCGGAGAACATATATGGCATTTTAAGTATCACAGAGATTGCTGGGATAAAAAAAAATGTTACATCTTAAAGCTCCCTATAAATCTATAATACTTACTGTGAAATAAATCTAGTTTTTATGTGTGGACACATGTAGTGGTCGCTGCCCAGTTGTTGGCCAGATTTATCTACTTATGGTCTCAGCCAGCAAATAGATTATTTTGGTAGGAAAAATAGATGTATGTTTGGAAACTTGTATAAATCATTAAACTTCCACATTTTTGGGAGGACAAAAAATTACATTTTTTTTTTTCAATTTATTTTGGCTATTTATGATATTTTTAGAAATGTGGGTTATAAAAATGAAATCTAAATTTAAAAAAAAAAAAATTATGATCCAGGTTTTTGTATTGTTGTAAAGAGGAAGCCATTAAAGAAGTTTTCAGGGATTTTGCAAAAGTGGAAAAAGAATAGGGGACTTTATAAAAAAAGAGATTAGCATTACTTACCTTGTGAATCCCTGACTAGTACAGTGCTACCTCTTCAGTCTTCAGGTACCAGGCGATCCAGTGACGTACTTATCGTTCTCGCTGGTTGTTAGCTCCATGTAAAAACATTGCTGGCATCGTTGCTTTTGCTGTCAAACATGACGATACACGCCGACCTGACGACGAAATAAAGTTCTGGCCTTCTAGCTCCGACCAGCGATGGCGCAGCGGGATCCAGATCGCTGCTGCATGTCAAACACAACAAGATCGCTATCCAGGATGCGGCAACGTCACAGATCGTTGTTGTTCTCGTTGTAAAGTTGCTGAGTGTGAAGGTACCTTTCCCCATCAGTATTGATGTTATTACACTCCGCTTTGTCCTACATTTGTTGGCCCCATTGGGGCTTAGGTCCGAACTTCCTCACAAAATGGGATTCTGGCATAAGTGCTACCTGGCTAGTTGACCATATTGATGTCAATGGAGTCAACATGTGCTCTGTCCTTGATCACTTTCGGTCGTATACACCTAGTGGAGGTGGACCCCCAGATGTAGGCTACAACGTCTGAGTGCCCATCTCTAGTAGGTGTATGAAACACGGCAGAGCAAAAGTTGACCCCGCCAGTTTCATTGTAGTCAATGGCAGCATTGGTGCATACGTCCAAATGCTATTTTGCAGGGGGTTCAGACGTAAGCCCCAACAAGACCAATGAACGCAGTGTAAAATGGCCCTCTAACGATTCCACCTTTCTGTGTGTCATGATGCAGTGAATTACTGTCTGTCATCCAAATTAGAGCTGGAACATGCTGAGTTGTCAATATTTGATGGACAGCTCAGTTGCCTAATCAGATGCTGGGGCGGGCTGAGCTGTCAGTGTCTTGATAGACAGTTTAGCCGTCCAATTGGAGTTTGGGTGCTGCTTGAGCCTCATCCAGGTGTCTGGTTCAGGTAATAACCTGACTATTTAACCAGCTCTCTGCCCCAGACTAGTGCCAATTGTAGCTTCATACCTTCTTGCTCGGTACTCTGTGCTGCGGCCACTCTTTGGACCTCGCTCTAACCATCCATTTGCTTAGACCCTTTGATTTAGTAATTAGACCTCTTGACCGTGACCTGACTATTCTTTTGTCTCATCCCTCTGTTTATGATGTACCCTCCAGACTTCTGACCTTGGACCTTTTGATTACCCAACCTCTCAGCTTCCCCATGAGTAGTGACTAGCATCACAGGCTCTTAATGGTCACATGATATACAGTACATGCAAACATTATCACAGGGGCAAGTAATTGGCTGCACCGATGTGTATGATGGTCAGAATGTCATCACTTCTGATAACTGCGCATACCACCAAAATGATGACTGTGACATAGTGAGAGAATCAAGGGGTAAATTATAATTAATTCTTTATTTTATGACAGCTTTAAGACAAAATGTAAAAATTATATTTTGATCATTGGATCTAAATGGATTTAAATAAAGACTTTTTTTGTGTGGCATGCTGTAGCTTTTATTGGTGTCATTTTGTGGTACACATAATGTTTTTGACCACTTTTTATTGCAATTGTGGGGGAAGTTCTGTGATCAAAAATTACAATACTGTTTATTTTCATTTTTTTCTGATTTTTTTTAAAGCATTTACCATAAGGGTTAATTTTATTTAATATTTTTGACAG
This sequence comes from Ranitomeya imitator, assembly GCF_032444005.1. NCBI lineage: Eukaryota > Metazoa > Chordata > Amphibia > Anura > Dendrobatidae > Ranitomeya > Ranitomeya imitator. Next base: position 22,028,965 of record NC_091288.1, read on the forward strand.
ATTAAACTTTTATTTATTGTGCAAAATATGATTATTTTGACATTTCTTTATATTGGGAAAAGAGGGTAAACTTTTTTCTTTTATAGATTTTTGATTCGATTTATTATTTTTTACGCCTTCCTTTTTACTATTGCGTAATATAGAAAAAATATACTGCAGCTTCATTTCAAAGGTGTATAAAGATGATGTCATCAGGGACCATTTGTAGACCTCCAACTGCCAAGGAAAGCCATCAGCAATCCATGATTGCATGGCAAGGAGAATTGGTAGGTGCAGGAATGAACGCACCACTTAGGCCACAGCATTTACATGGTCTTGTCAGAGATTGAAAGTAATGTTTAAGGGCTCAGAGCCTGCACTTTATGGAGCGAGCTCAACTTCTGAACCCACTTTATGCACCTGCACCAAATGGCATGTAAGGAAGGGGTTAAAAGTAATTGTTTAAAAGAGGGTACGAGGGTTATATTAACTGCTAAAGAAAAAATATACTGAACTGTAACACATAGGGACAGGTGTTTATGCAAACATGTTTTTTTTTTACTAGAGACGAGCAAATAGTTTTGTCCAGAGTCGCTAAAGTGACCCAGTAGATTCAATTTGGTCAAAATCAACTTGGTCTGAATCGAAAGTGAGCATATTGCCATGGAAAGATGTTTATTATGCTCTGAGGTCTCTATAGACCTAATAAATGGAGGGTACAGAAGGGGTTAAAAATACAAAATAGTCAACTCTCCTAGGTCCTCACCAGTCTTACACCACCCTTACCACCGCAGCTCACCGGGCCTCTATGCTGGTCTTCAGTTCTAGTATTTTTGGAGCTGTGCGAAGGCCCTGTTCACAATCTAACGATCTATAAGGAAATAGGGGTGACACAAAAGATACCTAGTGCTTGGGGTGCATGGTCCAGCTATCATTATAATAAGTAGGGGGATTCACAAACCAGTTACCGGCCTTGGCACTGAAGACGAAGCACGGAAAGAACCAAAGACTGGCCAGTGGCTGTGATGATGGTGGTGGCAGTGGTACTGGTGTGCGTAAGATATTTTTTTATTTGAACTCCTTCCTGATCCTTAAAATAATCCAACAAGATGGCAGCCATTTTCATGCATTGCTGGAAAATTAACATTGATATACAATATCATTATTTACAAATTTATTCGCTCATCTCCACTTTTGAATCCACGTTTAGTTTTGATCTTAAAAAAATTGAACCAAAATCCTCTTATGTGATTCCAGCCTAGGATAGTCATACGCAGTCTCGGACTGGCCCATTGGGGAACAGATGAATCACCGGTGGGTCCCAGTGCAAAAATGGTGTACCCCACCCAAACTGTATATATGGGCAGTACATGGCTCAATACACTTGTTTCACTTTGTACAGCCACAAATAACATCTCATTATAGATAAACACTGCGCCCCAAAGTCAATGTTACTTATGGGCCTTTTGCTCCCAGGTCCAACATTGGTTATACATTTGTGCAAAATTTCTGATGTGCTCACATAATACCGTAAGCATATTTATCTTTGCGCCCTCAGCCAAGTGCAACACTGTAGTCGACAATTAGAACTCTGCAAATCATGTCAACAGTCAAAGCATCAGCTGTTCTTATGGCGACTGCAGAAATGGCCATGTTGTGCTCTATGCTAGGTAAGAACAAAGTCCTCACTGGACAGATATGCTCAGACGTCAGACTATAGTGAGAAAAATTAAGTTAATTATCTATTTCATTATATGAAATTCTAGAGGTTTTATATAATAGGTCCTGTAGATTATGTGCATATGTAAAAAATGTAATAGATTTTTTATTAGCGCTTGCTCTTCATTTCCTCAGATCTTTTCTTCCCATGACACTTCTTGTCGTTCTTTCTGCAGCTTGTCACAGTGAGTTTGTATGGATTTAAGTCATGTCCTGAATTGGTTGTCCTTAGTTTATGAATATAATTCCACTACAGTAACTACAATTACGATTGACACATATGCGGAGTGGTAATTGATAGGGAGGTTGTGCAGAACAATTTAGATATTTGAAGGTTTCTGGAGAATCTACAGTCATGGAGGTGACTGGATGAGGGATCATCATGGCAAAATAATTGGTGACACAATTGAATACTTAAGTATTCTTGAAATGTTTTCAGCAACTTTGCAGTAATCATATAATGTAGCCACCGACCACCAAAATTCACATGATAGTTAATATTTCAGCTCATCTTCATTAGTGATTTCCCAGTGACATGATTAATTTATTCTTCCGACTAGAGGTCCTTTCTGGCTTCTCCGCTGAACCTTTGAAATACGCATTTTGCAAGTTTGCAGTTTTCGAAGTTCAACTGACCTTTAAAGAGTTTATTTCTAGATTTCCATATTGGTCAAGGGGGCTAAGATCCCATACGAAACCCTCAAATGCTTGCTGCTGCTAGTCATTCTCCTCCTACGAGTCAAAAAAATATATAGTTACAGTGACCTTCACGTGACTTTCCCTATGATAAATTCTTGTGGCTGCCCTTTAAGGATACCCATTTGCATCTATTGGACAGTAGGGATGAGCAATATTCATCCTTTACATTAGTTAGTAAAGAACGACGGCCAGTCAGGATGATAAAAGATCAGCAAATTCTACGCAGATTAATTGCATGCCATGAATTTTCCTCTATGCAGACAGTAAGTAAAGTCCAAGGGTCTTGGGGAAGGAAAAATAAAGCTAATTATGCACGGGGCAACTCTTATAATACAAAGACGCTCGTTAGAGAAAAATCGACTCTTTCACGTTCTACAAATTAATTGGATATGGAGAGATCCATAAGAGCTTGGTAATTTATTTTATGTCCAACGTTAGATATGGCAACTAAAGTACAATAGAATATACGGTAATGTGCTCGGTCACCCTCGTACGTTGGAAACATTGGGATGAACGCTACTGTTGGAGAATATATGAGATTTAATACATGTAAAGCTGATGAATGAGTTTGGAGAGAAAAGCTTATTTTACTTCATTTATCAGAACAGTCACATCGCAAGAAGCGTCGAAACACAAAAGAGATTCTCTCCCGTGAAGCCATTGGGATTTTTTTTTTTTTGCCACAAAGTTGAAAATTTTCTTCCCGCAGCCGTCTTTTTTATAAATGAATCTCCATAAGCATATTGGATCCTACATGTGACATAATCCCACAAGCGATTGCATTAATTCAATATTTCGCAGAGTGACTTTGAAAGTTCCAGAGAGTATTTAACAAATGTATTTGGGCTCCTAATTAAAACAGAGCTTGGATCTCCCACAGGTGGATGCGTTCAATCTGCAAATCTCGCTTTGAATTTACATAAGAAATGAACTCCTTACATTGTACGCGACGCTCTGCAAATGAACTCCCCGACACATTTGTTATTCCGGTAGGCCTCTACTTGAATTATGCATGCAGCGAACATGTACTTGACTTTGTGCCTCGTCTAATTTGACAATTTCGAAATTATTAAAACAATATGCTCAATAATCTAATTAAAAAAACATTTTCCGTTCTTCTCCAAATAACAACTTGCTAACAAGAAGCGAAGATTTGTGCAGACATTAGTCGAGCACTGACTTATTTTGCTAGGATATTAATGCAATGGAGCTGTCTTATAGAATTACTGAACAGACGGATGATTTTCCCCGACAGACACAAAAGTTACGTAATTAGTATGTATGAATTGAAAAAGAAATTTATTACTGTCATCTGGGCTTTTTTTATTTGAAATATTTTAAATTAAATTAATGTATTTTTTGGAGCCAGGTAAGAATTTATAATACAATGACGTAAAATCTGCATAAGGGTCATGGATGTAAATGAGCTCAATGCCAACTTAAAGGGAATCTGTAGAATCAACCCTACTAAGTCATCAATATAGGCATATAGGGCAGAGAAAGTTGAATAAAATGATTCCTTGATATCTGTAATTTGATGCCTTATTCCAGAGAAATCCAAATTTTTCTCAATATTTAAGTGAGCTGTTAAGCTCTATGGGTCGGATATAGATCGCAATGAGGATCTGCCCTAATAGTTTATTTAAAATGAAAGTGCACCTTGCCAGTGTGAGACAGGTAGATCAGGAGAACAGACTGTCAGTCATTACATGTCTCACGCTGGTAACTCTCCCTTTCATTCACAATTAGCACCAGAGACAGATTCTTGGAGAGAGCTACGTCCGGCCCATAGAACTTAGCAGCACATTTACATATTAGGAAAAAAATGAATTTCTCTGGAATAAGACATATGGTGGCAAATATCAAAGTACATTTTTATTCAACTTTCTGTGACCTGAATGCCCATGCACACTACTTATAAGTAGGGATGGGCTGACACCTGGATGTTCAGGTCTGGCGGGTTCAGCCAAACAGTTACAAAAAGGGAGGGTTAGGGTACCAGAACAGTACCAAGACCCAAACCCGGACCCCATTCACTTGAATGGGGGCCATGACATCCAGTGTTTGCTGTGCTGTCATGTGCATGACAGCATGGCAAACACCGCTTCTGATCGAGAGTGAAACCATCCCCGCCAGTCAGAGAGACGCGGTTCCCACACTGTCAAAAGACAACGTGAGCACTCAGCTGTGATCGGAGGTATACAATTAACCTTCGGTCACTGGTGTCAGCTGATAGGACAACTGCTCCCATCATCCAATACCTGCTGCCACAAATAACAGAGCAGTAGCGATGAATGGGAGTATTCATCAGCCACTCCTGCGCTGTAAATAAATAATTAAAAAAAAAAAAACTGTCGTGGATTCCCCTGTATTTTTGCTAACCATCCAGGCAAAATTCAACCCTGCAACCCTCAGCTGTCAGCTTCAGCACGGCTAGTTATTAAGAATAGAGGGGTCCCCACGCCGTATTTATTAATTATTTAAATAATTAATTTAAAAAAAAAGTGTGTGGTCTGTTATGGACCTGGTGGTTAGGAGCACCCGGAACGACCTGATGGTTAAACTAACACAGGACAAGCTCTGGGAAGTGGGAGCTCTGCTGACCGCAACCCATAATCCTATCACACACACTAGAAATAGCCGTGGAGCGTACCTAACTCTGCCTAGATGCCTCTTCACAGCCTAAGAGCTAACTAGCCCTAGAGATAGAAAATAAAGCCTACCTTGCCTCAGAGAAATTCCCCAAAGGAAAAGGCAGCCCCCCACATATATTGACTGTGAGTTAAGATGAAAGTCACAAACACAGAAATGAAATAGGTTTCAGCAAAGGAGGCCAGACTTACTAAACAGACTGAGTATAGGAAAGGTATCTTTGCGGTCAGCACAAAAACTACAAAAAGACCACGCAGAGTGTGCAAAAAGACCTCCGCACCGACTCACGGTGCAGAGGTGCCACTCTGCATCCCAGAGCTTCCAGCTAGCAAGACAAAATCATGATAGCAAGCTGGACAAGAAAACAATGAACAAATAATTAACTAGCAGGGACTTAGCTTCTGCTGGAGTAGACAGGTCACCAGAAAGATCCAAGAGCGAACTGAACCAGTACAAGAACATTGACAGCTGGCATGGAGTAACGATCTGAGTGGAGTTAAATAGAGCAGGCAGCCAAAGAATAAACTAAGTCACCTGTGAAACCTCAGAACCAGCAGCTCCACTCACAGTCACCAGAGGGAGTCCATGGACAGAACTCGCCGAAGTACCATTCATGACCACAGGAGGGAGTTCGATAACAGAATTCACAACAGTGGTCCCCCCCATTTTTGACAACTAGACTTGCTAAAGCAGACAGATGGAGGGTATTCTCAGGCTGATAAAGGGCCATGGATATTGGTCCCCTCCCAGCCTAAAAGGAGCATCCCACAGCTGCCCTGAAAAAGCGCATCTACTAGATGCGCCAATTCTGGTGCTTTGCCCGGCTCTTCACTGATACAGGGCAAGTGGGGTTCATATTTGTGGGGTTGATGTCACCTTTGTATTGTCCGGTGACATCAAGCCCACGGCTCTGTAATGGAGAGACGTCTGTAAGACACCTATCCATTACTAATCCTATAGTTATTAAGTCCTTTATTAGAAATAAAACAAAACAGTTTTCCTTTTTTATTTAAAAATAACAAACAGTTATACTCACCAAATGCCTAATTCCACCGGAGCCCTCGTTCTCCTGTAATAAAACTAAAATAAAAAAAACAACAATATCCCTCACCTCTCCATCGTTCTGTCCCACGCAGTAATCCATGTCTGGGGGAAAAACAGCTTTCAACCTGGACGCTGCCAAAATGCGACCGTCCAGGCTGAGAACCACAGAGGAATGAGCTGCTGCAACAGCAGCCTCAGTGACTGGCGATGACTTCATCGAGGTTACCTCCGGTCACAGAGGCTCCATGCTCAGTCGGGCTGAACTGCCATGACCTCGGTGACATCTCCGCTAGCACCGTGAGAGTAAGTGCAAAAACGCGGCAGAAATGCAGGTGTTAGGTCTTGCAGTTTTTTTAATTAAAAATTGAAAGCTGAGTATTACAGTACCCGCAAAAGCAATGAGATTTCAGACATCTTATGCACACACATTGTTCTTTTTCCTAACTGAATTGGAAAGCAGCTGCTTTTTTTAAAACTGCAGCACGTCACGTCTTTCAGTGTTTTTACAGCGTTTTTGCAGGTTTTTTTCACCCATTGAACTCAATGCGTAAGTGCAAAGATGCTATTATCAGGTTTTGCTCATTTTTGGTTCAGAAATTGCAGGAACAACAGCGACTGAACTGTATCAGCATGCACAAGAGACAAATGTACCTGAAAAAAGCAGCAAATATTGCAGCAAAACCTACTTTTTTTAAGAAGCTCACGGCCTTAAATGAATTATTTTTATCTGGAGCTGGAATATTTTCATTTTTTTTTAATTAAGGATAGTTGTTTTCTGCCAGATACTGAGTATTGGTCATACATCTACTATATGAACTGTTTTCTTCTGTATTATAGTCGTTCATCTATGTGACTTGCTTCAATAAAGCCCCCAAATTCACTCTTCGGAAACAGTGATACAATTTCACTTGCTAATAGAAAAGTTTCAGAACATCATACTACTTATTTTCTTAACTAAAAGATTGATCATTGATCTTGGAAACTGATTTTCAAAATGTACCGTATTTTTCGGACTACAAGACGCACTTTTTCCCCCCCAAAAAAGGGGGAAAAATAGGGGGTGTGTCTAATAGTCGCAATGCAGGCTTACCGTGGCGGCAGAGGTCCGGTGGCAGAGGTGCAGCGGCAGAGGTGCGGCGGCAGAGGTGTGGGGGCAGAGGAGGCGTAGTAAGCAGGGTCCCTTTCTCCGGTGAGGTGATGCAGCAGCCCGGTATGCAGCAGAGCTGGGTGAATCCTGTTGTTATCGGTGGGCGCGGCCATTTTCCTGAGGCCGCGCGTGCGCAGATGAAGCGCTCTGCTTCCCGGGGCTTCAGGAAAATGGCCGCGGGAGGCCGCTCGTGCACAGATGGAGATCGCGGCGGCCATTTTCCTGAAGCCCCGGGAAGCAGAGCGCTCCATCTGCGCACGCGCGGCCTCAGGAAGATGGCCGTGCCCACCGATAACAACAGGATTCACCCGGCTCTGCTGCAGACCGGGCTGCTGCATCACCATACCGGGGAAAGGGACCCCGCTTACTGCGCCTCCTCTTCCGCTGCACCTCTGCCACCGCACCTCTGCCGCCACGGTAAGCCTGCATTGCCTGCACGGTAAGCCTGGGACCCCTCTCACGCTATACCTCTCACTGCACCTCCTGATCCCAGCACCTCCTGATCCCAGCACCTCCTGATCCCAGCACCTCCTGATCCCAGCACCTCCTCATCCCAGCACCTTCTCATCCCAGCACCTCCTCATCCCAGCACCTCCTGATCCCAGCACCTCCTGATCCCAGCACCTTCTCATCCCAGCACCTCCTGATCCCAGCACCTCCTGATCCCAGCACCTCCTGATCCCAGCACCTTCTCATCCCAGCACCTCCTCATCCCAGCATCACCCCACCTCTGCCGACACCTTGCCTCCTGTGGCCCTGCTCTGCCACCGCCAGCCTTCAGGTAAGATACTGTAAATTCGGACAATAAGACGGACCCCCATCTTATAAAAAATCTTTTTTTCTGCAATTTTCACCCCAAATTTTGGTGCGTCTTATGGTCCAGTGCGTCTTATAGTCCGAAAAATACGGTAGATAAAATATAAATTTTTTAAATAAATTACGCTGTGCCTCCCATCCTTCAGACCAAAGACCCCGACAGAGACATATGTGGGGGGACATAGGTGTGATGTGAACGTAGCCTTACTTACAGTATTTCAACATAAAAAAACTTATTGTAATCAGTTATAGGCAAAAACACAATTACCTTACTTATTGCTTGCATTTGAACTGAAGACTTGTGGCGCTATCGCATAAAGGATGATTAGCTGCAAAACAAAATCTAACGGTAACCCTCAGAGGAAAAAAAAAGTCACATAAAAGATAAAAGAAGTAAAATTTCCCTGGATACTGGTAACCAAGGTGAAAGCATACACGAACTCCAATTGTCGCCTTGAGTAATTATCAGATGATTTGCTGCCTAAAAGAATGAGCACACACTCGGAGACTCACAGCCATGGGATAAAGTTTCACATAAAAGGTGCATTTAATGGTTTATAGTGACCGGGAGTGGCAGGAAATAAATATGCAGTCCGTTTTTAATAGGTCATAACAGGGTAGGGGTCCCAAGCATATTCAACCCAATATTACAGTATTACGACCTGAGAAGTGGACCCTCTGGTCACGGCTATAGAGCCCCCAAAGGCGAGCGGACCAGATGGAGCCACCCCCTATACAGGGAGTGTTTGGGACAGGCCCAAGGAGGGTGAAGCCACAACTGCTGGTGCCAAAGGGAGGACTGAAGTAAGGACCAGAGATGGGTCAGAGGATAGGAGAGAGATGGTGTCACTGAGGCAAACAGATCAGAAGAGATACTGGACGGGCAGAGACTGCAGAGAAAATGTACTGACCGGTATGCAGGAGACACACGATAAGTGGGGAACGTCAGGAACACTGGACCGGCAGGGACGGCTGGAGCACAGGACTGGCAAGACGGCAGGAACACAGGACCCGCAAGACAGCAGGAACACAGGACTGGCAAGATGGCAGGAACACAGGACTGGCAAGACGGCAGGAACACAGGACTGGCAAGACGGCAGGAACACAGAACTGGCAAGAAGGCAGGAACACAGGACAGCAGGAACACAGGACTGGCAAGACGGCAGGAACACAGGACTGGCAAAATGGCAGGAACACAGGGCTGGTAAAACGGCAGGAACACAGGACCAGCAGGGATGGCTGGAACACGGGACTGGCAGGGATGACAGGAACTCAGGACTGGAAGGACGGCAGGAACACAGGACTGGCAAGGAAGACGAGAATGAGGCAGGAACCAAGACAGAGTAAATGCTAGTGGAGCCAAAGAAACTACAGGGATGCCAGCTAGAAGCAGACAAACACGATAGATGCAAAGGCGTCTAACCAGGGCGAATGCAGGAGTGAAATTCCCGATGGGCGCCACCATATTTGGGGCGGAGCCAATGGGTCACGACCTCCCAGAAGCTCCAGCGGTAAGAGGAGCCCGTCTGCGCATGCGCGGGCCAGCAAAGGGACGAGCACACAGGAAAGCAGACGCAGAGGAGCAAGGAGGAGCGTCGGGAGCGCGCCGGACGGAAAGGTAAGTATAAGGTGGTGTAACATACAGCACGTTACTAAAGTTTGAGTCAACTTAAGAAAACAACTTTAATTCTTTACATCAACCATAAACATCACTAACTTTATATACAGTATTAGAAAAAAGACTGTCATATTAATTTATTTGGGGAGATAGCTAATTTGCATAAGTTTTCCAGGGGTCCATTGCTTGACATATAAGTGTCCCTATGCCATTCACATGGGGTTCCCAAGTAGGAAGACTGCCCCCTATACTAAAATTAGATTGCTCCTGTGAGATACTTTTTACATATGGAAGAAGCAATATGTCTGTATAAATACTTGTCCTCCAATAAAAATTACACTTTTTTGTAGGGGTCTGATGTTTTAGTCATGAGAAATGTAGAATATAAGCCTTATGCAAATCAGGCTTTAAGTGCCCTGGGGGGGGGGGGTGTTAATGCACTTGGATTGCTTCTTAGTAGATTGATACAACCTCAGTGCACTTCCAACCTGCTTTGCATATGGCTAATATGTTAGATTTCTGACAACTGATCTCTACTAAGGATGAGCGAGCATTAAAATGCTTGGATGTTCGTTACAGGAACTAAGCAATTCCTAATGCTTGGATGCTTATTTCGAGTAATGAGTATAATGGGAGTCAATGGGAGAGCCAAACATTTTTCCCGCAGACCTTTCAAAGAGGTCTGGAAGGCAGTGAAAATGTTGTAATGGATGCACAAAATGCTAAATGGAAGGAGAACCCCTGGAATCAGCTCTGATTCCCAGATTGCCACTGAGAACAATGGGGTCACACTTCTACTCCACTTTAAGGACTGACAATTAAACATTCAAAATTGATGAGAATTTGTAGTTTACAGGAAAAAAGTTAAGAAACATTCTTTCAGTATAATTTTTAAAGGAAGCAAAAACTACCAAAAATATAATAGAAGAGGTTCTCAGATATACCCTTTGTTATACATAAAGGATGGCATCATACACATTCTGTTCAAATTGTCATGAAGTGGTAGTCCTAGACTCATCAAGGCTATGCACTAAGTGCAAAGGCTGCTAAAAATTACAAGCAAGGTCATCCATACACCCTTGAAAGCACCAATGTAGTGCCTCATTCAAATATTAAGAAAATGTAGTTGTAGTACTCTCACACTCATAAAAGGTATGCATACAGTTCAAAGCCAGAAAAAAATATAAGAAGCGTCATCCATGCACCCTTGAAGGCACCAACTGAAGTGCTTCATAAAAAAATAAGAAAGTGTAGTTGTGACACTTCTACACACAGTGCAAAACCAGGAAAAAAATAATAATAAGGATAATACCGTCATCCACAACCCTTGAAGGCAACAACTGGCGGGCCTCATTCACATATTTTGATAGTGTAGTTAATGTACTCCTACACTCATAAAGGCTTTTTAAAAAGTGCTAAGCCAAAAAAAATGTATAAGTATGGTTCTCCAGTCATCCATAGACATTTGAAGGCAATGATTCGTGGGCCTCATTCAAATATTGAAGGTCAAAAACAGTGTATGTGCTGCTGTCAACTGGTGGTGTGGAAAAGCCAGGTCTAATCCAGGCTTTCTTCATTTTTATCAGACTAAGCATGTCAGCATTTTCTGTTGACAGTCGAAAATGCCTATCTGTTATGACTCTCAATGGCACTAAAAACCTGCTTGGACAAGACGCTAGCAGCAGGGCAGCACAACACCTCCAAGGCATACAGGTGTTGTTGGCATAATTGAAGGTCTCAGAGAAATTATGAAGTATGCTTGGTTTGTAAGCCAGATATTGCCTGACCGCCTTTAAAAACTTTTCCCTCTTCATCAAGAATACCCGGTTATCAGGGCATGGACTATGGGATGGTGTCATGAAATTGGCCCAGGCCTTTGACAGTGCACCCCTGCCTTTGCTGTACCTCTTGTGTGTGTCTCCCTCACCTCTTCTCCTTGTTTGGCATGAAAGCTTGCCTCCTGTCCCTAGCATTGTCTGATGGGAAAGTTTTCAACATATTTTCCACAATATACTTCTGGTTTAGCACCATTTTAGTAGAGCTCTCCACCTCAGGAAGGAGAGATGCAAGGTTCTCTTTGTAGCTTGGGTATAGCAGGGTAAAAAACAGTACATTTTTTGGCCATGATAAATATAACGTGTCATGGAAAAGGCAGCAATACATTAAGTTGGTCATATGTCAAAAGCTCCATACAGCCAGCACTTCCCTGTCTCCATCAAGATAACTACTCTCCAAATCTTCCTCCTCCATCTCTTCCTCCTCATTCACCTCCTCAGCCCATCCACATAGAATAGGTGGGACAAAACTTGTGTAGGTACTAGCCTCTGTTGCACTAGCTACCAGCTCCTGTTCCTCCTCCTTTTCAGCCTCTACCTCCTCATTGTTAGTCAATCCGCACTGAGCAGGTGAGATGAGGCTGGGCTTGGTGGTATCTCCCTGTCTCATGTCTTCCTCCATCTCCACCTGGTATGCATACAAAGCTTCAGCTTTAATTGTGAACAGCGACTGTTTAAGTAGGCAGTAGGCACAAATATGGTTCATTGCACTGATTATGGCATCATTGCTGCTCACCATCTTTGTGCAGTTCTCAAAGTCTTGGAGAAAAGCACAAATATCATACATATATTCACTCTTCAGTGATTATGTGTAGAAGCTGCCCAGAATATTGGCTGGAGTGTTGAAGCTGAAATTATACAACTAATCTCTGTTGCTTACAAAGCCTTGCCAGCATGTGCAGTGTGGAGTTCCGGCATGTGGTGACCTTGCACACCAGTCGGTGAGCTGGCACCTGCGTGCGCTGCGGTAGCACTGCAAGAGTGTCAGCAACTGTAGTCAATCTGCAAAAATGGGTTCTGTGTAGTTTTTAAAAAATATAAACCACCATAATTTTACACAGAGCGTAATAAACTGTATGGATGACTACTTGAATCCAGAAAAAATATATGACCGCAATGTAACATTAATTACGCTAGACTCAGTGGAAAACTAATTGATTCTAGAAATAAAATGTGAACTTTTTTTGGAGTTTTACAGTATATACCACCATAATGTAACAGTAACCATGTTAAACTGTATAGATGACTAATTGAATCCATAAAAAAATTGAATGTTTTAATTGAATCCAGAAAAAAATTTGGAACTTTTTTTAAATTTTATATATGACTGTAATGTAACACTAACCATGTTAAACTCTATGGATAAATAATTGAATCCATAATAAAAATTTTAATATTTTTTTGGCGTTTTATATTCTACCATAATGTAACTCTGTTAAACTGCATGGATGACTAATTGAATCCAGAAAAAAATTGTTGAATGTTTCTTGGGAGTTTTATATACCAACGTAATGTAACAAGAATCATGTTAAACTGTATGGATGTCAATTTTTATCACCCCACAAAAACGATTGTGATCATTGTGCAGCAGTTATATTTATTTATTTTACTCACTTATGTATGTCACTTATGTAGTGACATTAATTCCACAGCGCTTTACAAACATTGTCGGCCCTGTTTCCATATGTCTTTGGAGTGTGGGAGGAAACCGGAGAACCTGGAAGAAATCCACGCAAACATAGGAAAAACTTGCAAACTCCTTGCAGACGTTTTGCTTGGTTGGATTGGAACCCAGGACCCCAGCGCTGCAAAGTAACAGTGCTAACCATTAAGCCATTGTGCTGCCCTCAACAGCTATATATTTAGTAATGAACTGCAAAGCCCTAAGCCCTGCCTAGAGGCTGTATTCTGCCACTCTCCCTGCTCCTGCAACTGTCCCTATTTAAAATGTAGACTGTATCTGATACAAACAGCAAAGCAAATGATTAGCCCTTAGAAGGACTGTTAGTATGATGGTTCAGCATCAGCACCAGTATCAACACTAGAGGACATTGATTGGTTAAACAGTGCACACTCAGGCCTGAATAACTGCTCTCTCTCTCCAATTACAACTGTCCCTGAGCTGTGCAATGAAATCAGTGATCTGATCGTGGCTGCGCCTGTCCTATCATAACCTCTGATGAGGTAATGTTGCCAGTAAATCACAGTAATGCCACTGCCAAGATGGCTACAGCATTACAATGACTTACAAGTAATCCCCACATGCTTAATGGCTGTGAAACAGGCACCGGACATACATGGAGGGGATTCAAGCTTCAATTACGAGCATTAGGTAATGCTTGCCAAGTGCCAAGCACATTCGAGCACCCAGATGTTCGAGTGATATCTGAGTGTCACCAAACATGTTCGCTGCTCCATAATCTGTACAAAGAAGGTATCTTTTTTTTTCAATTTTGTCTAACTGTTAAAACATCATACCTGCCATCTGTACCAATTGTTCCAAATGTAAAACAATTGCAGGGCTTATGTGAATCCTGCTGAAAAGAGGGCAGTCCTGAAGAATCAAGGACATTCCCATGAGAGCGTCGGGGAGGCATTAACATCCCAACATTTTTGATCCTAAGTATGGAAGGTATGACAATGCCTGTTTAACCCCTTTCTGACCTCGGACGGGATAGTACGTCCGAGGTCAGATCCCCTGCTTTGATGCAGGGCTCCGCGGTGAGCCCGCACCAAAGCCAGGACATGTCAGCTGTTTTGAACAGCTGACATGTGCCCGTAATAGGCGCGGGCAGAATCACGATCTGCCCGCACCTATTAACTAGTTAAATGCCGCTGTCAAACGCAGACAGCGGCATTTAACTACCGCATCCGGCAGGGCGGCCTGAAATGACGGCATCGCCGACCCCTGTCACATGATCGGAGGTCGGCGATGCTTGTATATTGTAACCTTAGAGGTCCTTGAGACCTCTATGGTTACTGATCACCGGTGGCTGTGAGCGCCACCCTGTGGTCGGCGCTCACAGCACACCTGATTTTCTGCTACATAGCAGCGAACATCAGATCGCTGCTATGTAGCAGAGGCGATCGTGTTGTGCCTGCTTCTAGCCTCCCATGGAGGCTATTGAAGCATGGCAAAAGTTAAAAAAAAAAGTTAAAAAAAATGTGAAAAAAATAAAAAAAAATATAAAAGTTGAAATCACCCCCCTTTCACCCCAATCAAAATAAATCAATAAAAAAAAATCAAATCTACACATATTTGGTATCACCGCATTCAGAATTGCCCGATCTATCAAATAAAAAAAAGCATTAACCTGATCGATGAACGGCGTAGCGAGAAAAAAATTTGAAACGCCAGAAGTACGTTTTTTTGGTTGCCTCAACATTGCATTAAAATGCAATAACGGGCAATCAAAATAACGTATCTGCACCAAAATGCTATCATTAAAAATGTCATGTCGGCATGCAAAAAATAAGCCCTCAACCGACCCCAGATCATGAAAAATGGAGACGCGACGAGTATCGGAAAATGGCGCAAATTTTTTTTTTTTTTTTAGCAAAGTTTGGAATTTTTTTTCACCACTTAGGTAAAAAATAACCTTGTCATGTTAGGTGTCTATGAACTCGTACTGACCTGGAGAATCTTAATGTCAGGTCAGTTTTAGCATTTAGTGAACCTAGAAAAAAAGCCAAACAAAAAACAAGTGTGGGACTGCACTTTTTTTGCAATTTCACCGCACTTGGAATTTTTTTCCCGTTTTCTAGTACACAACATGCTAAAACTAATGATGTCATTCAAAAGTACAACTCGTCCTGCAAAAAATAAGCCCTCACATGGCCAAATTGACGGAAAAATAAAAAAGTTATGGCTCTGGGAAGGAGGGGAGTGAAAAACGAACACGGAAAAACGAAAAATCCCAAGGTCATGAAGGGGTTAATTGTGCATCTGGTAAGTGATAATTAGTCTAAAATTATGTTTACGGACAGATCACACCTATATCTTTGGATATTTTGATGCAACTTTAGATACGACTGCATTTTCTTCCAAAATTAGGCACAAACTGAACATTACTACTAGACTTCAGTGTCAAGGGAGAGAAGGGAATAAAATCTCTAAATTACTAATTTAAAAAAATAATAATAATTTCTCTTTTGCTTAGGAAGACCAGAGTGCGCCCTTTAATTTCAGATTTCCTATCTCTTCACTGTGGCTTTATTACCGAAACTTTATAAATAATTAGGATTATTAGCACATTCGTGTCCATTGAGCTCTGTCCCCAAACCTCTGTGAATCCACTTCTAAAGCAATTTTTACTTGTCGTTGTTAGGCTCGTTGAAATGCCTACTACTGGCAATTAATATTACTATTTATTCCAGAAATCACAATGGAATACACAAGGCCAAAGCCAAAGTTTAATTTCGCAAAGTGGTGCTAATTATGTATCTGGATTTGAAAAAGCAAGACAAAGGGAAGAATTGTGGCTGTTGGATATTTGCAATGTAGATGTTCTATCAGTCTGTTAGCTCCTCCGTGTGGTTAACACCCAAAATGCATTACATGTATGCACCAAAAAAAGGGGGACAAGGTTTCTATGCGGAGATGCAATATACTAGTAGTACTAGAAGTATTACCAGGTATGATCGGAGGTGTAACTGGAAGCTGCTAAAGTAAAATCAATTCCATAGGGAAAAAGTGCTATGTACATATTATGCTGGTGTATTCAGCTGTGACAGTGCGAAAATTAACGGCCTACCAAAAGCAAAGTCTTCCACCTGCCCTCCGTTGGCAAATCTTAGAGAGAAAGAAGGGTTGAGCATATTGGATTTAAAGTGCCCAATCCTTTGGCTTCGGGGCCACTTATTCCCCTCTACCCAGCTAAACAGAGCATGCATGTGTATGGACGAGCGGGGAAAAATAGCTGGCAAAGTATAGTTGTATTGAAACTTAAAAGAGTACGAAGCAAGAAAAGAAAACAGTGCGGCACTCACCCTTGGGAAGCTGTGAAATCGTGCTCTTTATTGGAGATAGATATTTAAAACATCCGTTAGGACATCAGGTCTATGGGAGGGTGCGGGAGTGGAGTGTGGACGACGGCCGTTTCGCACTCTGTGTGCTTCAACGGGTCCAGATCTCCACTCCCGCACCCTCCCATAGACCTGATGTCCTAACGGATGTTTTAAATATCTATCTCCAATAAAGAGCACGATTTCACAGCTTCCCAAGGGTGAGTGCCGCACTGTTTTCTTTTCTTGCTTCGTTGAATTTACTGCTGGTTGTCTATCAGTGCAGAGCACCGTATACCCAGAGCTTTCGTGCCACCTGTGTTTTTTCGGACATTCTTTAAGGAGTCAAGGTTGTACTAATTTGTGCTCCTCTAGTGCCGTCCATTATTCACTCTTCATCTTTGTTGTATAAAACTTAAAAGAGTACCTATTACCTACAGTATCTGAGGTTGCCCTAAGAAAACAGCGGGTAGACGCAGACAGGTGATTTCACCAAATGGCATCAATTAGAAAAAATGCTGAGAAGTGCCCTCACTGCCGTCTTAAAGGACCTGACTTTCTAGGAAAAGTTTGGTCTGAACTTATGAATTGTGAAATACCATATCGGTCACCCTCCTTCACTGGCACAGCGCAAAAGTTCATATTTTAAATAAAACTGTACTATGGCATTATATACACAACAGGTAGCAATTGGTAACAGCTGTGTGCCTCATGTGCAGCACTGGTTTCGTTATAAGGGCTTTGGAGGATTGAGGTATACGAGAAGTTTGGACCTAACTTTTGCTACAAAGTCTGATTCTTTAGGTGCCATTAGAGAAGAGTTTCAACATTTTTTCAATTAAAGTTATTTACTAAAGTCAAAAGGGCAGCATCAGATATCTGACAGGTAGTCTTCAATTAAGCACTCCTCCTCCCAACAAAGCTTTTATCCTCTTAATATATTGCAGCCACATTCTATAGCATTGTGCACTTACAACTGCTCATTCTGCCTTTCTACACAGATAATTACTTGCTCTTCTCTGTTCTATGTAGAAAAGGAAGTCTCTTTTCCTTACATGAGTCATCACCTGCTTCAACTCCTGACCCAGCTGCTCCCTCCTCCCCCGCCAGGGACTTTTGCAGTGACTCATGACTCATACAGAGAAAATTGACCTCATGTTTCTATATAGAGCTTAAAAGGATTCAGCTCATCAGTTTTTAATCACGTGATGTCATAGACCTAATGGAAAAGAGAAGAATTAGCTGGGTAGAAATGCAAATTGAGCAATTGTAAGTACACAGATCTATGATAACTGTAATATATTAAGAGGATAAGAACTTTGATGGGAGGAGGAGGAGGAGGGCTTTTTAAGCCCCATCCCTCAAAGTATAAATCTTTGTGTTCCACTGCAACTTCTATACATCTTTTTCCCCCCGGGATATAATCTATTTGGTGCTGTCTCATTAAGAAGAATTTCATCCTAATGCTATAACTTCAGTAAAAATGTATAGAAACTAAAGGACAGCCACTAGAAATATGAGTTATTGAACATTCCTCTTCTGTAAATGCGCCACAAACAATGTCAAGTCAAATTATACTTCTGTCACTGAGTGACAACCAATATGGTTCCATTAACAAACGCAGGAGTGTTGCCACCTGCTATTCACAAATCATGGATGCCAAATTTTCTCCAGCACTCAAGAAAAGTAAAAAATGTTCCGATCCCCCTCAATTCCCATTTCAGCGCTTATCCAGTCTCATTTCAACACCCTAGGAATACCCATGCAGGTCACCTCTGCTGCCATTCATTGATTTGCTGGTCTTGGAAAGAGAGACCAGTAGAAACCAAGTAGGTGTGGGAACATGAGTAGCAGGGGATCTTTTAAGATAAGCATTGGTATGATTGCACCTGTGCACCCCTCATATCTTTACTGTTTTTGTGATTGGTCCTTGGGCGCTGTGTGAATAATAGTATGGTCAATTCAACGATGGAGACGGCCCATGTAGATGAGACAGCAGCATGCTATCTTCTAGAAGGAGACAGATATCTCAATTATAAATTTTACATCGGGGATTCTTTGCTCATCCTAATATTTGTCATTTACAGGGAACATAAGTCAGGTCTTGTAACCTTAGCATTAAATTATGTATGAAAACTGCATTACAATATTTAGCTACTCGAGCCGGACCGGAGTCGAACACATCAAACTTATTGAGAATTTCACAAGAACAACAATTTTGTGCTTGGTTTTAACATAACTTTATTCTTTAATGAGTTATTTACAAGTTTATGACCACTTATAAAATGTGTTGAAAGTGCTGCCTATTGTGTTGGATTGTCAATGCAACCCTCTTCACCTACTCTTGTCACACAGATAGCAACACCGCAGAAGTGCTGGCACAGGCTTCCAGTATCCGTTGTTTCAGATGCTGCACATCTCCTATCTTCACAGCATAGACAATTGCCTTCAGATCACCCCAAAGATAAAAGTCTAAGGGGGTCAGATCGGGAGACCTTGGTGGCCATTCATCTGGTCCACGACGACCAATCCACTTTCAAGGAAACTGTTCATGTAGGAATGCTTGGACCTGACACCCAAGATGGTGCACCACCACATTATAGGTGTCAGGTCCGAACATTCCTCTGCAGTACAACAACTAGTATGATGTCTACACCACCCGCTAGACTCATAATAATAGTCCACCCCACACAGTATGATACTTCCACACAAGCCTACTACTTGCCCGTGTGTCCTGCATCTATGCTGAACTGGTCTCGGCTGTGAAAATCAGGACTATTGCACTGAATATGGGACTGTTGGAAGGTAGGAGTTTGTGTTGGAGCATGTGGTGATAGATCCACTTTAACAGTCCCACAGATTTTGCTTATGAAATAAGGAATTTGAGGGTAAATGACACTTGCTAGAACACTGCATTATTTATTCTAGAGTTCAGAGGGGTCTTGTCTTATAGACCCCTATAAAAAAAAAACCCTGACAAAATTGAAAGACACCTTAGAAAATGTTTAATCAGGCACAGATCCTTTAATGTCTGTCTGAAGCAAGCTACACTGAAACCAAGAGAATACACGACTGTGAGAGGTTTCACCTTCAAATGACTTTTGTAGTTTTAGAAACCCTTCTGCAACTTTATGTAATTCTTCCATTTCTTTACATTTTTCACATATCTCTGCAGGAGCTGGCATGTGGTTTCAATGCAGTAGAATAGAATATATTCAGTCTGTACACAATTGACTGTTTACCGAGAAGAAGGCTGAGCCATGCTGTGTCCGAGAGCAATACCATGAATATTGCTGATGATATAGAAACATGGCTGAAGTGCAGAAAAAAATCACAATATTCAGAAAAATAAAAACAGTTATGGAATAGAATAGATCTATTAATGGTAAACTGACCATACATTCATATATTAGGGAATGGCAACAGTAATAATAACATAACTGATGACTGTGGAATTCGTAGTTTTGCAATATTTTAGATTCATAAAAAGAGAATCGGCTCTAACAGTAAAATATTGGGCACCAACAAGGGAAACAAAACTTGGCCTTTGCCACTCTCACCCACTGCCAGTGGCGCTGCTATAATGAAGCAAGTTGCGCACTTCGCCTCAAGCGGCATCCAGTCCCTCAAAACAGGGGGCAGCAGCGTGGCGCCGCCCCCTGTAGTCAGATGTGCCGCAGGGGGTGCTCTCCTGTGGGGGGGCTCTCCTGTGGTGTGGGGGCGGCGCTGTCCTGTGGGGTGGGGGGCGCTGTCCTGCAAGGTGGGGGGTCACTCTCCTGCGGGGGGTGCTGCAGTTCTGATTGGCCAGGGTGTTATAATATAGACGGTATGCCTCTATCACATGACCTGCCATCCGATCAGCTGTTTCCGGGTCACAGGTCACTTACTTTTCCCATCATGGCCGCCTCCATGTGCGACATGTTCTCCTTTTTGTGTGGAGCCGGTGTGGCAGGCGGTGGAGATCCGCTACATCAACAGCGGCAAGGCACCGGGATACGGAGCTAGGAGGACCGGAGGGCTGCTCCGATACACACACTCCATATGTCACCACCTGGCTGCCTCACACCAGCGCAGGACATAAATGTGTGGTCTGTGTGTATATATATATATATATACATATATATATATATATATACAGTGGGGCAAAAAAGTATTTAGTCAGTCAGCAATAGTGCAAGTTCCACCACTTAAAAAGATGAGAGGCGTCTGTAATTTACATCATAGGTAGACCTCAACTATGGGAGACAAACTGAGAAAAAAAAATCCAGAAAATCACATTGTCTGTTTTTTTAACAATTTATTTGCATATTATGGTGGAAAATAAGTATTTGGTCAGAAACAAACAATCAAGATTTCTGGCTCTCACAGACCTGTAACTTCTTCTTTAAGAGTCTCCTCTTTCCTCCACTCATTACCTGTAGTAATGGCACCTGTTTAAACTTGTTATCAGTATAAAAAGACACCTGTGCACACCCTCAAACAGTCTGACTCCAAACTCCACTATGGTGAAGACCAAAGAGCTGTCAAAGGACACCAGAAACAAAATTGTAGCCCTGCACCAGGCTGGGAAGACTGAATCTGCAATAGCCAACCAGCTTGGAGTGAAGAAATCAACAGTGGGAGCAATAATTAGAAAATGGAAGACATACAAGACCACTGATAATCTCCCTCGATCTGGGGGCTCCACGCAAAATCCCACCCCGTGGGGTCAGAATGATCACAAGAACGGTGAGCAAAAATCCCAGAACCACACGGGGGGACCTAGTGAATGAACTGCAGAGAGCTGGGACCAATGTAACAAGGCCTACCATAAGTAACACACTACGCCACCATGGACTCAGATCCTGCAGTGCCAGACGTGTCCCACTGCTTAAGCCAGTACATGTTCAGGCCCGTCTGAAGTTTGCTAGAGAGCATTTGGATGATCCAGAGGAGTTTTGGGAGAATGTCCTATGGTCTGATGAAACCAAACTGGAACTGTTTGGTAGAAACACAACTTGTCGTGTTTGGAGGAAAACGAATACTGAGTTGCATCCATCAAACACCATACCTACTGTAAAGCATGGTGGTGGAAACATCATGCTTTGGGGCTGTTTCTCTGCAAAGGGGCCAGGACGACTGATCCGGGTACATGAAAGAATGAATAGGGCCATGTATCGTGAGATTTTGAGTGCAAACCTCCTTCCATCAGCAAGGGCATTGAAGATGAAACGTGGCTGGGTCTTTCAACATGACAATGATCCAAAGCACACCGCCAGGGCAACGAAGGAGTGGCTTCGTAAGAAGCATTTCAAGGCCCTGGAGTGGCCTAGCCAGTCTCCAGATCTCAACCCTATAGAAAACCTTTGGAGGGAGTTGAAAGTCCGTGTTGCCAAGCGAAAAGCCAAAAACATCACTGCTCTAGAGGAGATCTGCATGGAGGAATGGGCCAACATACCAACAACAGTGTGTGGCAACCTTGTGAAGACTTACAGAAAACGTTTGACCTCTGTCATTGCCAACAAAGGATATATTACAAAGTATTGAGATGAAATTTTGTTTCTGACCAAATACTTATTTTCCACCATAATATGCAAATAAATTGTTATAAAAACAGACAATGTGATTTTCTGGATTTTTTTTTCTCAGTTTGTCTCCCATAGTTGAGGTCTACCTATGATGTAAATTACAGACGCCTCTCATCTTTTTAAGTGGTGGAACTTGCACTATTGCTGACTGACTAAATACTTTTTTGCCCCACTGTATATATATATATATATATATATATATATATAAGAAAAAAATGAGCAGCACCACCAGTTTACTGGGAATCGGGCATAGTCTGTACTTGGTGTTATCAGGAGCCCTCCTTCGGATATTGGGTGCTCGCATAGAAAAAAACAATGTATCAATCCATGTGAAAGAAAAAATGCGGCGGCACTCACCAATCCATGAAGTAATGTGGTTCCTTTATTCAATCATGATAAAAAAGCTTTTCACGGCTCAGGGGTGTGCATGATGGACAAGAGTGTGCAGGTGCTGACGACGGCCGTTTCGTGCTAAGTGTAGTTCTTCTACTGGTCAATGTACGGCATTGACCCGTAGAAGCGCTACAATCAGCACGAAACGGCTGTCGTCAGCACCTGCAAACTCTTGTCTATTATGCACACCCCGAGCCGTGAAAAGCTTTTTTTATCATGATTGAATAAAGGAACCACATTACTTCAAGGATTGTGTGTGTATATAGTGCTGTATATATATATATATATATATATATATATATATATATATATAGTGTGCGCTGTGTGTATATATAGTGTGTGTGTATTAAGGTGAAAAATAAATCCAAACCTTCGGGTCCCACGCGGCGACTCGAGTATAGTATTCGAGCACACTGAATTGCTTGATTACCATTTGAGCATGCTTAGATAACACTTTATCCGGGCACACTTGCTCCTCGTCAGTTATGAAGCCATTTCTAGAGCTTTAGGACTCCAGCGAACCAAAGCGGGAGCCATTATCTATAAATGGCAAAAACATGGAACAGTGGGGAACATTCCCAGGAGTGTCAGGCCGACCAAAATCACCCCAAGAGCAGTTCAACAACTCATCCAAGAGGTCTCAAAAAACCCCGCAACAACATCAAATAACTGCCGGCCTCAGTTAAGGTCAGTGTTCATGACTCCATCATAAGAAAGAGACTGGGCAAAAATGGCCCGCATGGCAAAGTTCCAAGATGAAAACCACTGCTGAGCAATAAGAACAGAGGAGAAACTCTTTACAAAAACTACAGCCAGAAACATTCTACAGGGCAGCTGCCAGGACACCTTGGCTCCATCAAGAGGGACACAGACTTGACATTCTTCAGGATGCCAGCTTAGGAGACTATGGCACCAGCAAAACGAATACAAATATCCTACATTGACCATCACAAAACCAATGTAGATGTTCAGAGAAGCCAGGTTGAGACCCACCGGTAACCTGGCTCCATGACGACGTTAATATAAGCTAGATTGAGACCCACTGGTTGTCTGAGCCCCATGTAGATGTTCAGAGAAGTCAGATTGGGACCCACCAGTCATCTGGCTCCATGATGACATTCGGATAAGCCAGATTGAGACCCACTGGTTGCCTGAGCCCCATGTAGATTTTCAGAGAAGTCAGATTGGGACCCACCGCTCATCTGGCTCCATGATGACATTCGGATAAGCCAGATTGAGACCCACTGGTCACCTGAGCCCCATGTAGATGTTCAGAGAAGTCAGATTGACACCCACTGGTCACCTGAGCCCCATGTAGATGTTCAGAGAAGTCAGATTGAGAACCACTGGTCACCTGAGCTCCATGTAGATGTTCAGAGAAGTCCGATTGAGACACACCAGGGGCGCTGCTATCATGAAGCAAGTTGAATACTTTACCTCAGGCAGCGGAGCATCCTTAAAGACAGGGAGCGGCAGTCAGAACACATGGTGCCGACTCTCCCTGTAATCCCTGCTCTGACACTTGCTGTTAGTGTAGTGTCACAACAACCTAACGTGCTGCGTGCCTGGCAGGTGACTGTTACTTAACCGGGCTGAGGTGCAGAGGCGGTGCCCAGTCTCCTGACCTGCTGGGACACACACATTGCTGGGAGTCAGACTAGTTGCAGAGCAGTAACCGGCAGTAAGAAACTGTAAAAAAAACATCACCCGCCCCCTCCCACCGGCCCCACATCCTGCTGCACAGCTCTGTCATGGTTCACTGCTTCCCTCCATCAGACTGTCAGAAGTAGATAAGCTATGTGAACCAGCTGGGGTTTTCAGATCTGAAAGCAGTAAGGAAGTGGGATATAGCAGAGTTGGTGTGTGTTACCCTATGTGGATGAGCTGAGGTTGTCAGATATAGTCCTGCTAAGACTTATTTGTACTGATTTTACTATGTGGGGGGCGCCGTTTTGCAGCTCGCCTCAGGCAGCAGAGAGGCTAGGTTCATCCCTGCCCACTGCAGCTTTAATGCATTCTTGACACCTTTTCTGGACCCACAAAAAAAATTAAATTACCCTTTCCATTCTCATTATAGTCCTGTGTTGCTATCACTGGCACCCAGGCCCATGTTTCCTGGAAAGATCAGTAAATACAACAGCAAAAAGGTCAAGTGCAGCTTAAAACATGGCAGGACACTGCTTAACCTTGGCATCTCCGCAGCCGTTACACTGCATTACAAGCTGGAGCTTCGACACTTATTTAGCATCCAGCAGAAATATTGGGAACAAAAAATAAGCTGCTGACTTGGGCTCTTTTTGGGCAAAATATTGAGATCTTCTGACACTCTGTGCGTACTGAAAGGCTTTATTTTTGCAAAGTATAGCCCTATGGGCAAGGCAGCGTGAACTATATGCAGTATTTGGATAATTCATGGGGTATAACAATTCAGTGTATGCTCTCAGTGGGAAAAACAAGATAACTTTGTAGTTAAACAGCAAAATAACAGTAGTTATGATTCCTTTTAATGAGTATTGTGAGCCCCATCGGGGACAGTGATGATAATGTGTGCAAAACTGTAAAGCGCTGCGGAATATGTTAGCGCTATATAAAAATAAAGATTATTATTATTATTCCTTTTAATGAGTAACAAAAATAAAATAAATGATCTTACAAAGCAGGCTTTACAGACTTTTTAGGGCAGAGACAGCCTGCACAGAATGTGGTCACCTCTCCTGACCTGAGGGTGACATCTTGATGTATTTCTATGCAGCTGTTAAGCTCAGGTCAGGAGACCAGACAGCCAGCACAAGGTTTACCATGTGATCCTTGCAGAACAAATACAGCAGCTAGTCTCTGCCCTAAGGCCTCTTTCACATTTCCGTCGGTGCGGGGCCGTCGCAAACCGTCGGCCCGACGTACTGATGGACGTTGTGCAAAATAGTGCACAACGTGGGCAGCGGATGCAGTTTTCAGACGCATCCGCTGCCCATTATGAGGTCCGGGGAGGAGAGGGCGGAGTTTTGGCCGGGCATGTGCGGCCGAAAATGGCGGACGCGTCGCACAAAAAAAAGTTACATTGAACTATGGTCAGCTGGGTCCTCTCTCTCCTGTAGAGAGTAAGATATTATGGTCAGCTTGGTCCTCTCTCTCTTTCTCTCTCTCTCCTGTAGCGTGTAAGATCTTATAATCAACAATGTCCTCTCTTTCTCTCTCTCTCTCTCTCTCTCTCTATATATATATATATATCTCCTGTAGCATGTAAGCTCTTATGGTCAGTAAGGTCTTCTCTCTGTCCTGTAGAGTGTAAGCTCTTATGGTCAGCAGGGTCCTCTCTCTCTCCTGGAGAGTGTAAGCTCTTATGGTCAGTGGGGTCCTCTCTCTCTCCTGTAGAGTGGAAGCTCCTATGGTCAGCGGGGTCCTCTCTCTCCTGTAGAGTGGAAGCTCCTATGGTCAGCGGGGTCCTCTCTCTCCTATAGAGTGTAAGCTCTTATGGTCAGTGGGATCCTCTCTCTCCTGTAGAGTGGAAGCTCCTATGGTCAGCGTGGTCCTCTCTCTCCTGTAGAGTGTAAGCTCTTATGGTCAGTGGGATCCTCTCTCTCCTGTAGAGTGGAAGCTCCTATGGTCAGCGGGGTCCTCTCTCTCTCTCTCTTTCTCTCTCTCTCCTGTAGAGTGTAAGCTCTTATGGTCAGCTTGGTCCTCTCTCTCTCTTTCTCTCTCTCTCCTCTGTAGAGTGTAAGCTCTTATGGTCAGTGGGGTCCTCTCTCTCCTGTAGAGTGTAAGCTCTTATGGTCAGTGGGGTCCTCTCTCTCTCCTGTAGAGTGGAAGCTCCTATGGTCAGCGGGGTCCTCTCTCTCCTGTAGATTGTAAGCTCTTATGGTCAGCGGGGTCCTCTCTCTCCTGTAGAGTGGAAGCTCCTATGGTCAGCGGGGTCCTCTCTCTCTCTTTCTCTCTCTCTCCTCTGTAGAGTGTAAGCTCCTATGGTCAGTGTGGTTCTCTCTCTCCTTTCCCCCACATGTATTTTGCGAGTAATTCTAATTTTCCAGTATTACTAGTCCTGAGAATTTACTCACGTGAAATCAAATTTTGAGGCGGGAAAATTCAGCGAATTTGGCGAATTACAATTTCAAAAGTTGCGCTTATTTCTAATTGTGACCTGCTCTTTCTCTAAGAAGCTTTTTGGGCAAGACACGAATATTGCTGACACTGTTAGTATGAAGTCACTGAATACATGATTTTACATTATTATTATTATTTTTATTATTATTATTATTATTATTATTATTAATAATGATTTGTATATAATCATTACGGACTTATCCATCTTCACCTTTCCGCGACGCTCATTAAAAATTCCAGTTTCTGAAAATACACATTCAAAACATTAACAGACACACAAGCAAAATCTCTTGACTGCACATTGGAGGTGTGTCTCTCACTGTTAAAGATTTCATCACGTGCAAAACGACACATGTGGTCTATGTGGTTTTATGTCGTTGTACGTCCTTCTATATTGGCAAGACCATTCGCCCTCTCTATGAGAGGTTCAGAGCGCATTACAACTCGATCGATTCAGGCAAGGGGGTTCCACGTTTGGTCAAACATGTCAGGGAATTCCATGGAGGAAACCCGGAGGTGCTTTCTTTTGCTGGCTTAGAAAGGGCGTCTCTTCCAGTGCAAGGAGAAGATCTGCACAAGCTTCTACTAAAAAGAGAGGCCGTATGGATTATGCGCACTCGAGCGCAAGAATCTGCTGGTTTGAATGATAGATTGGATATGTCCATTTTCCTGAAATAAGCCGGTTTTATTGTGTTTTTGTATTGTTTTCATTTGTTTTCTAAATGTATTTTAATTGTTGTGTATAGCTGCTGCACATGTGTTCAAGCATCGGGGGTGCGGTTTAGCTGCCTCCCTCTGTTAAAAGGTGATGTTGAAGCGCCACTGCAGTGTGAAACGGCTGTCGTTCATTCCACTTCTGCTCCCATCCTCCCGACGCCGATGTTTTATAGTATTAGAATGAAGAAGTTTTTAACCGGTGAGTGCCATCCATTTCTTTCAATTTTTGTATCTATTGTGGCTATTTTCTTCGGAGTGGCACCCCGACCTACGGCAATTACCTGTGCACTGAGTGGGCTTCCCCGCTGTGCGGATTACCACTTTGTTGGAGCTAATATCCCTTGATAGAATGATAGCGCACAGACACATAGTGTAAACTTCTCCTGACAGAGTATCACTAAATTATGAGATCCTGAATAAAGCTGGCCAACTAACGCCGCTCATCTTGGGGAAAGAAAGGTAAGGACTCGAATATTGGCTTTCTAAGTGAGTCCAGAATGATGGTCATCGTAAGATTCAGAACCTTTCTGCAATTTGTTGCTCATATCTGATACATCTTTGTGCAGAAAGTAATCAGTGAACATCACCCAAACCCGGAAATAGTATAAGGGAAGTATCTTCTTCATCCTATGGAAAATTCAGTGCATATTTCAGATTTCATTCAGAGAAATACGAGCAAGTGCTTTTTTTTCCCCATAAGGATTGGAGCAGTAACAGAGGTGAACAACATACAGACCTTCTATGGTATTAACCGTATGTTCTATGACCCTTGGACTCGTTACCTCATGGGACATTTACCATTTTCACTCTTATTTAAACATAACATCTACTTTGTCTCCTGTTAGCAAACATCATGAGGACAGGAGAGAGAGATAAAACATGTTACAAGTCACTACTGCATCTATCTATAGGTACACTTCAACTGTGAGAGACACAATCTAAAAACAATCCAGAAAAAAATCACATTGTAGGATTTTTACGTAATTAAATTGCATTTTATTTCCTGAAATAAGTATTTGATCACCGACCAATCAAGTCTAACGTTTTGCTCCCCCATCCATAGTGTGCAGTCCATGCGTGTAGCAGTAGAGGGGTAGGGATGGAGCAGTGATGACGCTGATGTGCGGTAGTGCAGTAGTGGAGTGCTTGTGCTCACAGACGTTCTTCAGGAGTCGTTCCTCGTGTTGCGTTGGTGGTTTGGCGTTGGTGACATTTCTGTGTAGTAATGGGGTGGTAGCGATGTTTTATTGGAACAGTTGTGGTGTGATAGCGGCACAATGTGTGTGTGGTAGTTGTACAGTGCTGGTCCAGTAGCGGTGAGATACTTGTGTAATGGTGCGGTAAGGGCGCAGTAAGATTGACATTAGTGTCACAGTGGTTATACAGTCTTCATATATAGTAGTGGTGCAGCAGAGAGGTCGAATGCTACCGAGAAAAATTAAGTTAATTTCCTCTCAGCAGTGATACTTTGCTCTGAATGTCTCTAAACTTCCTGTCACGCCTAGTGTTACGATTTCACCCAATGTGGAGTCCCACCCGCAAAGAGCTGCCCAGCAGAGAACACTGAGGACAACAGAACAGCGACCGGTATAGAATTGTGTAACTTCAGATGCAAAAAGTACATGGTAACAAAAAGTGTATGGTAACATATAACTCCTTGCAGCACTGTCACTTTGCAGCGCTGGGGTCCTGGGATTGAATCCCACCAAGGACGACGTCTGCAAGGAGTTTGTATGTTCTCCCCGTGTTTACGTGGGTTTCCTCCAGGATCTCCGGTTTCTTCCCACATTCCAAAGACATACTGATAGGGAATGTAGATTGTGGGCCCCAATGGGGACAGTGATGATGATGTGTGTAAAGTGCTGCGGAATAGAATGGCGCTATATAAGTAAGTAACATAGATAAAAAAAATTGCATAGCATCACACTTGCATAGCTAAACAAAGAAGTAAGACAGGCAATTAACAGTAAAAAGAAAGCATTTGCACTACTAAAGCAGGATGGCACCATTGAAGCTCTAAAAAACTATAGGGAGAAAAATACTTTATCTAAAAAACTAATTAAAGCTGCCAAAAAGGAAACAGAGAAGCACATTGCTAAGGAGAGTAAAACTAACCCCAAACTGTTCTTCAACTATATCAATAGTAAAAGAATAAAAACTGAAAATGTAGGCCCCTTAAAAAATAGTGAGGAAAGAATGGTTGTAGATGACGAGGAAAAAGCTAACATATTAAACACCTTCTTCTCCACGGTATTCACGGTGGAAAATGAAATGCTAGGTGAAATCCCAAGAAACAATGAAAACCCTATATTAAGGGTCACCAATCTAACCCAAGAAGAGGTGCGAAACCGGCTAAATAAGATTAAAATAGATAAATCTCCGGGTCCGGATGGCATACACCCACGAGTACTAAGAGAACTAAGTAATGTAATAGATAAACCATTATTTCTTATTTTTAGGGACTCTATAGCGACAGGGTCTGTTCCGCAGGACTGGCGCATAGCAAATGTGGTGCCAATATTCAAAAAGGGCTCTAAAAGTGAACCTGGAAATTATAGGCCAGTAAGTCTAACCTCTATTGTTGGTAAAATATTTGA
This sequence comes from Ranitomeya imitator, assembly GCF_032444005.1. Lineage (NCBI taxonomy): Eukaryota > Metazoa > Chordata > Amphibia > Anura > Dendrobatidae > Ranitomeya > Ranitomeya imitator. The sequence continues at coordinate 22,058,850 of NC_091288.1, forward strand.
AGGGTTTCTGAGGGATGTTATTCTGGATTATCTCAATGAGAATAACTGTTTAACTCCATATCAGCATGGGTTTATGAGAAATCGCTCCTGTCAAACCAATCTAATCAGTTTTTATGAAGAGGTAAGCTATAGGCTGGACCACGGTGAGTCATTGGACGTGGTATATCTCGATTTTTCCAAAGCGTTTGATACCGTGCCGCACAAGAGGTTGGTACACAAAATGAGAATGCTTGGTCTGGGGGAAAATGTGTGTAAATGGGTTAGTAACTGGCTTAGTGATAGAAAGCAGAGGGTGGTTATAAATGGTATAGTCTCTAACTGGGTCGCTGTGACCAGTGGGGTACCGCAGGGGTCAGTATTGGGACCTGTTCACTTCAACATATTCATTAATGATCTGGTAGAAGGTTTACACAGTAAAATATCGATATTTGCAGATGATACAAAACTATGTGAAGCAGTTAATACAAGAGAAGATAGTATTCTGCTACAGATGGATCTGGATAAGTTGGAAACTTGGGCTGAAAGGTGGCAGATGAGGTTTAACAATGATAAATGTAAGGTTATACACATGGGAAGAAGGAATCAATATCACCATTACACACTGAATGGGAAACCACTGGGTAAATCTGACAGGGAGAAGGACTTGGGGATCCTAGTTAATGATAAACTTACCTGGAGCAGCCAGTGCCAGGCAGCAGCTGCCAAGGCAAACAGGATCATGGGGTGCATTAAGAGAGGTCTGGATACACATGATGAGAGCATTATACTGCCTCTGCACAAATCCCTAGTTAGACCGCACATGGAGTACTGTGCCCAGTTTTTGGCACCAGTGCTCAGGAAGGATATAATGGAACTAGAGAGAGTACAAAGGAGGGCAACAAAATTAATAAAGGGGATGAGAGAACTACAATACCCAGATAGATTAGCGAAATTAGGATTATTTAGTCTAGAAAAAAGACGACTGAGGGGCGATCTAATAACCATGTATAAGTATATAAGGGGACAATACAAATATCTCGCTGAGGATCTGTTTATACCAAGGAAGGTGACGGGCACAAGGGGGCATTCTTTGCGTCTGGAGGAGAGAAGGTTTTTCCACCAACATAAAAGAGGATTCTTTACTGTTAGGGCAGTGAGAATCTGGAATTGCTTGCCTGAGGAGGTGGTGATGGCGAACTCAGTCGAGGGGTTCAAGAGAGGCCTGGATGTCTTCCTGGAGCAGAACAATATTGTATCATACAATTATTAGGTTCTGTAGAAGGACGTAGATCTGGGGATTTATTATGATGGAATATAGGCTGAACTGGATGGACAAATGTCTTTTTTCGGCCTTACTAACTATGTTACTATGTTACACTTCTGTTTTCTATCTATCTTTCTATCTATCTATCTATCTATCTATCTATCTATCAACCTTAAAAATGGAAGGCAGCACTCCAGGTTTTAGCAAAAATATAAGTGGACTTTATTGGGCCCACATGGCGTGATGCAACATTTCGGCATCCAAAAGCCTTTCTCAAGCTTTTGGAAGCTAAAATGTTGCACCACGCCATGTGTGCCCAATAAACTCCACTCATGTTTTTGCTAAAACCTGGAGTGCAGCTTTCCATTTTTTTGGTCCCTGTATATTTGGCAAGTATATGGATTAGTTTCTTGGAGGCCAGTGCACCCATTTAATTGTATGCGTTGTTCCATTTTTTCTATCTATCTATCTTGAGAAAGGCTCATTGTGAGCGAAACCTTGCCCAGACATGTGGGTCTGAATAAACAACACAGCTTTTTCACTTTGGATAATCATGGAGTGCTGCCTTCATTTTTTCTACTTTGTCTAATTTGGGCAAGTGTTGGACCATCTAGCCCAGGAGGCCTGGCACTCACCGGTGAGCATTGTGCTGTTCCATTTTTTCTTTCTATCTATCTATCTATCTATCTATCTATCTATCTATCTATCTATCTATCTATCTATCTATCTATCTACCTATCTATCTGTCTATCTATCTCTATCATCTATTTTTCCATCCCGTATATCGACCTTATCTAAATGTAAACCGTTACGTAAATGTTAAAATCAATTTATAATATATTTAAAAAAATGGCAGAGAATATCCCAATCTGAAAGCCAAATGTTTTACTTGCTGACCCTTCTCATACACAATTCTCTTGCACACAATTCTTGCTCTGAGCTCTCCAGGAAGCCACTGAAGAAAGGGCAGAGAATCACGTATCACTGGATATTCTCCTACTAACCCAAGTCTTTTTAAATTGGTTTCAAGCAGTCGCCTGTGAGTCACATTTTAATAAAGCATTAGTACATAGTTACAAGATAAAGATCGGCCATGGAAACCAAGAGTCATTTCAGTCAATTATATCTGAAAAAGTTCATAATAAGTTTTCACAGTAACAGAACCTAATGTCTGGATAATGATGTTTGACAGCCGACTGTGCGAGGTCCGTTATTACTCATCAGTGTTTATGGTCATGAACAGACTCCGCGTTGCCATTCACTTAGTAATGTGTCAAAAACAACTGTGACAAAAGGGATTTTTATACTTGTTTTTATTTCAGAATCAAAATATTTAGACATCAGATACAATGTTGCAGTAGACGACAATTTTTAACAGTTTATCTGTGCTTTAGATAATTAACCAAACTTTGAAACAACCACAAAAAAAAAAAGTTGTGCTCACAAATGTCAGAAGGAAGGGTTGGTGTAGGTGCTTAGTTTAATTTATAATTGAAATGCGATTGATTTCAAGCTGATGAGAGATTTGATTTGTTAATGAACTCAATAGTAATAAGAAAGACTAAGCAAAATAAAATGTTCTTCATCTATGGTTGAACTTAACTTAAAGGGGTAAGGATAGTCACTGAGTGTGGAGATTGGTAAGGACTAGAGGTGAGCAAACTTGACCTTAAAAGTTTAGCGTTTGTACTGGACAGTTAGTCTCCGGTGCTTAACGCCGAATATGGAATTGTTCTGGAAATCCATTCTAATGTTTGGAGTTCCGAGAGAGAATTTTGTAACTCAAAAGTCCGGGTCCCCATTCGTTTCAATGGGGTCTAGGTTCTGGTTCACGTTCGGGTGCTGTTCTCGTACCCAAACTTTTGAGTCAAGTTCTGGTCGGGAATCTGTAACCAAGCTTCCATGGGTCCGCTCATCCCTGGTAAGCATGCCTTGACAATGTTGCTCCAGTAATATTGAGAATATTGATGCCAACTATTTCGGCGTTCAAGGCTCCATTTAGTACTTTTAATTGAACCCAATAAAAAAATGGTGAATCCCTTTGAGACTATGATAAATTCCACCACCAGCATCCAAATGACCACGATGGATTCCACCAAGTCGGTCCAACGTTCAGTGGAAGGAATTGCCTCCGATGTTGATGTGATCAGAGCCTAAGACTATATCCAGTCTACAATGCCAGGATTAAGCAGGGCTCTCCTCCTCTACTGGATCTCTGAAACCTCATATCCACTCTCCTTTAGGTACAATAAAGGTACATTTATAAATATAAAAGATGACTACACAAAATGTAATACAAAAAAAGTTTATTAATACAAATAATCATAGTTTACATAATTTACAGACAATTAAAGCATATTATAAAGTGGGGAACTTCATCAAGGATAATTAGGAGGGTCAGACTAGAATGAGTCTGTAACTTCCACAATTAAAACTCCAATAAATACATGATTCTTTATGTTTTGCAAATAAATTAGACTGAGCAGAAAGATGTAGAGTGTTGGAGACAGAATTGATCAAAGTTATTAAATGATTACTAATCTGAAACCTTCGATATTTGTATAATTCATATATAATGAAAGTGTAAATTACATAGTAGCTGCAGATGGGACAAAGTCTCATGCCCAGTAATCATGATTAATACAGTGTAAGACGCCTTTTAGATACATAAAATAATGACGTGTAACCAGTAAAGTACAATTAATATTTCAAAGCATGATTCACAAATAGTAGTAAAGAGGGAGTACAGACTCGTAGACTGACACCACCTGATGCACGTTTTGCCGTTGCTTCTGCCTGGGGTTCACACAATTAAATAAAATTGCAACAGCTTTGCACACTTTCTATAGGACTAAAGCAGGGAAATTGTGAGATACCTGTCCACAAGCTATTGAAGGATCTGTAAACTGAGAATAGGAGAATTCAAGATCCCAAATGGAGGGACGCTCCCCAAAGCTTCCTAATACTGTAGTCCTGAAAAGAAAGCTGGAAACAACAGCTTCTTCTGCCAGCAAATTTGCACACTTCTTGGACAAACCTACTGGCAGACAAAATTCAACCCTTGAAATAGACCTGTCTTAAGTGAATTTCAAGGTAGTCTAAAGGTACCGTCACATTTAGCGACGCTGCAGCGATCTTGACAATGATCCCGATCGCTGCAGCGTCGCTGTGTGGTCGCTGGAAAGCTGTCACACAGACAGCTCTCCAGCGACCAACTATGCGAAGTCCACTGGTAACCAGGGTAAACATCGGGTTACTAAGCGCAGGGCCACGCTTAGTAACCCGATGTTTACCCTGGTTACCAGTGCTAATGTAAAAACAAACAAACACTACATACTTACATTCCGGTGTCTGTCCCCCGGCGCTGTGCTTTCCTGCACTGACTGTGAGCGCCGGCCGGCCGTAAAGCACAGCGGTGACGTCACCGCTGTAATCTGCTTTATGGCTGGCCGGCGCTGACACAGTGCAGGGAAGCAGAACACCGATGGACGCGACAGACACCGGAATGTAAGTATGTAATGTTTGGGTTTTTTTACATTTACACTGGTAACCAGGGTAAACATCGGGTTACTAAGCGTGGCCCTGCGCTTAGTAACCCGATGTTTACCCTGGTTACCAGTGAAGACATCGCTGAATCGGCGTCACACACGCCGATTCAGCGATGTCTGTGGGAGATCCAGCAACGAAATAAAGTTCTGGACTTTCTGCTCCGACCAACGATCTCACAGCAGGATCCAGATCGCTGCTGCATGTCAAACACAACGATATCGCTATCCAGGACGCTGCAACGTCACAGATCGCTAGCGATATCGTTGTGAAGTTGGTCAGTGTGAAGGTACCTTTAGTAGGAAACATGTTGCTTATATACCGTGAGAGCCAAAGAGTGTATATTGGTTTTCTCTTTTAGGTGTGTCTTCATATCTATCCATCTGTTGGTCATTCTATATATTATCTATCTATCTATTTATTATCGATCTATCCATATATGCATTTCTCTCTATATCTGTTTACGTATCTATCTGTTCACCCCTCTGTCTACCGTGTATCTTTTTTGATTAGTAATGACTGTAAAACTTCCAAAGTTTTGAATTTTGCAACTTGCTCAAATTAGGTCGTAAAATTTGTTTTGCATCAAATTATTTCAGTTTAAATAAATATGCATTATTATGGTCTGGAGTCTCTCATATGAAAAAAAAAATATACACACACACCTTCATCTATCCCACTGTGCAGCCCTGCTTAGGTATAGTCACCAATGAGGAGTTCACTGGGCCATCGTTTTTGTCTTCTGGTTCCATTGCCCTTATGTGGCGCTGCTTGAGTGCTGCTGTTGTCGGGGGGTCTACATTTCATTAATTTAAAAAATGTCAAAGGTTTTGGCGCTGCAGTGTGCTGCCTTATTTATTTGATTGTATATGAGTTGGTGACTCTAGATTAGCACCTGTTCACACCCAGTCTATGTTTGGATGTAATGGTCAGTTTTTTTTAAAATTTGTATTCATTAGCCTTCTAACGGAGCACTCCGACTCTTAGCTACAGGAGATTTTAATCACAGCAGGAGCACTATCCCTCCACAGAGATATAGATTTTAGTCTAAGAAAGGTTTAACAGGTTCCCATACAGATGAAAACTTTATTCTAAACGAGGATTGGCATTGTTAGGTCCTGGTAAACGAGAAATGCCTTATCATGGCTACCAGGTACACATGAATTGGCCAAAGTATGCGCTAAAACTTTTTAAATTTTTCATTTTTCTAGTGCAGAAATGCAATGCAATTTTCATTTTTCATGCTTGCAAGTTTTGGCGCTACAGAGTGCTGCCTTATTTATTTGATTACATTTCATTAATGGTATCATGAATCCACAGATGTTCTGCTCTATAGTGAATAAGAAGAAGCTGCATTCACTCCATGCCTTTGGTAGACGTGCACTTTTCCAACATGACAATAATCCAAAACACAGATATGCTCCATTTCTGAAGAAGAACAGAGTGAAAGTGATTCAGAGGCCAAGTGTTTCCTAATCTGACCCCAACCAAACACCTATGGGGAATCCTGAAGAGCCAAGTTGTCATTGCTCTCCATCCAGCACCCAGATTCTAAAAGACATCGTTATTGAAGAAAGGAAAAAGATAGATGTTGCAATATGACGCCAACTTGTTAATTCCAAGCCTAGAAAACTTGGTGTTGTCCTTAAAAATCATGAAGGTCACCCAAACTACTTGATGTGGTAATTTTTTGTAGTGGGGTGTACTTATTTTTGCATCAACCAATTTGAGCAAAACTGAAGATTTCGAAATGAAAGTTCTATTATTAACCTTACTTTCATGTTATGGGCTAAACAATGTTCCATGAAACTCAATCTTGTCAAAATTTTGGAAATTGTTCTTTTATTCAAAGAGATGTTGATTAAATTTTATTTTTCAAAATGGGTGTACTTATTTATGCCGAGCACTGTATGTAAAGCACAAATTAGTCACTTCTCCACCTACACTTCCCATTGCAAAAAATATATCTGCAGTTTATGAAAGCTCACTTCTTTTCTTTTTTTTTCCCATTTACGATTTTCTGATGAAAGCATAAGAAATCCCTTTCTGACGCAAATGAATAACCGTTTCAGGACACAAAAGAACGAGAAGCAGTTATTTACTCGCCGGATCAATAATTCATACACGGTCTCATTATTTCATTATGACATTGCACTGTGTGTTATCGCAGTGTTTAGAAATACATTGTACATTCTCTGGATTAATAGGAACAAGTCACATTTCTTGGTTAGAAAGCCCCTCAACAATTACTCAGGAAAGCGAAATCTCCGACCCTGGAATGTGGCGTCTCCATCCGCAGCCAAGTTATAAATTAACATTAAAAGTGAATCTATAAGTCCTAAGCGCTATAACTCATAACTGCTGATCTCTATTTGTTATCTGCTCCAGTAGATTTGCCAAGCAAACCATTAGTGTGAGGATTAATATAAATGTCTACTGTAATAATGAGGTAACACACATTTGCATTGATTGAAATTGCTGTAAAAAAAAAAAAGTGCAGCGGTACTAATTTAGCGAAAGTATCCAAACCGAGGAAGGCGCAGTCAAGTTATATATTAACAAAACCAAAGAAAAGACAAAATGTGCATATACCCTAATGAAAATAAATAAGTAAAAAAGCAAGTGCATTAAATAATTAGGTGACTCTCCGCCACTATTCCCACTAGGTAGGTTTTAACATTAGATAATGTAGTTACTGTCCTAATTGGGTACACCTTGTCGCAGCGGGACAGCTTTATGCTTTTTTTTAATCAAAAGCAGTGTTTACCAAGTACCCTTTGTTAATTATTTAATGCACTTGCTTTTTTACTTATTTATTTTCATTAGGGTATATGCACACTTAGGAAGGAGAAAAAAGGATCATCCCCGCGCTGCCGCAAGAAGAATTCCAAAAATTGTAGAGTTTTCAACGTGGTTTATTCTACGCGTTTCAGGGTTCATGTGACCCCTTCATCAGGACACACCACAAATATTGTACAAGAGTCATAGGTATACAGGGTTTAAGTACACGTCAGCATTTGGAAGCGACGCCCAATGGATCAAACCTCATGGTCTTAATGAAATTACTCAAGTTTTTATCTGATTTTTGCAGGCTTTTAATGCATGTGGGCTGACTATTTTTTCATATACAGTTAAGTCCATATATATTTGGACAGAGACATTTTTCTAATTTTGATTATAGACATTACCACAATGAATTTTAAACAAAACAATTCAGATGCAGTTGAAGTTCAGATTTTCAGCTTTCATTTGAGGGGGTCCACATTAAAATTGGATGAAGGGTTTGGGAGTTTCAGCTCCTTAACATGTGCCACCCTGTTTTTAAAGGAACCAAAAGTAATTGGACAATTGACTCCAAGGTTATTTCATGGACAGGTGTGGGCAATCCCAGCTTTATTCCATATGACTGGGGGAGCTTTTGTCCTCTGGGCTCTCCAGGAATTGATCAGATGTGCCCATTTTCTCTCACTCCTAGTGAAGTGATCTTCATTTGGTGTATGCTCCAGCGTTTTAACTCCCCGTTTCTTAATTATTTCTTTTTGTGGTATGACATACTCCCAAATAATTTGATAAACACATTTCCACTTTTAATATAAAAAAAAAATTATTTTAATATTTATTAATAAAAAAGTATTATAACTATGGTTCAACACTGGCAACCTGTGTTCTCCCAGAGTCTATCCTTCTAGCTCAGTAGATCAAAGTAAATGCTTCACCTCTGAATGTTTCATTTTTTTCCGATGTGAGTTCGGTTCCACTCTTAGTGAGACTGTGCTTCTCTTTTTTTTTTCTCTTTCTTTTCAATTTTTGTTATCCTATAAACAAAAATAAGGCTAAATGTGTAAAATATCAATTTGTATTTGTCCTTCCTTCAATCTCACCTGGTGAGTAGTTCTCTTGGTGGGCAACTTTGTGTAAGGTTTGATAAGACCCTATTTGCGCTTTTGTGTCTCCCTTTTTTCTCTCATTAGGGTATATGCACACGTTGTCTTTTCTTAGGTTTTTTTTGTTTCCATGGCCAATGTGAACACGATTCTACATCATGCATGTTTTCATTTCATACTCTAGCTCAGTTTTCTGCTTTTTTCAAGTTTATATATTGTGCATGAAGTTAGACAAATTACAAAAAAAAACTCTAAGGGCTTGTTTCCATTTGCGAGAAACACGTCCGTGTCTCGCATGTGAAAACCAAGCTCTGGTGCCGGCACTTGGGAGCGGAGAGTGCGGCCGCATAGCAACACATGGAGCTGCACGCTCCGCTCACAAGTGCCGGCGCCAGAGCTTTGTTTTCACATGCGAGACACGGACGTGTTTCTCGCAAATGGAAACAAGCCCTAAAAGTGATAAGGGTGATGTCCAAATGTGTTTCTCTATGAGTCACTTCTTGGGTAGTTTTGAAATGGAGATGAGAAAATGTGCCCAAATTTGACTTTGGCAGATTCGCTTGAATTCAGCCAGGAAATTCGATTTGCATATTTTATGGGTAATATTTTATATCTGGCTTTTATTAACATTTTTAAAAAAATGTATATTAACTTTTTCAACTTTAATAAACTTTGTTCATTTTTTATGTATGCGCAACGCAAAGTCACGTTTGTAAAAACAACAAGACAGGGTGTAAGTTTTCTATTTCCGAAAACTGGTCTAGACGTTGATTGGATTCATAAGTGTGGTTGTAATTTACTGGAATTTATGCGTGCTACTGTTATGTTGACCTTATACTCTTTTATGGTGTTACACCTTTATTTACGTCCTTTTTTCTACATTGGTAATAAAAAGCACGCTTGTCTGAGGATCCGGCAGACAGGTTTTGCACACAGACAGACGTGTATATTTCTGCTTTGTCTCCGATCGATAGATGCCCTGATTTGACCAACACTGGCAGAATTGGAGATCATTTGAGTCTCATTCCAAATGAGCTCTCCCGGGAAAGGGGTTACCGCAACACGTCAAATTGCCACTGATTGCAGTCTGGGAGGGAGTGAACCTTCAGTGTGGAAAAATTTGAAAATGCCATAATATACAGTATTAGCACTGTATGGTAGTTGAGTATTACGTACCTTTCATATGAAAATATTATCTCACCCCTATATGGTATGGTGGTATTGTGTAGGTGGAAAATATGAGAATAAACTGTCTAACATGACAAACCAGTGCGGAAAGGTGGCTTCTATCAGCTGGATAACCGGCCTCAAGTTAGAGAAAGTATAAAATTGAACCTTAATCTTCAATTAATTGTCATATGCATAAGGCCGGCGTCACAGTACCGTGTTTTACGGACGTAAGAGAGGAGCTGAAAATACGGATTGCATACCGTACAATGCTTCTCTATGCCCCTGCTCCTATCAGCTGTATTTTACTGATCCGTATTATACGGTCTTCTACGGCCGTAGAAAATCGCAGCATGCTGCGTTTGTCACCGTATTGTGCAAAAAATACGCCAATAAAAGTCTATGGGGGCGAGAAAAATACTGATTACACACGGACCAGCAGTGTGACTTGCGAGAAATACGCAGCGCTGTTAGAGAGAAAAGCCGGCAATTCAGTGCGGTGTACAGTAAAATCACACTGACAGCTTACAATAGAATAGGTAGAATAAATGTGTACACATAGAATAGGTATATATATACAGTGGGGCAAAAAAGTATTAGTCAGTCAGCAATAGTGCAAGTTCCACCACTTAAAAAGATGAGAGGCGTCTGTAATTTACATCATAGGTAGACCTCAACTATGGGAGACAAACTGAGAAAAAAAAATCCAGAAAATCACATTGTCTGTTTTTTTAACATTTTATTTGCATATTATGGTGGAAAATAAGTATTTGGTCAGAAACAAACAATCAAGATTTCTGGCTCTCACAGACCTGTAACTTCTTCTTTAAGAGTCTCCTCTTTCCTCCACTCATTACCTGTAGTAATGGCACCTGTTTAAACTTGTTATCAGTATAAAAAGACACCTGTGCACACCCTCAAACAGTCTGACTCCAAACTCCACTATGGTGAAGACCAAAGAGCTGTCAAAGGACACCAGAAACAAAATTGTAGCCCTGCACCAGGCTGGGAAGACTGAATCTGCAATAGCCAACCAGCTTGGAGTGAAGAAATCAACAGTGGGAGCAATAATTAGAAAATGGAAGACATACAAGACCACTGATAATCTCCCTCGATCTGGGGCTCCACGCAAAATCCCACCCCGTGGGGTCAGAATGATCACAAGAACGGTGAGCAAAAATCCCAGAACCACGCGGGGGGACCTAGTGAATGAACTGCAGAGAGCTGGGACCAATGTAACAAGGCCTACCATAAGTAACACACTACGCCACCATGGACTCGGATCCTGCAGTGCCAGACGTGTCCCACTGCTTAAGCCAGTACATGTCCGGGCCCGTCTGAAGTTTGCTAGACAGCATTTGGATGATCCAGAGGAGTTTTGGGAGAATGTCCTATGGTCTGATGAAACCAAACTGGAACTGTTTGGTAGAAACACAACTTGTCGTGTTTGGAGGAAAAAGAATACTGAGTTGCATCCATCAAACACCATACCTACTGTAAAGCATGGTGGTGGAAACATCATGCTTTGGGGCTGTTTCTCTGATCCGGGTACATGAAAGAATGAATGGGGCCATGTATCGTGAGATTTTGAGTGCAAACCTCCTTCCATCAGCAAGGGCATTGAAGATGAAACGTGGCTGGGTCTTTCAACATGACAATGATCCAAAGCACACTGCCAGGGCAACGAAGGAGTGGCTTTGTAAGAAGCATTTCAAGGTCCTGGAGTGGCCTAGCCAGTCTCCAGATCTCAACCCTATAGAAAACCTTTGGAGGGAGTTGAAAGTCCGTGTTGCCAAGTGAAAAGCCAAAAACATCACTGCTCTAGAGATCTGCATGGAGGAATGGGCCAACATACCAACAACAGTGTGTGGCAACCTTGTGAAGACTTACAGAAAACGTTTGACCTCTGTCATTGCCAACAAAGGATATATTACAAAGTATTGAGATGAAATTTTGTTTCTGACCAAAAACTTATTTTCCACCATAATTTGCAAATAAAATGTTAAAAAAACAGACAATGTGATATTCTGGATTTTTTTTTCTCAGTTTGTCTCCCATAGTTGAGTTCTACCTATGATGTAAAATACAGACGCCTCTCATCTTTTTAAGTGGTGGAACTTGCACTATTGCTGACTGACTAAATACATTTTTGCCCCACTGTATATATGTAATTGAGACACATATATATATATTTCATACAGTGCTAGATAGCTTAAAAGCCGGTAATCAATTGCCGGCTTTGCTATCTCCTTCCTAAACCCGACATGATATGAGACATGGTTTACATACAGTAAACCATCTCAGATGCCCATTTTTTTGCATATTCCACACTACTAATGTTAGTAGTGTGTATGTGCAAAATTTGGGCGCTCTATTAAATTAAAGGGTTAAATGGCGGAAAAAATTGGCGTGGGCTCCCGCGCAATTTTCTCTTCCAGAGTAGTAAAGCCAGTGATTGAGGGCAGATATTAATAGCCTGGAGAGGGTCCACGATTATTGGCCCCCCCTGGCTAAAAACATCTGCCCCCAGCCACCCCAGAAAAGGCACATCTGGAAGATGCGCCTATTCTGGCACTTGGCCACTCTCTTCCCATTCCCCTGTAGCAGTGGGATATGGGGTAATGAAGGGTTAATGTCACCTTGCTATTGTAAGATGACATTAAGCCAGATTAATAATGGAGAAGCGTCAATTCTGACACCTATCCATTATTAATCCAATAGCATGAAATGGTTAAAAAACACACACACATTATTACAAAGTATTTTAATGAAATAAACACACAGGTTGTTGTATTATTTTATTCCACTCTCAATCCACCTGAAGACCCTCGACCTGTAACAAATTAAAAATAATAAACCAACAATATCTCATACCTTCCATCGATATGTCCCACGATGTAAATCCATCTGAAGGGGTTAAATTATTTTTCAGGCAGGAGCTCTGCTAAAATGCAGCTGTGCTCATGCCTGTAAAACCCCCGGGGAATGCATGGTTTGTAGGTCAATGACCTGTAGTTTCCTTCATTCGCGGTGATGCGCCCTCTGCTGCTTGTCCTCATATGACCTCGAGCGTGGGAACTTTTTAGAATATTTTCCCAGCCTCGAGGTCATATGACTTACTGCTTGCGTGGTCTGCTGGCTCAAGCGGTGATTTTCAGAGGCATGCAGATAGTAAGTCCTGCCTGTACATTCTTAAAAACCCATAGGAATTTTTTTTTAAAAGTCTCTAATAACCCCTTTAACAACTACCAAGTTTGTTATTTGTGCAAATTTATAATTAATTGTCAGGTAATATTGCATTAAACTACTCAGTGAGTCCCCAGAATCAATGTCATTGGTGGGCCCTTGATACCACAGTCTGACACTGCACAAACAATAGAGATCACTGCTCCCCAGAGGAGTAGCTACAATAGGTGCAGAGGTTGCAATCGCAGCTGGAACCTGGAGCCTAAGGGGCTCCAAAAAATCCCTTTGGCCTATATGAAAAGATCAATACTAGTGTATAAGTCAATCCAGGTCTGATGTAAGATAAAATACTTAGCTTCAAGTTACACCACTGCTTCTCCCCTGTCTCTATGAAGCACATGTTTTATCATAGAGGAAATTATACAACAGTACTGAGCAGTGTAGAAGTCAATCCAGCTCTGATGTAAGATAAAACACTTACTAGAAAGCAACAGGAGCTGAGCCTCCCTCCCCATTCCATAGAGATCAACTGGCAGCTGTAAGCTGATCCCTCATTAAGTTGGAAGTCTGTTTTGCCTTGAGCAAGAAGGATTTCCGTTTTATTTTTGACTAAGCTCAGGATGCAGGAGGAGGAGAAGTGGCTCATAAATGGAAAAAGAACCATATTTCTCTGATGAGATATATTAGAAAGTTTTTTTTTATATATTCACTTGTACTATGGATTGATGCGAAGATTGATGATGACCATTTATGCAGATATAACTAAGAAATAGCTGACAGTAATTCCTACAACTTAAAGATAATGCAAGGTCTCACATTTACAGTTTGTTTCTTTTTGTTATTTTTTTAGATATAAAACATGTAAAAATAGTAAATAACAGCAAGTAGTTTTATCTAACAAGGTCGCAACGGCAAACTGAAACCCAGCGGAGAGAAATTCCCAAGCAAACAATAGACGTCCCCAAATAAAACAAATTAAACCCTTAAAATAAATGTGTACGTAAGGACAGCGCGGTCTGCCTTAAGATTTATTAGACCTGCACAAAAATGAGACATTATAAATAATACAGAGGTCGTATTAAGGTTTACATAAACATATCAAAGTACTTTAAAATGCACTATTAGCAAGAACAGCACGATTGCCAACATCTGCAAAGCTTCCAGTTACTGTATCATCACTCCGGATAAGTGGCAATGAGTCGCTTTCTTCCTAATCAGCATTTCCACAGGCAAGAGGTGAGCTGACCTGTATTAATCTTTACTTACTTAGCTTCTGTGCCCTACATAGCACATACAGTAATTTGCCTCTCAACTCTCAGTCCGCGCTGGCCAGATATATATATTCTACCTTCAAGGGTATCCATTAAGTACATTGCTAATTAGCGGACAATTAAATAGATGATTTCTGACGCTTGTTTTGTTTCTGTTTGGAAAATCGAGAAACTGTGTCAAGGACATATGGTCCGAGACGTCTCGCGTGCCCGATCGCTTTAACATCTCATAAAGGAACTAAAAAAAAATTCAAGGGATGTTAAGAAATGGAGCAGAAAAGTAACGCATGAAAAGCAGATGTCCTTCTAAGTCTGGTCCATCTGGTTCTTAAGAAGGCGTCGTTATGAGTTTAGATAATTATTCAACCCTTAAAGAAACAAGAAACTCAAAGCAATAGCTCATGGGTGTAAAGGAAAGATGCTCTTATCAGTAGTAGTGGAACTGTAGACATCTACAATGAGACGTGAACGGTCTACTAGAGATTGGTGGATCAAGTCGAGAGTCTCGGTTTCATCGGCCATGTCTGTAGTCTTTCCACCGGATGGGAGGTTCACGCAATTCATATCATAAACACTATGGTATTTCATTAACATTTCCCAACAGAGTATCACAAAATTATTAATTTTTTCAAAGTTTGTCATCTAGTCTCGACAAGTCAAACCATAATCAATGGTTAAAAAGGATTTATTTGTTGGCCAGTGGATGCTCGTCATCAATGAAAACAACATACTCTTAAAACTGGAAGTCATTATCACATTCATCTCAAGCCAATTGCAATAACTGCTCCACAGATTTTATTAAGTGTTTGATAAAGATAGGTCATCAATGTTTCCCCAGTAAGAGTCAGAGACCCCCGCAAGTCAACATAATTAGGCACCACATTGCCCTCATTATTTACACTGCTACAGAGGCTCATCGGTCAATAAATGTTCAATAAATTCTTCTTTACAGGGCTTCGAGCACAGTTTGTAATAGGCGCTCCTCTTATTTGGATCTTCTTCTATTAGCTTTAGTGGATACTGGCTACAAAGAATATTTCATATTCTAGACAACCTTCCCTGTCCTGCATTACACAGACGATCCACTGATTTGTGTAATACTCAATTTGCCCTGTGGTGGCGCTGCAGAGGGCTTAAAACTTATGGCTTGATTACGTATTGCACTTGAGCGTTTTTGTCTTGTTTTTAATGTTTTTTTGCCCATTTTTCATTCGCGACTTACTCTAATTTTAATTTGCACCATTTTAATGTCTATTTTTCACCTGTCCTGTTTTTGTTTTGTTTGTGATTGCGGGTGGGACTTGCAGTCTCCAAATGTTTTTGGCTGATTCATCAATTGCTACTTTTTAAAAAGTCACAACATTTTTGCCCATATAAACTTCAGTCCTCTGTATTTCAGGAACGTGTAAAGATTTGTGCAAAAAAATAAAAAGCATTTTTGCTTTTGCACAAACTCCATTTTGAAGAACTTTGCACAAAAAAAACAACAAAAAATAATGAAAAACAATCCCGAAGATGATGAATCATCGTTTACTACCATGCCCATAGGTTACAGATGACGACTTTGTGACCCTGCAGAGTTTTTGTGAAGGGTCCAATCCAATCAGAGAATTTTACAAAGTGGGCAACTACTTTAAGAATATTTCGCCACTTGTAGTAACAATGAGCCAGGAAGCCGGCAGTACCTCTCCATTCATTATGCAAAAACATTAAAGATTCCATAACTGTTTCCATGTTAGACTAATTAGACATTAACATGTACTGCTAATAAGCAAAGTGAAAAGAAACACATGTATAATTATTTTACAAAAAGCCAGGGTAATAACTTTGGAGAAGTCAATGGTGATTGTCTGCCAGTCAGAGGGGATTTACTATAATGAGGCGCGCAGGTAATCAGCGCGGACTTGCAAGAATATTTTGTCATGATTGCTTTCCAGGGGGATCTGATTAGGTAAAACATGAAGTCACTTTTTAAAAATTGCCGTTTTCCAGGCTTGTTCTAAAATCTTAACTAAGTTTCTTACAGAGAAACTCAATGCGGTTTTTCATTAAAGGAGCTCAGTCCCACTTAACATTTGGAAGGGTGTCAACAATTTGGCTTAACCGGATTGTGTAATTATATGTAATTGTGTGCCTAGGGAACATTTTGCAATGTCTTCCAATTCTTTAAGGAAAGTTAGCAAGACACATGCTAAAATAATCACTTATTGCAATTTTTATCATTAGTTACTTCTTATTAAAGGGGTTGTCCACTACTAGGACAACCCCTTCTTAAACTAAATGTTTGGCCCCTATAAAATAATGAAGCCTATACTCACCTCCCGTGCCGGCGTTGTTCCTGTTGTGTTGGCACTCGCTCTCCCCAGGGCTATGATGCGGTGTTATGACACATGACGCCGACATCACTGTCTCCAACTTTATATGAACTAAACATGAAGAGGAAGACAGGTCTGCAGCTCATCCCGGACTTCCTCTTCATGTTCAGTTTGTCCAAAGGCGGAGACAGTGACGCCAGCGCTGATTGGGCACCGGGCATCACGTGTCATTCCACTGCTTCACAGCCTCGGGACCGCGAGTGTCGACACAGCTGGAACACAGCCGGCACAGGAGGCGAGTATAGGCTTTATTATTTTATAGGGGCTGAAAATTTTGTTTGAGAATGGGTTGTCCTAGTAGTGGGTAAACCCTTTCACCAAGTGGCATAGAATCTCAATAACATACAATGTCGGTGACGGGTCACCTAGGGTTCAAAGACATTGTTATGCCGAGTGAGCAGGGCAGCCAATCAGTGGCCACTATTGGGCTGCTTCAATCACACTTCCTTCCATGAAGCCAAAGATGTCCAAAGGAAGTTTGAGAACTGCAGCCAATTTGCAGCCAATGTCACAGAAACCTGTCGCCGGCATTGCAAGAACAACGTCAGTGAAGAAGATGAGCATCCATTATTTTTGCTTTACATTGCTAAATATACGAAAAAATGGTTGTCTGAATAGCAGACAACTCCTTTTATATGACTCTGTTTTCTACCAGCAGGTTTAGTACATTGCCATATAGTGGACAACACTTTTAAATAAACAGAAGAACCTAATATGTGGAGAGGTTGTATTAGGAGAAAGGTTCTATGTTGAAAGCTACTTTAATCAAAACACATTTTGCAAGCGCTTTATCTAAATCTTTAAATCTTTTTCTATCAAGTTTTTTATTTTCCTTTATTTACATTTTCTGTAAAATTTAGTGATATTCTACTGACCAAAAAATGTGCATATGAGTAAGCTGAATACCGTAGTGTAAATTAATATCTAAATCATAGGTGTTGATAAGTAAGAGGTGGTCAAGGGTTCCTCAAAGTTGGGATATTACTTTAGTCATTTTTTTTACTTTTATAAGATATAATTTTATTTAAGACTAGTTCTCCATGTTAGTAGAGGAATAATGAAATTCATGGAAGAACCAGATCCTTTACATGCTGCCAACTCTAGTGGTGTCCTACAAACCCCAATAACTATACTGGGGTCTTAAGGATTTTATTGGGTAGAGCATTTCCCCAAACAAAATAGCTCAGTGATCTTCTTTATATTGTCTGATATTTTGGATAGATTGTGACTGATAGAGTCTTACTTTACTTCTTTAAATATGGAGGCATCTTACGTTTGATGGTTGCAGTCCTTCATAGCACAACGCAATGTTTATGATGGATGAGTTCACACAAAAGGGTTTCCGCAGGCACGTCACTGCCCTCTTCATCCTCCAGCTCACTCTCATTCTAACAATGAACAAGTCTAATTCGATCTCCAGCCCAAACTCAGTGTCAGACTGAAGAACATTAGGCCCACTGAAGGATTTGATTCTGAGGGCCCACCTTTTTCCCCCACTGAGGAGACCCATAGCAAATGCAAGGTTTGCACTATGAACTCTCCTGAAGGAGAAGCCAGGGCCCACCAGAGGATTCTCTGGTTCCCTGGTGGGCCAGTCCAACCCTGCATATCTTTATGGTGGACAAAGAGTGCATATGCCAACAAGAGGATCACTTGGCACATCGCGGAGTCTTCTCCCTTCTAATGACATCATATGACATTTTCCAATAGCTTTGAGGGACCTTCTGCAGATAGAGCATGGAACTGCCGCTACAGAGTATATTGGCTCCTGCCTTCTACAAAATCGGTTCACGAGGTGCTCAGATGTAGTGATAAAGCACGACAGAACACATTACACACATAAAGTACACATTGTAAC
Source organism: Ranitomeya imitator (assembly GCF_032444005.1). Taxonomy (NCBI): domain Eukaryota; kingdom Metazoa; phylum Chordata; class Amphibia; order Anura; family Dendrobatidae; genus Ranitomeya; species Ranitomeya imitator. The sequence continues at coordinate 22,077,380 of NC_091288.1, forward strand.
ACCAAGTAAATTGCAAACGAGAACTGTAAACATGATTACCCCATTACATATGTTATTTAGGCACTTACAGTGCTGAGGAAATGAGAAGAGAACACGGAGGGTGGAATGTAGAAGGTTGCAGGGGAAACGGCATGCCATGTAATGTTCTGCTTTATTTTTGTAAAGGAAGGAAAACATAAATGAGAATAGGTGTGACCTATTGGATGGGTTGGGTGCTATACAGTCTGTGCCTTTAAACTCACTCAAATCGGGAACTGTTGACAACCAGTATGGCCATTTTTACAGCTCCCATGAGATTTTCTGCCCGGATGATAAATTGCACAATTATACAATAATATTGGAAGAGAGGGTGAATTGTTGGTTCCTTTAAAAGACTAGAATATCTTGGTTGGAATGAGGGTAGTATCTCTGATGGCTGCTATATTGGTATCATTTCGTCACTTTCTTACTGAAGGCTTGTTATGACTAGGTAATAATTTGGATAGGTGTCCTATAACCTTTCCTGATCTAGAATCATTGGTGAACCTCTAATGGAGGCAGAACATGACCCACTCTCCACCCGGCCTCCCATTTCAGTCGTGTCTACAAATCATAATTGAATACACTGGTAGTACAGAGAACCACCATCTCCTTGCTTCACCATACAACCTGTGTGTCGAAGCTTTGATGTACCAGGCACGACAATGCCATTAGGATGTACCTGCTTATGCCAACATAGGAAAGGCCGAAGAAGTTTCCCTGGGGATAGGTGCAAGATTTTTTAAGCAGTAAGTGGAGTGGATGGACCGAATACTAGAGAGGCATTATAGAGACATCTTATTATGAGGCGGCACTGTAGAGACATCACAGTGTGTGGGGGCTCAGTGGGGAATCACACTGTGTAGACAGCTCTGTCGGGGCATCATACTTTGGGTGGGGACCTCATACTGTGTGGGGGGGCACTGTGGAGGCATCATAAAGTGTGGCGGCACCATAATATATGGGGGTACTGTGGGGGCATCGCACTGTGCTGGAAGCATTGTGAGACATTATAGTTTGAGGAGCCATTGTCAAGCCACAGAACTGTGCTGGGAGCACTTTGGGGGACATTATATGTGGGATCAGTGTGATACTATGGAGGGAATACATTTTGAGGACTAATACTATGGGGCAGCTAATTGTGAGTGGGGTGTACTGTGGGGGCAAATTATGCAGGGGAATGCAAATTTGGGGCATCCATTGTGCGGAGGAAGATCATGGAGGTAACATGCTACATGGTTAGGAATTATACTATATGGGGGCTACGAACAGGATATCATAGGAGGTGAGAAGAATAAAGTCTACACTAGGTGAAGTATTTCTGAGCAAACTCAGGAAAAAAAGCTGTTTTTGTGCCACAATATACAAGTCCTTCTCAAAAAATTAGCATATAGTGTTAAATTTCATTATTTACCATAATGTAATGATTACAATTAAACTTTCATATATTATAGATTCATTATCCACCAACTGAAATTTGTCAGGTCTTTTATTGTTTTAATACTGATGATTTTGGCATACAACTCCTGATAACCCAAAAAACCTGTCTCAATAAATTAGCATATCAAGAAAAGGTTCTCTAAACGACCTATTACCCTAATCTTCTGAATCAACTAATTAACTCTAAACACATGCAAAAGATACCTGAGGCTTTTATAAACTCCCTGCCTGGTTCATTACTCAAAACCCCCATCATGGGTAAGACTAGCGACCTGACAGATGTCAAGAAGGCCATCATTGACACCCTCAAGCAAGAGGGTAAAACCCAGAAAGAAATTTCTCAACAAATAGGCTGTTCCCAGAGTGCTGTATCAAGGCACCTCAATGGTAAGTCTGTTAGAAGGAAACAATGTGGCAGAAAACGCTGTACAACGAGAAGAGGAGACCGGACCCTGAGGAAGATTGTGGAGAAGGACCGATTCCAGACCTTGGGGAACCTGAGGAAGCAGTGGACTGAGTCTGGTGTGGAAACATCCAGAGCCACCGTGCACAGGCGTGTGCAGGAAATGGGCTACAGGTGCCGCATTCCCCAGGTAAAGCCACTTTTGAACCATAAACAGCGGCAGAGGCGCCTGACCTGGTCTACAGAGAAGCAGCACTGGACTGTTGCTAAGTGGTCCCAAGTACTTTTTTCTGATGAAAGCAAATTTTGCATGTCATTCGGAAATCAAGGTGCCAGAGTCTGGAGGAAGACTGGGGAGAAGGAAATGCCAAAATGCCTGAAGTCCAGTGTCAAGTACCCACAGTCAATGATGGTGTGGGGTGCCATGTCAGCTGCTGGTGTTGGTCCACTGTGTTTCATCAAGGGCAGGGTCAATGCAGCTAGCTATCAGGAGATTTTGGAGCACTTCATGCTTCCATCGGCTGAAATGCTTTATGGAGATGAAGATTTCATTTTTCAGCACGACCTGGCACCTGCTCACAGTGCCAAAACCACTGGTAAATGGTTTACTGACCATGGTATTACTGTGCTCAATTGGCCTGCCAACTCTCCTGACCTGAACCCCATAGAGAATCTGTGGGATATTGTGAAGAGAAAGTTGAGAGACGCAAGACCCAACACTCTGGATGAGCTTAAGGCCGCTATTGAAGCATCCTGGGCCTCCATAACATCTCAGCAGTGTCACAGGCTGATTGCCTCCATGCCACGCCGCATTGAAGCAGTCATTTCTGCCAAAGGATTCCCGACCAAGTATTGAGTGCATAACTGAACATTATTATTTGATGGTTTTTTTGTTTGTTATTAAAAAACACTTTTATTTGATTGGATGGGTGAAATATGCTAATTTATTGAGACAGGTTTTTTGGGTTATCAGGAGTTGTATGCCAAAATCATCAGTATTAAAACAATAAAAGACCTGACAAATTTCAGTTGGTGGATAATGAATCTATAATATATGAAAGTTTAATTGTAATCATTACATTATGGTAAATAATGAAATTTAACACTATATGCTAATTTTTTGAGAAGGACCTGTATGTCCTTTTTCTGTCTACAAAAGCTGGGGGGTTTATTACAGCTCAAACATCCGGTGACCCGCCTGACCCAAGCCAATATTTACATTTTTTATGTGCCCAAATTGGACTTTTTCTAGGTAGACCATGATTTTTATGTATGCTCCTGACTAGAATTTTACTCGTACATATTGGAGCTGAATTAAACACTTGTACATGCTTCAGAGCAGAACTCGTCCAGCATTTTTCACTTTATTTTAATCTGTCCGGAATATTCTCTTAATAGTTTACCAAATTCGAAAGTGTAACCTTTACACCAAATGTTCTACTAAAATCTAATGGAGAAAAAACAATGCCTCCATAAATACAGCTTTGGAGTATATTACAGACTTTAGCAGTACAAAGTATAAGGTTTTATACCCCCCCCCAGGAATATGCAAGCACATATACGGTTGTTGCCACAGGAAGGGTTAACACGCAGCTTCCATTTTGTGCTGATTGCCGTATTGCCGTTCAGCCTTTTATCCAGCCGAATTCGAAACCTCTTCATCATGGGAGACAGGTGAACACTTTGGGCAGCTCAGTGTACAAAATGTTCTGGTAGCATTATTGCCTTTCATAGCTTAAGGTGGAGAGCTGAACTAGACCCAGGGTATTACAATTAAAATAAAAGTGCAGACATTTTGCCTTAATGCTAAATGAGACTTGCGGTGGCAATCCCTCAGACGGCCGTTACCGCTACCATTGCTGGGAGAATCGCATCCTTCCTATATTTCTGCCTGATTCTGCAGGAATAATTGCGCAGCCTCCCCCTGTTGTAATTGAGCAGATTTTCATTCCTAATGGTAAACATAATGTTTGGGAAAATTGCTCAGAATATTCTCTCTCGGGTGCCATGTGCGACATTCTCTCAGTCTTTAACCATTTCTGAGCAAATATTCTACTTTTTTATTATAGCATTATATCTGTTAAAGGCAAAGTATCAAAAAGACATGAAAAACTTACGTTATGGCGCTGAAGGGCACAATTTCATTTATGCTGTGTATTCCATGCATTTTATATGGAGGCTAATGTTTAAGAGGCATTCCATAATTGATGTTCAACACGTTAATTGACTGTTTAATAAAAACCCAACCACTTTACGTACTGCTCAATTACATGGCTTGTGGAAACCTCACACCTTTATGGCTCGGTGCATCCCCAAATTTGTCAGGATTGTATGCTATTATTGACACTCTCTATTGAGAGAACAGGAATCCGTATTTGCTGGTTATTGCATAGAGTTTGTGGAGCGCCCCATCAGGGCAAGGGAGTTCTCGGAATCGGGTCCAGTGTTCACAGGGGGATGTCACTGTGGCTGACCCGGACCGTGGCCATGGGATGTCCGTGTAAAAGGGGAAGGTCTTTTAAGGGGAAAAGTCTATGTTCGTGACGCCACCTGTGGTATTCAGTCAGGGTGACCAACGCTGCTTTAAGGGGTCCACTGGGGTGATGTTATGGCAGCTAGATGGTATACCTTCCCACAGGTGAAATGTATCCCCAGGGCTTCCCGGAGTGTAGATGGTGGATGGTGAACGGCGCAGTGAAGAACGAGGACACAAGGTTGCAGTCTCTTTACCTTTACTGAAGACTTCAGCATTCACAGTCCAGGGCACCAGACCACAGGGCAGGCAGAGTCCAGCCGGTTCAGAGGCAAGTCCAGAGTCCCCTTGTCCAGGTGGAAATCAATAGCCTTCCCTTGCGCTGTAGTGGTGTAGTCCTTTACTGCCTATGGCTTCACATAAGGGTCTCACAGATGTGGTGTTTCGTTCTCTCTGTCCCCTGTATAGGATAGGACAAAACCCGTATGACTGGTGACTTGAGCCTGTTTATAGGTTCTCTTAGATAACCCGGCTCTGTGGGTGTCACCGTGCCTCCTTGGTGTAGGTGCAGACAGGTAACCTGCAATTAGCTTTCCTGCTGGTCTCTGAAGTAAGGCGTAGAGGTCCTTACTACCTCGGTGCTCTGGCTACCGGAGTTCTGCGCCTCAGAAGGAGGCAGCCTGTTCGGGGCAGGTCCCCTTCTGGTATCCTTTCCTTTGCTATACTTTCCTTCACGCTCGCTGAAATATAATTCTACCTTCAAAATGTCTCTTTCTGGGAGCTACAGCTCTTAGGGCATGGACCCTCTGTCCTCCTCAGACTGCTGTCTGGAACTTTCTCTGCTGATTTTCTTTCCTTCTCAGTTTCCTCTTGCTGCCATGAGCTGCAGACCCCCACATCTGCTCAGCTATTCTCCTATCGTACCAGCTCCGCCTAGCTGATGCTGCTCGACAAGCTCCCTTCTGCAATCTCTTTCTCTAGTATAACTAATTCCAGACTCATATTGTGACCTTGACCAGTTGATTGGTCACTCTATAAACCTCCATATATATCAATACGTAAAAAAGGAGAAAAACATGGAGTTTGTTTAAAAATTATACAAAAAATCTTTAATTACATATACCAAAACACTAATACAAAAAATATATACAGTGGGGCAAAAAAGTATTTAGTCAGTCAGCAATAGTGCAAGTTCCACCACTTAAAAAGATGAGAGGCGTCTGTAATTTACATCATAGGTAGACCTCAACTATGGGAGACAAACTGAGAAAAAAAAATCCAGAAAATCACATTGTCTGTTTTTTTAACATTTTATTTGCATATTATGGTGGAAAATAAGTATTTGGTCAGAAACAAAATTTCATCTCAATACTTTGTAATATATCCTTTGTTGGCAATGACAGAGGTCAAACGTTTTCTGTAAGTCTTCACAAGGTTGCCACACACTGTTGTTGGTATGTTGGCCCATTCCTCCATGCAGATCTCCTCTAGAGCAGTGATGCTTTTGGCTTTTCGCTTGGCAACACGGACTTTCAACTCCCTCCAAAGGTTTTGTATAGGGTTGAGATCTGGAGACTGGCTAGGCCACTCCAGGACCTTGAAATGCTTCTTACGAAGCCACTCCTTCGTTGCCCTGGCGGTGTGCTTTGGATCATTGTCATGTTGAAAGACCCAGCCACGTTTCATCTTCAATGCCCTTGCTGATGGAAGGAGGTTTGCACTCAAAATCTCACGATACATGGCCCCATTCATTCTTTCATGTACCCGGATCAGTCGTCCTGGCCCCTTTGCAGAGAAACAGCCCCAAAGCATGATGTTTCCACCACCATGCTTTACAGTAGGTATGGTGTTTGATGGATGCAACTCAGTATTCTTTTTCCTCCAAACACGACAAGTTGTGTTTCTACCAAACAGTTCCAGTTTGGTTTCATCAGACCATAGGACATTCTCCCAAAACTCCTCTGGATCATCCAAATGCTCTCTAGCAAACCTCAGACGGGCCCGGACATGTACTGGCTTAAGCAGTGGGACACGTCTGGCACTGCAGGATCTGAGTCCATGGTGGCGTAGTGTGTTACTCATGGTAGGCCTTGTTACATTGGTTCCAGCTCTCTGCAGTTCATTCACTAGGTCCCCCCGCGTGGTTCTGGGATTTTTGCTCACCGTTCTTGTGATCATTCTGACCCCACGGGGTGGGATTTTGCGTGGAGCCCCAGATCGAGGAAGATTATCAGTGGTCTTGTATGTCTTCCATTTTCTAATTATTGCTCCCACTGTTGATTTATTCACTCCAAGCTGGTTGGCTATTGCAGATTCAGTCTTCCCAGCCTGGTGCAGGGCTACAATTTTGTTTATGGTGTCCTTTGACAGCTCTTTGGTCTTCACCATAGTGGAGTTTGGAGTCAGACTGTTTGAGGGTGTGCACAGGTGTCTTTTTATACTGATAACAAGTTTAAACAGGTGCCATTAATACAGGTAATGAGTGGAGGAAAGAGGAGACTCTTGAAGAAGAAGCTACAGGTCTGTGAGAGCCAGAAATCTTGATTGTTTGTTTCTGACCAAATACTTATTTTCCACCATAATATGCAAATAAAATGTTAAAAAAACAGACAATGTGATTTTCTGGATTTTTTTTTCTCAGTTTGTCTCCCATAGTTGAGGTCTACCTATGATGTAAATTACAGATGCCTCTCATCTTTTTAAGTGGTGGAACTTGCACTATTGCTGACTGACTAAATACTTTTTTGCCCCACTGTATATACTAACGAACAAACATGAAAGAAGATGATGTGTAGATGCCTAAAAACATGTACAGCGAGCCACATATCCATGAAATAGTATAACACATAATATATGGGAAGTGACACTTCCCCTTGAGAAAGCAGGGCTAAGAAGCGGCGAAACGCGCGTCGGGGACGTTCGGGCAGCGTGGCCACTGGTGAGGTGACATCCATACCTTCCTCCTTCTCCTACTTACACTCATTCCCCCGCTCTGGCTGTTACAATACGGTCTATGGAGACAGATCCCTGATTGAGGGGACTAGGTTCTTGGCAATGGAGCATGGACTAATTTATCAGAGGGGGTGATTCTGGTATTTTGATCTACTCTGGGAGTCATTAGGCGGGTTGGTGCTCCTGCACCTGTTGCTATATATTATGTGTTATACTATTTCATGGATATGTGGCTCGCTGTACATGTTTTTAGGCATCTACACATCATCTTCTTTCATGTTTGTTCGTTAGTATATATATATTTTTTGTATTAGTGTTTTGGTATATGTAATTAAAGATTTTTTGTATAATTTTTAAACAAACTCCATGTTTTTCTCCTTTTTTACGTAATCTCTTTCTCTAGCACATCTTTCTGCTTCCTTCCCCTCTGTCTCTCTGACAGGAGCGGACTGACTTTCCCTGCAGACTACCAGTTATATGTATATGGGGAGTTACCTAGTAAATAGGATCAGAAGCTCCCCCTGGTGGCCTGGAGTATGAAATGTGTTGCATGTTTGTGATACCTGGATGCAGTTATCCTTCCTTGCCTCTAAACGTAGCATCACTCTCCCCGTGAGGAAAACGACATTACTGCGACGACCAGGACCCTGGGGCGCCGCATTTGCTGCGGTGGGGAATCGGTTCACTTAATGTGAAGTTGGGGTCTACAACTACAACTATCAGGTATTTATGGTATATCCATATAATAAGGAGACAGAGTTGATGGCTATCTGTCCTTCCATTATTTACAGAGAGAGAGGACACAGTACTATCTGTGCATCCATTATTTACAGAGAGAATGAAAACACAGTACTATATGTGCCTCCATTATTTACAGAGAGAGATAGAGAGAAAGACACAGTACTGTCTGTGCCTTCATTATTTACAGAAAGAAAGAAGGACACAGTTCTGTCTGTGACTTCATTATTTACAGAGAGAGAATGAAACAGTTCTATCTGTGTCAACATTATTTACAGGGAGAGAGAAGGACACAGTAATATCTGTGCCTTCATTATTTACAGAGAGAGAAGGAAACAGTTTTATCTGTGCCTACATTATTTAAAGGAGAGAGAAGGACACTGTACTATCTGTGCCTCCATTATTCACAGAGAGGGAAGGCACAGTACTATCTGTGCCTCCATTATTTACAAGGAGAGAGAAGGAGACATTACTATCTGTGCCTTCATTATTTACATAGAGAGAGAAGGAAACAGTTTTATCTGTGCCTCCCTTACTTACAGGGAGAGAGAAGTACACAGTACTATCTGTGCCTATATTATTTACAAGGTGAGAGAAGGACCCAGTACTATCTGTGCCTCCATTATTTACAAGGAGAGAGAAAGAGACAGTACTATCTGTGCCATTATTATTTTCTAGGGCATAATGTTAACCGTGTAGACAAATTATTGGCAGATGATTTGCTGCTGCATTGATGTGATGCTTCCAATGGAAGTTAATCCCATCAGACAGACATGGAAAGCAGCATTAAATTCAGAGGACTTTATTTATTAAGATGTACATACCTCCTTAGGCAATATTCCCACTTTGCCACATGACAGCATGGTGGCTCAGTGGTTAGCACTGTATGGTGGCTCAGTGGTTAGCACAGTTACTTTTCAGCACTGGGGTTCTAGGTTTAAATCTCAGCAAGGACAATATCTCCAAGGAGTTTGTATGCTCTCCCCGTGTTTCCATGGGTTTCCTCCGGGTTCACTGGTTTCTGCCCACATTCCAAAGATATACTGATAGGGAATGTAGATTGTAACTCCCAATGGGGAGAGTGATGATGTCTGTAAAGCGTTGTGGAATATGATAGTGCTATATAAGTGAGCATAATATAATAAAAAAGCAAGCATAACTGCTGAGTGTTTTAGCTGCTGTTTTTAACATGAAAGTAATGTTAATAATAGAACTTTCATTGCAAAATCTTCAGGTTTACTCAAATTAGTTGTATCAAAAATAAGTACACCCCACATTAAAAACTACTACATCTAATAATTTATAGTTCCTGCATGATTTTTAGAGACAGCAACAATTGTTTTGGGCATGGAATGAACAAGTTGACGACATATTACAACGTCTATCTTTTTCCTTTCTTCAAGAATTACCTCTTTTAGAGCCTGGATGCTGGATAGAAAGTGATGACAACTTGTCTCTTCAGAATTTTCCATTGGTGTTCGGTTGGGTTGGGGTCAGACCAGGAGACATTTGGCCACTGAATCACTGTTTTTTCAGAAATGCAATAGATGTATGTTCTGGATCATTGCCATGTTGGAAAAGGGCATGTCTACCAAGGTCAGAGTGATGGCGACATCTTCTCTTTCACTATAGAGCAGTACATCTGTGAATTCATAAGATCATCAATAACACAATAGCATGTAGCTCTCCGATAACCAGCAGCGCTCATGCAGCCCCACATAAGGTCACTGCCTCCACCATGATTCCCTTTAGGCACCATGCATTTTTATTCCAGCAATTCAGAGAAAAATGTACATGTCTGTAATTGCACAACCAGGCTCTGATTCATGTTGCCTACAGTTTAGGCAGCATGAATCAGATGATATCTCCACCTTAAGAAACCCGCCTATTCTTTTGTGCAGTATTAAAAAAAAATGAACTGAGATATATACTGGTGTGCATGCAGCGTGTAAGCGCACGTTCACACTAGCCACTAAACAGAAAAAAAAATCAAAGACAGAAACATAATGATTAAATACCCTGCAGTAAATGAATAAATAGCATTGTGCATGAAAATAATTTACGGCATTTAGTTAACATGTTTTTTTATTTAAAAAAATGCAAAAAACATCCCGCCTTACAGTTTGTCAAGTGACATGCATGTAGATAAGGGATGAGAGGGAATGGGCCCATCTAGTGGACGCACAGCCATGGGGAACTACATCAATGATGCCCATTTCAAAGGAAAGGCAGGCCACATGTTTATATGCATAAGAAGCAAACAGACAGTATAAAAAAACAAAAAGCAAAAAGGTATGAACTGGGATATAAACTGTTGTGCATGCAGCGTGTAAGCGCACACTACAGAGGAGCCACTACACAGAGGACTATCCCAATTACATTCGCCGGGATGAGGTGGGATGGATTTCACATTTTTTTTATAAGGCAACATGCTTACTAAATACCGTATATTATTTTCATGCACTATGCCATTTACTTATTTACTGCAGGGTATTTGATCATTTTTTGTGCAGTCTTGTACACAACTTTGCCTGAAGGATTTTATCTTCTACCGTCTACATCAACATAGCTTCATATGTCTATTTACATCATTGTTCTATCAGCTGGTTGGCTGAAATGTCCTACCATTATTTATGTGCTGCCTCCACAACAGAGCTTGAAATAACGAGGCATCACAGAGTTGAGACAAGCAAAGCTCAGCTATGTTTGATGCCTGCTGCTGATAGATCAATGATACAAAACATCAAATGCTGCTCTGTTGATGTATGTGGCAGAAGATAATCCTCTGCCATGTCCTTCAGGTAGAGTTGTGTACAGGACCATACAGTGCACAGGGGAATATAGTGTATCCTAAATATAGAAGTGGTCACTGTTGGAAGCAGGGTATACAGTAACTGTGCTAGAAACTGAGTGTAAGGCTACTTTCACACTGGCGTTTTTTTCAATACGTCGCAATGCGTCGTTTAGGGGAAAAAACGCATCCTGCAAAGTTGTCTGCAGGATGCGTTTTTGCCCCATAGACTAACATTAGCGATGCATTGCGACGCATTGACATACGTTGCAACCGTCGTGCGACGGTTGCGCCGTTTTGTGGCAGTCCTCCGGGAGCAAAAAACGTTACATGTAATGTTTTTTGCTGCCGACGGTCCGTTTTTTCCGACCGCGCATGCGCGGCCGGAACTCCGCCCCCACCTTTCCGCACTTCACAATGGGGCAGCGGATGCGCTGGAAAAATGAATCCGCTGCCCCCGTTGTGCAACGCATTCACTGCTAGCGTCGGTAACCTCGGCCCGACGCTAGTGTGAAAGTAGCCTTACACAAGTCTGGAGTATCCTGGTCTACGCTTCCTTCTTCTGGGTCCGCTGCCTCTGTTGTGCTTCCTGTTGGGTCTTTTAAGTTGCCCAGCATGGATCAATGACATCATAAGCAGGTTCGGAAATGCAGTAATGCAGGGATTGCAGAACTATGCTGCATAACAATATTATTTGATTTTGAACAAAAGGATGAAACTGATCTCCTCGCAGGGAGTTAGTAATCATTAAACAAGAATCAAGGGGGTTAAAGAGTTAACGCGACAGTCTAATATTTAATCGGCACTTCTCGTCGTCTTTTCTGATCCTCATTCACATACAGTCTGATGGAAGTTGGAGTGGCGGCAACGGTGTCCTCAGATGAATGCCAAACAAAATCACGGTCCAGCTTCTGGCGGCAACTAGTGGTCACCGGTTTTGCCCGCTGAGCCCCTAGTCCATAAATCTGTGCAGCCAAAGTGGGGATCGCTACCAGAGTCCCTGTCCAAAACGGGTGCTGCTGTGCGTCTATCAGAAATGAGTAATGCACCTCAGGGTCCTGCACCTGTTCCTCCACGCAAGCACTGTACTCTGCTTAGCCAGGCGCACGGCGCTCTGCACACCCACTGTCTCACCGGAGTGTTCACGCAAGTTCTGCTGGGGTACATCACTACCTCTGAAACTGCGGAGCACGCAGCACACCTTCCTCTGCTCTCACCGCTGACGGGAAACTGAGACTTCTTTCCTGCGCTTCCTGTACACTACCCGGCTTAGTCACACCCTCTACCCAGGTGATGGGACTTGTCCGGTCCCCCATTCTTACCCCCAAGCAATGCTGGATGCAGCCTTGACAGTTCCGGACCCGGCATGACGTAGGTACCCGTAGCCCGGTCTTCCTCCTTACACCATCGTCCCCCTAGAGCTATTTAAGACCTATTTAGACACACACCTGAGTCTTGGAATTGAGTCTCTAGTCCTATGTTTGGAATGCTCCACCATCTTTGCCTTTTGTGTTTGTGCTTGCATCATCCCTGCTGGGTTCCACTTCATCCATCCTGTCGATACTGAGATTCCAGAGTCTGCCAAGTCCTCACTGCCCACGTGTCTTTCTGCTGGCTGCATCAATGCCCGTGACCCGTGTCTCCTCCCAGGCTTGAGGACCCATGTCACCTCATAAGCCAACAAAGAGACTCCACTGCACATACTCAACCAAGAGCACTGGAACTACAGCAGGACGGGCCCAAATATCCCTGGAGGGTAAAATGGCACAAATTAATAAAAATATATACCATTATTATAAAACCACATTGTCATTTTTCTTAATATGCTAAACCATTTGATAACCACCTAGCACCAGGTCAGGAATTTTAGGAAACTATTTGACCCCAGAATAATGATGTGAGTTTTGCTACAATTTACCACTGGAATTTTACTATTGTACTATTCCTACACAAAACGTGACTGTGCAAAACAAAGTGTTTACAAACTTCCAGCTTTCCTTGTGCCTCATTTTACAGACAAGAGTCTAGCAACCTTTGATACTGTGCAGGTATTTGCTGACGACTGGGGTGGGATTTAAAGAGCCATACCCATAAATGTTCTGCTAAGTGCAAATCATTAGGACAGGAAGAGATGTCTTGTATTTCCGCGCTGTGAGCTTTGCTACTTTGCTACTCTCCAGCTTTTCACACACCAAGAGTAAGGTTTGTGCAGACTTTTATAAACTATTACATGAAAGAGTCATTGCATTGAACGTATTGTTTTATAAGCCAGTAAATCCAGTAGACATATTTCTTAGATAAGGATACTACTAACAAGATATGTGCAGGATATAATTACAGTATGTATTTTACGTATCACTGCAGATATCTCAGCACGTACCTTTTGTTGTATCACAGGTTTTTTTTCACACCATACTTCAACTATCCATGTATTGAATGAGTGTTGTGCTAAGACAATAGCATAGGCAGGCTTCAATACATTTATGTATACATATTTATAAATATTTATAATAAAGCCACTGGTTGCTACAATGTTGTAACATACTGTAGCGGTAAAACAGGGAGTGAGACAGAAATTTGCAAAAAATAAAAAGATGTACGGTAGTTATTTGGTAACTGGTTATAATTAATCCGGCACTATATTAATATTTACTTATTTTTATTATTTTAAATGGAGCCGTTAAATATTAAACTGATTGGTGGTTTATTGAACAGCTCATCTGTTGAATGGTAGCCTGACTCTTCACAGCAGGAAACTATGGAAAACCTTTACTAACCAGACATTCACCTTTCGTCACCTTATGTACATGTAATGCATTGAAAGAAAGGACCCAATCAACACATGATTAAAGAGAAAGTCTCAAATATGGCTCAAAGAGGTGGAACTAGACCGGGAAACCCTCTTTTGTGCCATTCATATACATGTATGGGTGCATTAGGCAATCCTCTTAAGTAATGGAGTCAGAAACAGTGACGTACCGCCAATGTCCACAGGCCACGCTGCTATTGGGCCCGTGAACTTGGGGGATGGTGCCAGTGCCGACACGGCCCAGCCATCATCGCATGCTCAACTGTATCAGAATTCTGGAGGCTGATACAGTTGAAAGTAATGGTGATAGAGAGCGCGGAGCGTCAGCTGACGCTTCTTCCTCCATCACTCTCACTTGGTGTCTGATGTCTCAACACATAAGGTGCAATGATGTCGCTACATGGGGTGTGCAAGGGAAGGAAGAAAGCACTACTGTAAAAAATGCACACTTCTCCTGAAAATCATTAAAAAATTAGTGAAAAATCTTTATTTAGCACACAAAATAGCAAATGAAATAAAACGTAATTAAAAACAGATGTGGGTACACACAATCCATAGTCCTGAGAATATAAATAGAGGGAAAACAGCACATTGCAAGGTATGTGGCCCCATATACCGCAATATGTAAAGTATCATATGCTTATTATCATATACAATTTGGTACATTCAGGGGTAAGCAATGTCATATAACATATAATAAATGAGAAAACAATAAATGAAAAAGGAACAGCTTTTTCCCCTGACGAAGCCATACAAGTTACAGCGATACGCATGGGGCCGCTTCTGAGCCGTCCACTCTAGTCCTGGTTAACTGGGATTTGCTCCCATATCGGACCGATCCACACCAGTGTGAGTTTCCCTCAGGCTATTGGTTTTTTTTTTTGGTGACTGGCATTATTGCACCAACAGTTGTGATTACCTTTCCTTTCCACCATGTTCTGGGTTTGCTCACCATTGCCTACATGCTGGACATCATGCTTATGAGGGTCCCGGTGATCACTGTATTACCTGTACACTGACATTATACACAGACCTCCTGTGTATAATGTCACCGGGGTTCACGGTATTACCTGTACGCTGACACTATATACAGAGCTCCTGTGCATAATGTCACCGGTGATCCATGTATTACCTGTACACTGACACTATATACAGAGCTCCTGTGTATAATGTCACCGCTGATCACTGTATTACCTGTACACTGACACTATATACAGAGCTTCTGTGTATAATGTCACCGGTGATCACTGTATTACCTGTACACTGACACTATATACAGAGCTCCTGTGTATAATGTCACCGGTGATCACTGTATTACCTGTACACTGACACTATATACAGAGCTCCTGTGTATAATGTCACTGGTGATCACTGTATTACCTGTACACTGACACTATATACAGAGCTCCTGTCTATAATGTCACCGGTGATCACTGTATTACCTGTACACTGACATTATGCACAGAGCTTCTGTGTATAATGTCACCGGTGATCACTGTATTACCTGTACACTGACATTATACACAGAGCTTCTGTGTATAATGTCACCGATGATCACTGTATTACCTGTACACTGACACTATATACAGAGCTCCTGTGCATAATGTCACCGGTGATCACTGTATTACCTGTACACTGACATTATACACAGAGCTCCTGTTTATAATGTCACCTGTAATCACTGTATTACCTGTACACTGACACTATATACAGAGCTCCTGTGTATAATGTCACTGCTGATCACTGAATTACCTGTACGCTGACATTATACATAGAGCTCCTGTGTATAATGTCACTGGTGGTCACTGTATTCCCTGTACACTGACACTATATACAGAACTCCTGTGTATAATGTCACCGGTGATCACTGTAGTACCTGTACGCTGACATTATACACAGAGCTCCTGTGCATAATGTCACCGGTGATCACTGTATTACATCTACACTGACTCTATACAATGTGTACTATGTATAAAGCTCATGTGTATAATAGCACTTATAGCAATATTAGTATTGTGTTTTTTTGTTAATGAACAGTATTGTAATATTCATTCACTATGTGGTGGTAATATGTGACCTGGTCATGGTGTGATGGTATTTGTCTACTGTATGTGGTATTATTGGTCACTATGAGGTAGTAATATGTGATCTGGGCATGCTGTGGCAGTTTTTGTTCCTTGTATGTGGCATCATTCAGTCACTATGTTGTGGAAATATGTGGTCTGGTCATGGTGTGGTGGTATTTGTTCCTTGTATGTGCTATTATTTGGTAACTATGTGGTGGTAATATGTGGTCTGGTCATGGTGTGGGGGTAGTTGTTCCTTGTATGTGGTATTATTGATCACTATGTGGTGGTAATATGTGATCTGGTCATGGTGTGGTGGTATTTGTCACTTGTATATGGTATTATTGTTAATTTTAAAAAGTGTATGTGGCACATTCCCTTAAAGAAACATAAATAAAAATATATCTAAAAAGAGTATTAGATATTTTAACAAATGTTTAATAGGTTAGAGTAGAGAAGGGTCCGGCCAAAGAGTCTACTGTGTCATGTTGGTGGCTTAAAAAATATTTTGGCCAAAATAAAAGCTGCTGGCTATGTATGTGATCCGGCAGTAGATGGGAACTGTATATGTGTGATTGGTGAGGATGTTTCAAGAGTGAGCTCTGGGACTGTGGAAGGTTCAAGGGTTTGCAGGCGGAGCTGGGGGGGGGGGAGCCTGGGTGGAGTCTCAAGGGTGCCAAAAAATGTTGCCAGTATGGGGTCCTGAAATTCCTGGTGGGTCCCAATTAGAAATTCTGCTCTAGGGCCTCATAATTATATGTATATCATGCACTGAGTACATTTGCTCTGATATATTGAGTACGATGTGGGTAGTTTTGTATTTCAGGTCAGGTTTGCAGAGCTTTGTTGAGTCCAGTCCCTTCCATCATCATGAGTGCATCGAATCATATGTCACCTATAACAAGGTTAGAAAGCGTAGCGTCTCAGCTGGGATGCACTGTGCTGGATGAGGACTTCGCTCTCCACTTAGACAATGAAGATGAATTGAAGCACCTCAGACAATGTTTTCACATTCCAAAGATTATGGATTTGCCAACAAGTAAGACACATTATTAAGTTTTTTTTAAAGTCTTTGGCTTCTATTCTGCATATTTCTTTTATGAACTGGGTGAAAAGTAATCAGTAATAAGAACCTCCAGACATGCATTCATTGGAGCTGAGCCAGGAATAAAAATGGCAAATGTCATTGTCCCACCAAGACAGCGGATCGATTGTGACATTTACAATATAATGAAGTTTGCAAACTTATGCAACCACTTTTGTTTACTTTAGATGCATCTGAAAGAGAAAAGAGAAAAGGGATCAGCTTTGCAAATAGTCTTGATCAAAAGTGTTCCTATTATTTATCATTGTGTTATTATTATTATTGTATTTTATCACTTATTTATTAATATATTTATTACAATTTCTTATTATTCTTACACACCAGCTTTATACAGTTCCTCCTTTTCTTTTCCCATCTCTGATACATACAAATGTTTCCAATCAATCCTCGTGCCCCATTGATCTTTGTTATAAATGCCGTATATGCACTGTTGGTGTAGTATAATATAGCGCCACTTTCTGGTGGATTTGACAGTCGAATTGTTGCCTTTTAACATTCATTGCAATTAGGAGACAAGAGAATCTTCTGAACTTAGTTTCTGACAGATTTGCATGAATCGATAGGCACATTCAATTCAGCCCAAAATGAAAGTTACTCAATTGGTGTGAAAAGAGGTTTATTATACTTTGAGGTCTCTCCAGACGCTACGTGTTATGCCTATGTAGAAACTCACTAGGGAAAAAAAAGGTTATACACTAAAAAACTGCAACTGACCCTGTCGGTTTCTGCACAAACTTGGTAACCTGACTTTACAGTACCTAGTAGTGTCTGTGGGTACAGAGATAGCCCTAACAACAGACTAGGAAATGACAACACAGACCTAATTGCCTAAATGGCCATCAAATTTCTTCACGTTCCTCCAAAAGAACCAGAAGGCAGAGCAGAGTGGGAATTACCTACAAGAGGAGAAGTGTGCTGAACAAAGGAAAGATCCCAGAGTGAGTAAAGTAAATAACAAAATGTTAAAGAATAAAGCAAGTACTGTTAACAAATCTACTGCCTACTTCCTAAAGATAAACAGAATATATAAGCATAGGATAGCAAAGAAACAATAAAGCAAAAACCCTTAGTTGAAGTTTTACAAACTTGCTCCAAACATCAACAGAATGTCAAAACATCCAAATGAATCTATCACCAGCAGGAAAACACAGCTGGAGAACAGAATATAAAGCTGCACCCAAATGGTGATAGACACACAAATGCAAACACCTGTGTTAAGCTAAACAGACTGCAGCCAGAAAACAACCCAAACACCCAAGAAAAGGTATGTATCCTGTAACTTGGCGGAAAGAGAAGCCGACCACATGAGGAGTCAGATGATGTCCTAGAAGAACTGAATATCATGTGATTATCATTTTTTTCTTTACCTTTTTTATCACTGCCATGCAGATTTTCTGAACATCAAGTCCTCAAATTTTCAGATTTGGTGGAATCAAAAATTTTGGAAAAATTGGTAGCAATTTGATTAATTACCGGGTGATTCACTTATCTCCAATTACAATATTATCTGTTCGCCTCTTATCTGTACATCGCTCATCCTGATGAGATACACTTGTATACATCGAGGATAAATAAGACGTTGCATACCACAGTTTTTATTTATTCTGCCCTAGATCTTTCCTTTTGATTTTTCCCGGTGGCGTTGCGCTCTGTACACAGACTTCTGTCCCTGGGTATTGTACTCTGAATTCTTGTTCTAATTCGTGATCTTAGGTATTATTTGTAACTTTTGCCTTTGTGTTGCTGAACAAGACGTTTGCCTGCGGAATTTGGGGGAGATTTTAATAAAGGATAGAAAGGATTAAGTAGACATAGATTGATGGTTGTGCAACCATTGATTGGACGATCATGCGGCTGGTTGACCATTTTGCTGATACAGCCATCGAAGAACTGGAAGAGATCAGGAGCAGAGTCTTGCAGCATCCTTTCAGGAACATCACGGCTACTGTAACTGTAAAAATAAGGATTTCTTTTCCCTTCCTTTCGTGTGGAAGGATGACACAAAAATACTGTGTCTGTGCTGATAGGTTTCTGCTGTGCCAGCTATGGCAGCTTCTTACACCCCTCTATGCTGAGCCATGTAAATACAAGTGGGCCACATGCTGCTCGAATGCCCCTCGCTCTATCAAAGACCCCCTACTTTCTGCAGGACGCACATATGATCGTAAGGCTATATGGATCTTCATGAGTTAACAAGGTGCGTAGAGATGAGTGAATAAATTCACAGGACCCTGGTCCGGCCGACACGTCAGTTATTGAGCTTATCGAAACAAAACAATCGAATCATGAAAGGATTTGGCAAAAGCAGCTAACCTTCTTCTTGACTGTTTCCACTATAGTTAACCTTTTTACTGACTGTTTCCATAATAGCTAACCTTCAGATTGATGGTTTCCATAATAGCTAACCATCTTATTGACTGTTTCCACAGTAGCTAACTTTTGATTGAGTATGCCCACCGTAGCTAACCTCCCTATTGACTGTTTCCACTATAGGTACCCTTCTTACTGATGATTACCACAGAAGCGTACCATCTTAGTGATTATGTCCACAGTCGCTGACCTTCTTATCGACTGTTTCCATAAAAGCTAACCTTCAGATTGACGATTTCCTTAATAGCTAACTTCTGATTGAGTATGCCCACAGTAGCTAACCTCCCTGTTGACTGTTTCCACTATAGCTAACCTTCTTACTGACTGTTTCCATAAAAGCTAACCTTCAGATTGACTATTTCCATAATAGCTAACCTTCTTATTGACTGTTTCCACTGTAGCTAACTTCTGATTGAGTATTTCCACAGTAACTAACCTCCCAATTGACTGTTTCCACTATAGCTAACCTTCTCATCAATGATTACCACAGTAGCGTACCTTCTTATTGACTGTTTCCACAATTGCAAATTTTCTTATTAATGGCAATCACAGTAGCTATCCTTATTGACTGTTTACACACTAACTAAACTTCATTTTGACTGTTTCCACAGCAGCTAACTTTCTAGTTGTGTGTTTTCACTGTAGCTATCCTTCTTATTGACTGTTTCCACAACACCTAACCTTCATATTGACAGTTACCTCAGTAGCTATCCTTATTGACTGTTTCCACAATTGCTAATCTTCATCTTGATGGTAACCACAGTAGTTGTCCTTCTTATTGACTGTTTCCACACTACCTAACCTTCATGTGGATAGTAACCACAGTAGTTGTCCTTCTTATTGACTGTTTCCACGCTACCTAACCTTCATGTGGATGGCAACCACAGTAGCTATGCTTATTGACTGTTTCCACACTAGCTAACCTTCATGTGGATGGTAACCACAGTAGCTGTCCTTCTTATTGACTGTTTCCACAGTTGCCAGTCTTCATATTTACTGTTACTATAGTAGCTATCCTTCTCATCAATGGTTGCATGTAGCTGTATGTTGCTTTCTGAGTGATAATCAGCAGAAAATGATTACAATAACTAAAGATGTGATGAAGTCACCGAGATGAATTCTACATCTGACTCTCTGGCCATAATAAGTCTTCTAAGTGACAATGTAGGCGGAAGTTTCCATGCACGATATCAATGTTGTACAGAAGACTTTTCTATTATTACTTTATGGTTATTCTATGGTTTCTATATTTATTTCAGCTGACAAATCTCTTGTTAATGAAGAGGACGGGTGTGTATATTTTTGTGGGAACTCACTTGGGCTTTTGCCCAAAAATGTGAAATCCTATCTTGATGAAGAGCTGGACAAATGGGCAAAAATGTAGGTGCTGATTTCTTTTAATTTCTTTGTTTATATATAAAAATAGTTACAATTTTTTGCAGATTTAATTAATTAATTTTAAAGAAAAGGTAAACTGTTTTTCATTCATTTATTTTTGTTTAACGTATCCCTTAGGCATTGCAAAGTTAGGATTTAGGATATAGTTCCCATATAATACTGTAAATAACCTCAAATAATAACCATTAGCATACAATAGTACTTCCATTTAGCCATACAGCTTCAAGATAATACCGCCAAATATTATCTACAGAATTCAACCACATTGTGCCCAAAACAGTACACAGCATGGAAATATTTTTTCCTTAAATTGTCCTCATCATACTGCCAGACAATTCCCATATAATACTAATAATAACCACAAATAATACCTAGTGACATATAGTAGTACTTCCATTCAACCATATAATGGCAAGAAAATAGCGCCATATATATATACCACTTAAACAGAAATATCTTAAATATCTTTAAATTATCTACATAATACCGCCATATAGTTTCTATATTATACCACAATAAATCTAAATAATATTCACCAACATACTGTAGTACTTCTATACAACCGCATAGTGCCATTTATGGTCTAAAAAAAATACCACTACATAGTGACCAAATAATACAAAGTATCCAAATATTCTTAAATTGTTAATCGTGTCATATGGCTACTTTGTGACAAATATCGACATGTATCATTAAGTCGATGAGATCCTGAGTTCACCTTCACCATGAGAAATATTTACCATTTCTCTAAAATCCTCCGCGGTGACAAGGTCACGGCAAATGATCAAATGGATTCCTGGAACTGTGGGCAGAATTTACACACAAGAGGCTACGAGGATGATTCAAGCCATCAGAATCCTGAAGTGCCGAAACCCATTACCAGCACTTAGAGATCCAACTCCCCCCCGGCAGCAGCAATCCCTGCGCCACATAGTAATTAAACGTCTAATATTGAGAGGAGGAACAGAGGTGAAAGGCAGCGCTCATCCACAGCCACATTATCATTAGAATATTCCGGTACCCGATGGAAGCGATCGCATGATTCAATAGAAAAAAAATATCACATATTAGTGCGTAATGAATAATGGATGGCTATTAGGGGTAAAAGCAAATAGAAGCTCCGTATTAATTAATTATTGCTAATGGGAGACATGCAAACGCACAAATCAATAGAAGATACATTAATTAACGTCTAATAAAGAGAAGTTGTATAAACATAAGGGCATTTTAAATAATAAACAGGAGAATAAAAATGGAATATGGGGGCCCCAAGAAAAACATGGACCACAAACCTAGTCCGCATTGACCCGCTTCATTAAGTAATGGAGTTCGGAATATGAAATGTTTATGAAGATTTGTGATTTGTCATACCGTCTTTGCTTGTCAAGCAATTTGCATTTAATCCATCTTCCACTGGATGAATAGAGGTTGCTGGGTCCCATTATGGCTGCAATGCTGCTACCCTGGTAACTAGACATCTGCTAATAATGCTAAAAACAATGTAAAATATACTGTATTGGGGCTTACCTCGTTAAGGCACATTTTAATGGATCTTCTTAAAAATACAAGTTCTATAATGAAGGACTCTTGATTTATGACATTCCTGTGGGTTATAATACCTTTACTAGTGAAGATAGAACAGGCGCGAAAAGGTGTTCACGTAAAAGTATGTGAATATTTATATCCTGGAAGAATGTCTCTCTACTTATAGATATCCACTAGGAAGTCAATATTAGGCTTCTTTTACATTTGCCGTGTTTTTGCGGGACGTTTTTGCAGCCCCCATAGATTTCTATGGGGCCGCAAAACGGGCCGCAAAAATTTGTCAGAGCGCCGTACGGCCATGAAGGTCGTATTTACGGCCGTGAAAAAAATGCTTGATATTTTTCACGGCTTATGGACACGACCCCCATTAAAATGAATGGGGCCGCAAAAACAACGGAAGCATGTCCAGTGTGTTCATTTTGCGGTACACCGTGAAGACTGTATTTGCGGAATGCCGTATTTTTACTAGGACACTCCTAAATCTATTCCAAACCAGAAAAGCGGCGCTCCGAGAAGACTTTTGCTGCCCATTTTTGCGGCAGACCGTGAACATTATGGCAATACGGCCCGCAAAAATGGGCCTTAAACCCATGAAAAGGCCCGGAAAGATTTTGGGGGGATTTTACCTAAACTAGTTTTCCGCAAACAGCTGATTCTGGTTCCTTGTCAGTGCAAAGTAGACTTACAGGATAGCTACCTACAAGCGGCACTAGATAGACAGTTTCCTTTCTTCTGGGGGAGAGCTAACTGCATGACTACTTTCTTAGAATGCGCATGGTTTGGTAGCTCCACACTACATTGATCTCTACGTGGGTCAGAGTATAAAGAAAATTGAATTGCTGCTGCCCTTTACTCTCTCCCTGCTGAGGGTGAAAGTAAAGGACTTCAGTGATTCAAGTTGGAAGACATTTTCTTTATCTGCTTCACACGTCATTCATTTCAATATGGGTTAGAGAAGAAGGAGACTGGAATGACTGCAGTCCTTTACTTTCTCCCTGCTGATGGTAGATCAAGAAATAGCTAAAATGGCTTGTTGCATACAAGAGAATTGAAAGACAACTAAAAATGCCATTTTTTGCTATTGCCATTGATTGGGCACCGATGGTCCATAATTAATAGTTGCGCTATGTTGTAAAGAAAGCTTCTGTGGTTATAGAACTTTAAATTAAATGTACTGCTACCTGTATATGAGAAATAGTCGCTCCAATTCTTTGGTTCGTCAGGCATTGCTTTGCAGGGAAACACGGGTCTAACATTTATCCTTGTGGAGAGTGACAAGCCAGGCCTGGCATGTCAGAGTGAGGAGACTTATAATCCATGCATGCTCCTCTGGGAAATAAAATATGTAAATTGTCTCTTCAGAGAGAAAGAGGATTTGAACTCTAGCGCCACCTATTGGAAGCAGCGATCCTAAAAGACAATATCGAGCCTTTAACGAGCCTTGCAATATGACCTAGAATCAAAGTCAAACCAGAACCTCAATTTGCAGCTACGATGGTTTAGGGTGTTGCCCCTCACCAAGGAAAATAATTAGGGATTTAGAAGGTTAATACAAGACCTATTAAATGATGCCTTAAACAGGTCAGCCCGGATGACCCTTTTATCCCTTGATCTGTATGCGAGGTACATGCTGCCTCGTGCCTCCTCTATTATTACTCCACAAATAGTATTTATTCCCCCCTTATATACACATAGATCTCTCATTCCTCGATGCTCATTTATAACACCACAATTTGCTTAACTTTATAAAAGACATATTTTACTTTTCAGACATCTAGTTTTCTAACCATCTCAGCCGTTCCTACCGTTGTTTAGGATGCCATGCTTTATCCAGACTTTTAAAAAATCTATTTTCTCCTTATGAAAATGTTACGCTCCAGAATGTGGACCAGGGAAGCAGCAGCTATTTTTAAAGATGCGACATAAAGCAAAACTTTTACCCTCAAAGTTTCTTCAGCTACGTCAAAGTTCATTATTTCAATACCTAAAAAGTACGAGAAGAAGAGGGATTCTAAAATATCTGCATAGCATTTTACCGCAAACTGTAAATGTGAGAGGACATGGATATCCCGGTGCCAGCAGCAAAAGCACCATTATCTCAGCTGATTAGAATAAAGTATTCACTCGCCTCATTCGTGAGATCAGATTCTAAAAGCGTTCTCCAACAATCGTCTTGAGTCTGAAGGCTTTACGAATGTTTGCTTATCTTTAGGACTATTTTTTAGCCTATTGAGAATGTTACATCAGAAAATGACTAGTGATGAACGCACTAGTGGCTGTTCAGGTCCGGCAGGTTCAGGACAAAAATGTAAAGAAAAGTTCAGCTCACGTACTAAAACGGTACCTGAACCCAGACCCCATTCAGATGAATGGGGGGGCCTGAACATTGTTTGCCTTGATGACATCTGCGTGACAGCGCGGCAAACACAGGCTTTGATCACTGGCAAGATCATTACCGCCAGTCAGAGAGCTGCAGTTCCTACACCGTAAGTTGACAGCGTAAGCAAGCAGCTGTGACTGGCGGTAAAAAGGTTACCACCAGTCACAGGCATCGGCTGATGAGAGAGTACTCCTCCCCTCAGCCTATGCCTGCTGTCGCCGATAACAGCAAGAACAGACGCCGCTGATAGGAGTATTCATCAGCCAGTGCCTGTGCTATAAGTAAATAAATAACAAATGGTGTGGGATCTTTTCTATTTTTGATAACCAGAAACGACAGCTGCAGGTTGCAACCCTCCGCTGGTCACAGCTGCTGGCTCGCGCTGTCATCTGACAGCATGGGAATTGCAGCTCTCTGACCGGTGGTAATGATCTTACTGCCGATCAAAGCCTGTGTTGTTGTGCTGCCATGCAGATGACAGCATGGCAAACAAAGGATGTTCGGGGGGACGAACCCGAAGAGTAATACTGACTTCCTGGAAAAGTACGGACCCCGGATTTTACAGTTGATTTAATATTCACTTTTCTTTTTTTCAGGGGAGTTCATGGTCATTTCATAGGAAAGCGTCCGTGGGCCCTTGGTGATGAATGTATTGTGGACCTTATGGTTAAACTTGTCGGTATGTAAAATATGTTTAAATTGTTGTTTTTTTGTTAAAGTGATGAAGATCAACTAAAACTTTTTTTTTTAAATAATTTTGTCCAGCATAGTACATTCTGCAACTTGGAAAATCACTTTATTTGAGGATTTGACTTAGTTCCTGTAAAAAAAAATTGCATGCTAGTGATTACCAAACCCTGGATTGTTCCCGGTCTATTTGACCACAGTCAGCGTCATTTGTATCAGAACTCATTTATTTGGAGTACTGATGATGGCAGTGAAATGGTCAGTTTAGGATCTGTGTTTGGGGTCACTCACACCACCGTATAAATCAGATGGGTGCTATCCAAATTTTTTATTGGATTCCACCCGAACCAATGAGGCAGTGAAGATGGCCAATTTTTTTTTAATGACAAAATCCGTCAGCATGCTACGATTTCACTCCAAAATCAAATGGGTGCGAGAAAAAAATCGGATACCAGACAGAGACACAATACAGCATCTGATTTTTATGGAAACATTACATTTCTGTAACATTGGAAACTTTAAATGGTCCTGTAAATTATTAATAGCTGCTGAGTAAAAAAAAATCGGACCTGAGCTGACCCTTTCACTGCCATCATCTGTACTCCAAATGACATCAATGCAGCTGAAGACAGCTAAATACTGACGAGATAGAGAAGCAAGGGTCTGGAAGCCACTTACATGCAATGTACTTGCAGAAATCAAGACAAATTCCCTAGTTAAGTGACTTGTGAGGTTTCATACCTTTCGATAATAGACAAATTAATTTTGTTACTCTTTAAAGGGGTTTTCCCAAGAACAAATGTTGATTTTAGTTAATAGATTTTGGAATCATAATAATTTTCACAATTGGATGTGTTTAAATAAAATGTTCCTGTGCTGAGATAATCTTATAAATGTGGCCCCTGCTGTGTACTGTGTAATGGTCGTGTCTGACCGTGCAGGAACATGGTTGGATCATACCACATCTCCTGGGCAGGGGAGGAGACAAAATAGTATACAGACATTACAGCAGAGGTTCACAAATGATTCTTTCTTTGAAGTAAAACATTGTTTAAAAACAGGCAGGGAAAATTTTTACCTCTCAAAAAGAATCAGATGTGATTCCATGCTGTAATGTCTGCATACTCTCTTTTGCTTCCCCCCCGCCCAAGAGGTGTGGTATGATCAGACCTTGTTCCTGTACGGTCAGACACGACCATTACACAGTACACAGCAGGAGCACATTTATAAGATTATCTCAGCACATGAACATTTTATTTAACCACATCCAATTGTAGACATTTATTATTTCTAACCGTTTGTGCAGATACTTGAACATTTGTGGCCTGCTAGAGGTCATTTTGCAGGGCTCTGGCAGTGCTCCTCTGGTTCCTCCTTGCACAAAGGTGGAGGTAGCAGTCCTACTGCTGGGTTGTTGCCCTCCTACGGCCCCCTCCACACCTCCTTGTGTACTGGCCTGTCTTCTGGCAGTGCCTTCATCCTCTGGACACTACACTGACAGACACAGCAAGCCTTCTTGCCACAGCTCGCATTGATGTGCCATCCTGGATGAGCTGCACTACCTGAGCCACTTGTGTGGGTTGTAGAGTCCGTCTTATGCTACCACAAGTGTGAAAGCACAACCAACATTCAAAAGTGACCAAAACATCAGCCAGAAAGCATTGGTACTGGGATGTGGTCTGTGGTCCCCACCTGCAGAACCACTCCTGTATTGAGGGTGTCTTGATAATTGCCAATAATTTCCATCTGTTGTCTATTCCATTTGCACAACAGCATGTGGAATTGATTGTCAATCAGTGTTGCTTCCTAAGTGGACAGCTTGATTTCACAGAAGTTTGATTTGCTTGGAGTTATATTCTGTTGTTTAAGTGTTCCCTTTATTCTTTTGAGCAGTGTATATACATATATATGTGTGTCACTGACATCTATATATCCATGTATTCTATGTGTTTAAGTCTATTCTATCTATTCTAAACTGTCATGCTGTGATATTACTGTACGCGGCACATGAATTGCCAGCTTTTCAAATGTGATCAGTGAGTAAAAATCGGACAGCAGTCGCATGGTCCGAGTGCTGTGCAATTTATTTCTCACACCCATTGACTTCTATTGCGGAATGTGGTCTGATCCGAGCTGGAAAAAGAAACACAAGTGAACACATAATGATAGAGTAACACTGGTCCAAATGCAATCTGATTTTTATTCGGATTGCATTCGTCCAATTTCATTGCAAGTGGTCTAACATGTCGAAACTTCATATTATTTTTTTACAGTGACCCCTGGAATCCATTTTAAAGTTTTGAATAGAGTTGAGCGAATTGGTTTGGATTCGGTCGCCAAATCTGAATTTGTCATATTGGTAACCTATTCGTGTTGAATGTGTGTTTGATGATCGGTTCCGAACATATTCGGAAATTTTTACTCCCATTGACTCTAATGACGTTCGGCTGTGTTCGACGAATATTACAAAAACAGTATTCAATGCCGATCGTATTCAGAACCGAATCCAAACAAATTTGCTCAACTCTAGTTTTGAATAAGATTCTAACAGACATCATAAAAGTTAGGAAGAAGGGGTGAAGTGCTGATATTAACTTTGTGAAGTAGGCATATGCTGGTTCAGTGCTACAACGAGCTGATTCAGCAAAGAGCGGACACAACAGAGAGAGTTGAAGTGATGAAGTATATATGCAAAAGGCAAAGTGCATTTAAATTAGGATGATTGGACACTATTCATTACCACGGCGGAGGCTGATTTATACCGCACTATGTAAAGCCTTCTCCCAGCTCCTACCATTATTAGTTCTGTAACACTCGTCTTCTATTAATCATTCCATGGAGATCAAATAATCTTAAATCCTATCTGCATCAACTTTAGATCGAATTTCGAAGCCTGAAAATATTTAAACGTATCTCAAAAATTAAGAAAAGGGTACGAATGGAGAGGATGAGAAGTAGTTTAACTTTATCTACCAATGTCCTGTTTTTGGGGACGCCTAATCTTTTGCTTCTAGCAACTAAGATTTTATAGTTTTTATAATTAGGTCCAATTTATTGTGTTGTGTTTGTAAAATGAATGTTTTCAAAACAGGAAATCATGTCATTGTCATTTTTAATTGAATAGTGGAACGCCCTTTTCTGAAAAATCCGTACTTGTAAAAATGTGGCAAATTATGATTCTGATTCTTTAGGACCCAAAATCTGTTATTTAAAAAAAAAAATGAAAATTGCTAATTTGGCAAGTAATGGGTTAAGAAGTTTATCATCAGCGTAAATTTCCAATCACTGGGATTGCTGCAGATTTTCCATCATTAATAAAGTGGAAGCAAAGTGAGGGAGGATTCACCAAATCTCATCTGCACGCCGCGCACATTCTTTGCTTATTATTTGACATGCAATGCAAATTTTTTTTATTCTGTAGCGAGTCAATTCTTGTTGTAGAACGGTTACAAATTTGTTGCAGATTGTCTTCATTCAATGAAGAAGTAAAAACTCCAATAGTTACAAATTTTGCTGAAAGAAAGAACAAAAGAAACTTTTCTCAAAGTTAAAAATAATTCAGCGAAGAAGTAAAAACTCCAATAGTTACAAATTTTGCTGAAAAAAAAGAACAAAAGATACTTTTCTCAAAGTTAAAAATAATTCAACGAAGAAGTAAAAACTACAATAGTTACAAATTTTGCTGAAAAAAAAGAAAAAGATACTTTTCTCAAAGTTAAAAATAATTCAACGAAGAAGTAAAAACTCCAATAGTTACAAATTTTGCTGAAAAAAAGAACAAAAGAAACTTTTCTCAAAGTTAAAAATAATTCAACGAAGAAGTAAAAACTCCAATAGTTACAAATTTTGCTTAAAAAAAGAACAAAAGATACTTTTCTCAAAGTTAAAAATAATTCAACGAAGAAGTAAAAACTCCAATAGTTACAAATTTTGCTGAAAAAAAGAACAAAAGATACTTTTCTCAAAGTTAAAAATAATTCAACGAAGAAGTAAAAACTCCAATAGTTACAAATTTTGCTGAAAAAAAGATACTTTTCTCAAAGTTAAAAATACCTTTCTTATCAGTGTTGTTGTTGACAATGTGACGACCGGCCACTTTTAGGTGGAGTTTATGTAAACCCCATCACTTTGTGACCAGGACATCCCCCAAAAGTCCTGGTCACAAATAAACTTTCCGCTCTTCTCCTGGGATTTTTTTTTTTTTTACACTCTTGTCTGTTTTCCAAGAGGAAGTTGATGTGAATATTTTTCTGCCCAATGATGACTGAAGTATTCTAGGAATGATACCTTTATTGACTAACCAGAAAATAATATGTTTGCAGCTTTCAGAGCACAGTGGCTCCTTCTTCAGGCAAGATTACAAAGAAGAAGGAGCCACTGTGCTCTGAAAGCTGCAAACATATTATTTTCTGATTAGCCAATAAAGATATCACTCCTAGAATACTTCTGTCATCATTGGGCAGAAAAATATTCACATCGATTTTTCTGGCTAACACAGTACCACAATACAATTTGTTATTGTACACCAAGAGGAAGTTAAAACTTCAAATATAAGTTTCATTAACAGCACCTTCTATAGGCTGTTGTTAGTATTGCAGCTCAGCCTGAATTATTTGAAGCCGGCTGAGCTGCAATACCAGATGCAACCATAAGGCAAGAGGGGAGCTGTTTCTAGAAAAAAAAATATATATTTTTTGTAACTTTAATAAGTAAAAAAATAGGCGGCAATTCTTTAAACATGTTATTTAGTTTGGTGAGGCAGAATCAATGTGAAATAATACCATCCTCTGAAGTAGGCAAAGTCTACATGTAAACTAGTAGAAAAAAAAGCTGATATATTGTAAAGAATGTAAAAAAAAAATTCCTGGTTTTCTGGGAACGATCCTCAGCCTGGCAGAGCTAGTGTGTGATGATAACCATCTATATAAGTGGATGCATTACTTGCTGCTCTTAAAGAGCCAATAAACAGGATGCTAGCGCCATCACTACGTATTGTATATTATCATGCACTCTGAGCCATGTTAATTCATCTTTCCAAACTTTATGAATCCCTATGAAATCTTTAAACTTTCTTTTGCTTTAATAATGTACTTGAATGCCCCCATCCATCTGCCCTTATTATGAGGGGATATTAATCTGCTGTCGGAGCTCCAGCATGCCCTTTCCAGTATTGTGAAAGCATTAAAAATGCCTGAGTCCTGAATATATTAACAGAACTTCCAGTATAACACAAAAACAACACGCGGCAAGATCAGAACGTGAAAAGATCTTCTTCTACAATGACTTTGGTCTTAACTTCTTTTAAGATTCAACCTACCTGATAAATAAATGGAGTCTCTCCTGTGGCCCCTGTCTGAGAAATTTCTACTGTTCTCTAACTTACACAATATGTGTTTCATGATATTTATATTTATAGTGGTTTATATAGTCATTGACCCCTGGCATCTACGCACATTGAATTGCCGTGGATTTTGTAGGACAGCATATGGTGTACCTTCTAGTCATCTTGGCTTAACTTCACGCATGAAGATTTGTGAAGGTGGAATTGTCTACCTCGATTTCGAACTCCTTGGTCGACGATGAAGCCAATGTGGGATAATTAGTTCTTGCTGCATTGACTACAGACTATTGGAGCCATTGTCCTTGGTCTTCGACGAAAGCCCAGTGACCATTTCCAAAGAAACAGATTTGTGGATAGCATATCTTCAACTTACCATGGCTAGGACAAGCCACTGACTATGGTCAATATAGCATGCAGCTAGAGATTTCTTCAGGATGTCCTTGTATTTGATCTTCGGTGCTCCTTTGTCATGGCAGCCTGTGGCGAGATCCTAATAAAATGCTTTTCTAGGTAGGCAATGATCTTCCATCCTGGATTTGTGCCTTGCCCAGAACAACAGTTTTATTTAAAATGATGTTGATTCTGGTATCTCCTCCCTGTTGAAGAACTACAGTGTTGATGGCAAAATCTTTCCAAACAATATAAAGGATGGTATGGGGGCAGCGCTAATGGAGGTACCAGAGGAGTCGCAGGTGGTGGCAGTAGATATTATCTCATCTTGAACCCATACAGAAGATAATATGATGGCATTCTACACACTGACTTTTATGCATTTCTTCAGATGCTTGTTCTTCCAGACTCTTTTTTACTATCTAGCAAATGCATTGTATTGCCTTGTCAATCTGGTATCAACTTCGTTGTCAGCCTTAGCATCTGAGGAGACGATATATTCCAGGTGGTTGCCGGCTGAAACAAGACTTTTGTCTTCTTCAGACTAACTTCTAGTCTAAAGCATTTGGCAGCTTTTGCAAAACAAGATGTCTCCCCTATATGGGACACCATCACGTGTTTCTCAACGCAAGCAATAAATAGCCACGTATTTCAGTGCCTAGTAAAAGGACTATAAACAAGGATCAATGACCTCGGGGAGATCAAAACATCCAACACCGTGGAAACAGCTGTCTGTTGATGGATACCATGTTTTGGCATAGGTGGTTTTCCTTTTTGGATGCTGCCCTTCCCGTGGTTGTTCCTTCCCGGTGAAAGACCTGGCTATTTATTGCTTGCGTTGAGAAACACATGATGGTGTCTCCGCGATGTTGGATGTTTTGATCTCCCCGAGGTCATTCATCCTTATGTTTATATTCCCCTGTATAGGAGACAAGGGCAGCATCATCAACTAAGAGTCGCTCTCAAATGAGTTGTTTCAAGGTCTTGTCAATTAGTCACTTTAGGTAGAGCAGATTGCCATCAGTGTGGTATCAGATGTACGTAGATTCTGTCTAAATCTTCAAGATCTATTGCGGTTCTTTTAAGTATAATACTAAAGAAAATTATAAAAAGATTTTATGGAAGTACGTAGCCTATTATTTATTGGGATGGGTTCTGAAAGATCATTGGTATGAGTGACTTGACCAAGCTGGCCTTCATGTAGCTGAATGATCATGTTAAGGAACTTTGGAGGACATCTTAATAACTCCATGATGTGTCCAACCATTTCCTACTCACTGTGTCGGATGCTTTGCTGAGATCAACAAACGATACCTAATGTCCTTGATTTTATTCCCTGCATTTCTCTTGAGGCTGCATGGGTGCAAAAAAACATGTCAATGTTACTCCTGCTTTCTCCAAAGCCACACTAGATCTTTAAGAGCAATTCTTCCCTGATGATGGACAAGAGATTGGTTAGGCTCATTCTTGCTAGGAGTTTTTCCTGCAATAGAAAGTAGGGTTATCTAATGAGTTAGAGCAGTGTCACTTTTCTCATTTGTTGTTATATAGGGTGACTACTGTGAATGTCCTGTGATAGTTTGTCTTGTTCCCAGAAGCAGGCAAAGAGTTTACAAAGCTTTGTACTTAGTTCCAAACTTTAGATACCAGTTGGAAGAATTTAATCAACTCCTGCAGACTGACCCCTCTTCAGTTGGCTAAAAGCCTCAATAGTCTATTCAAGAGTAAGGATCTCATCCAATTCCATTTTCATTGACTGTTGTGGAGTGCAATGGATTTCTAAATCTTAGACAGTGTGTTTGTAGTCTAAAAGAGTCTATAAATGTTCCGTCCATCAGTTCAGGATGGACGCCCTTGCTGTGAGGTGCCTTTGACCTTTTGTACTGTGCAAAGGACTTTGGACTTGATGTGAATGACCATAATTTGGTTTTGGGCCTTCAAAAAACTCTCTGTAGTCACCGATGTCTGTGCAAAGATGAATGTTCTGTGTCAGGTTTACACACCGGTTGTTCTAGAACACATAAAGTTTGTGCTGGAGATTAGTGCACACAAGTGAGAAGGCTGATTTATTATCAAAGCAAGATTGCTGAATAAGGTGCGCTTGGTGGGCAGATCTTTTCTGTGCTAACAATTGCTATGTCTACTTGTTGTTTTGTCAAACAACTCTTTAATCTTCTTTGAGGAGAACCCTAGGACTTCTATGAAGGTCTGGAGGTTGCTGGCTTTTAAGTGTTTCCAGAATGCTTCTGCAGAGGAATCTATGGGACCACGGCCGGCTCCAGGTTTTTGAGGGCCCCGGGCGAAAGAGTCTCAGTGGGCCCCCCCTTTAACACATACCCCGATTCATGATCGCATATAAACACAGCCATGTAGTATATAACACTGCCCACGTAGTATATAGCAGCCCATGTAGTATATAGCAGCCCACGTAGTATATAGCACAGCCCACGTAGTATATAGCAGCGCAGCCCACGTAGTATATAGCAGCGCAGCCCACGTAGTATATAGCAGCGCAGCCCACGTAGTATATAGCAGCGCAGCCCACGTAGTATATAGCTGCGCAGCCCACGTAGTATATAGCAGCGAAGCCCACATAGTATATAGCAGCGCAGCCCACGTAGTATATAGCAGCGCAGCCCACGTAGTATATAGCAGCGCAGCCCACGTAGTATATAGCAGCGCAGCCCACATAGTATATAGCAGCGCAGCCCACGTAGTATATAGCAGTGCAGCCTACGTAGTATATAGCAGCGCAGCCCACGTAGTATATAGCAGGGCAGCCAACATAGTATATAGCAGCGCAGCCCACATAGTATATAGCAGCGCAGCCCACGTAGTATATAGCAGCACAGCCCACGTAGTATATAGCAGCGCACCCCACGTAGTATATAGCAGCGCCACTCACTCAGGCACTGGTAGGACTAGGAGCTCCTCCTGAATCTGCCTCATAACTTTAGCAGTACGGCAGCCAGCCAGAGGCGGAGAGCAGAGCAGAGAACGTGCTCTCTCCGCCCACAATGTCACACTGGCTGCCTTCTCTTAACCCCTATGTGCCTGCCTGGCTGCACTGACTGAGTGAGAAGATGCTTGTGTCAGAGCTGGCACATAGGGGTTAAGAGAACGCAGCCAGCAGTGACTTTGTGGGCGGAGAGAGCATGTTATCTCCTGCTCTGCTCTCCCAGCTGTATCTATGACAGCGTGAGTGGGCCCCCCTCTCTCCCCAGGGCCCCGGCATTTGCCCAGGTGCGCCGGGTGCTGACGCCGGCCCTGTATGGGACAACTGAGATCCAGAAATCTAGAATGAAGGTTTGGCAGGAACTTGGTTTTCCGCCCAGCTGACTGGAGTTCTTTTGATACTCTTCACTGCTCATTGACTTTGGTTTGATGTGCAATCTGAGATTATATCACTCAAAACGGTGAGTGTGACATTCTGAACTGGTCATCACTTGGGTGTGTAGGACATCTCATAGATCTATCTAGGCACTAAAATATAGTCTATGAGGTGCCAGTATTTGCATCTAGGATGCATCCAAGTTGTCTTCAGGCTGTCTTTCTACTGGAAGATGGTGTTAGTGATGGCAAATTGTTTCTTTGTGCATAACTCTAGAAAAATCGCAGTGCAGTTTCTGAAGTCGTATTTGCCAAATACTTCTATCCAGGCCATCAAATTTTTGCCTACTCTGGAGTTAAACTCACCATAAATGAGAACCATATCATCAGCAGGGGCATTATGGTTAGTCTATGCAAGATTGCAGAGAACGTGTCCTTATCTGCAGGGTCAGCTTGTTCCATAGTAGGAGGCAGATGGAAATTATGCAGTCAGAGTGTCCTGTTTGCATGGTGTCACGTTAGTGATAGCATGTGCACTTTACTTTCTATTTTATTTGCACTACATGAGTTTTTTTGCACCTTTACATTGCCTTATTGCACTGAGGCTCTTGTGCACTGGCACGTTATGTTTTTCATGGGACAACCTGTGCAATAGCTTCATACTTTATCTGATCAGTGTCATTGGGGTACTAGCTTATTATGCCCTTCTATTGGACAACTTATATAATGGCATTTATATCCATCTGACCACATGGGCTTGGACTCATCCCACCGAATGCCCGTAATCGTTTCCTGTGGGCAGAACAGAGCTCAGATAATGTAGGGTGACGGTACCACAGTTCACTCTGGTATAACTTTATTTGGTCACTAATAGTTAACAGTATATATGGTGCAAATCACAGAGTCTCATCCTTCTGCTCTCTTACCTGAGATAAGAACCTCCGTGATTTTGCGGCATCCAGGGCCAACTACACAACCAACAGCACCCCGCTTTGGCTGAGCACCCACTGAGAGGAGGTAGCATCAAGCATAGGCAGCGGACCAAGCACAGCAACATAAGTGACCAGGTGACCAGATTGTCTCAACCTGGATTAGCCAGACTAATTTGTGGACTCAGTGTTGGGCAGTGGAGCAGTTCTGTAATCCATCAGCTGAAATGACAGTCCCTAGGGTAAAGTCCCTTAGAATTACACCGGTGACAGGAGCAGGTCCCTTTTTATAATCCTGACCTCCCATTTCAGGGCATTGTGTCCCACAGGATTGAGGATAGATAATTAATCATGGCGGTTCTATCATTGTTCCCTTGTTCAATTAAACTGCATAATTGTCCTCCAAATGATGCAGACTAAGTACACCGCAGGGGGCTGATGCAATCCGTAATCAGCAGGCATTCCACAAATTAACAATCAAAAAGGGGCACCAGACAGACTCACTTGAAACAATGGCTTATGTCCCTTGATTTACTGAACAAGGGAATAGTTTGGCATAATTAAGAATAGCTCACCTCCTCACAAGTGGTCAGATTTTCCTCCTTGACGCTGAGTCGTCGCACAAAGTATTAATTAAATTTCAGTAAGCGAATTCAATACTTTTCCCTGTGTCATTTCTCTTTGTTACACGTGACTTAATTTATGGACATCTATGGTTTGATTTCTTTGCCTGTTTGGATTGTATGAGTTGTTAACGACATCTGGTGAGAATTTTATGTCAATAGCACCTTTTAAAAATATTATGTAGAAAATTAGATTCATTGACATCCATGAAGATACAACTGTGCATGTGCAGGATTTCAGAAAAGCTTGGGCGTGGATGACGACAAACTTGACTTCTAAGTACAGGATCTCCAACTCCTTGACTTTACCCCAGTGATTTACTCATGTCGTTGGCATCATTTAAGCATTTTTTAAATCAAAATTAGACCACCAATGGGGCTAGGAAACATTATTACAGAAAATACTAGTGCAGCACTGGATGGTAGTAAAGACTGTGCAGCACATCACTGCACACTGTGATAGATTGTAATATAATCAGAACCTTGTGATTACACGTGCCTCCATCTTGCTGTTGTCTTTGATTGGAATTCCTATTTCCATGTGTTCAACTTTGAAATGCAATTTGTATGAATTCAGCTGGAAAATAACGATAGCCATAAATCAGCCTCTCGTTCCCTGCGACTACTTCATTATCTGATCACCAAATGAGAGAAATAAATAGACTCTCGTTTTTATTCAGGTGGAACATTCAAATTGTGTTTACTTTCCCAGATTATGGAAAGTCATCGTCTCTTTCACTGTAGAATTTTTTTTTTTTTTTGTGCTAACCAAAATTATTGGACAATAAAATGGCTGAGATTTCATTCATGTTTCTTTGCAGGTGCCAAAGCCGGAGAGGTGGCGTTAATGAATGGACTAACTGTTAATTTGCATCTTCAGATGGTGAGTCCTTTCTCCTGAGCTCGGGTTTGTCTACTTTCCATTGCAGATTTCGCTTATCTATTATGCATGTTCGCACTAGGAACAGCATTACTTTCCCTTTCAAGAAATTGTTTTCTTGTAAATCATGAAGATGTGGAACAATAATCATCTCCATTCTCCGACGCTGCTGCTTTTGAGATTTTTCATACCCCAGCAAGTTTTCTCTGATACTGAAGACATTTTGCATACAATCCAAGCTACTTATAGCTTTTTGCAAATTTGTCCATTTTGTCTGCCAGTGAGCCATACCGCCCAAAATTGCAAAGCAAATCCAGTTTCATAATTTATCAAGAAGGATCTTTCTTCTCTGCTCTTTGTTGACCCCTTCTGAGTAATGAAATTTGCACAAATTTCCAAGAAGAAAGGGGGCAGGGAAATAACCAACTAATTTTGGGCTTCAAAAGTGTTTGGACAAAATCAACTTAAAAGTTAAATGCTATGCTGCTACCCAGGGAAAGCATCCAACATTCCCTACACAATATAGGGAGCCATCAGCTTACCAATGATAATGTGGCACCCCAGGAGTCCGGGTACCACAGTAGTGCTGTCTTCCTCACGGGGAGAAGAGTGCGATGTCTGGAGACAAGTGGGATGTCTTTTGGTAGGTTTACACACACAAAACACTTTCCATTTCCAGGCCAGGAGGGGGAGCTCAAAACCCTGTTTTAGGGCAGCTTCCCTCAATAAAGATCCTGGTTTGGAGGCGGAGGGAGGTCAGTTTGTAGCAGGAGTCTGTGTGCAAGGACAGACAGGAGTGGGGCACAGAGGAAAGAGAGAGCTCCAGAAGGCCATGAGCAGGCCTCTGAAGAGTACCAGTGCATGAATCCGGGTACCGGGAGCCCGAGGCTTTTGTGGATTATAAAACACAGAGCAGAACCGGAGGGTATTGTTCTACAAGGACTTCGCCCATAATTACCTGTGGCATAGCAGCACCTAGGAGCTTGGAGTCAACAAGAACAGACCCTAGTTCACACGGCCCGAGCTTTCTGCCATACAGGTACCTGTCCTAGGACAGCAGAACGATTAAAGACCTTGTTGAGACACTTAGTGGCAGCAGGGACTTAGAGACAGAAAGCGCAGAGTGGTAGGCTCCCACCAGACTTACCCACGGGTCGTAGCCTCCGTAACATCCCCCTGTGAATCGCAGGGCCCGGTAAAAAAATAATGGCTCCTCTATAAATGTAGACACTCACAATTGGTGTCACCTTTCAGTGTAAATATTATCTTCCTTTTTATTCTCTATCCTGGCCAGACCACCACGATGATGACCATCATTGGTTCCTCACATCTGCAACCCAGGAACGGATGAGCGCATGACCGCAAATTTGAGATTTGAATACATGCGGTCAAATGCCGACTAGACGTGCATGACTTCCACCAATACAAGTGAATTGAGTGAGGCTGGACACATCTAGTTTGAATGTGGTCGGAAGTATGAAAATCGCATACTTTACGTTGCGACTGTAGATTATTGCCCCAAACCTGGGCAACCCCTTTAAATTAATACAGACGCTTAAATATATGGAGACCCCCCAGATCAAACCCATAAATTAAACTCTGCAAACAATTGCAAACATTGGATCCACTAAGCCATTAAAATCCCAAGACAAGACCACTAAGCAAACACATACTCCAGAACTGACCCCAGACCAACCCCCTAAATAAGTACAGACCCCAGAGAAGAACCCTACACTTACACAGCCACTTATACTTTCCTCCTCTGCTGCTGTGCTCTGACTTTTGGACCCGTACAGAGATGATCATGCAGCCAAATGCCTGCAGGTCCTTCAGCGCAACAGTGGCAGGACCTGGACACATACGATGGTCATGCAACGTCATCTTTGCAGGGTTTAAGTAGTTTTGCTGCCCTTTATAAAAAGGTATTTATTTTGCAGTTATTAGTATCAAAATTTGTGACAATAATATAATGTGAATTACAGTAAATTGGTGGAACATGCTAAAGTTGCCTTCTTCTCTCTATGCCCCTATATGTATGAACGTAAAATTTGGAGCCCTATATCAGAAAAACAAAACCTGGAACACTATAAAGATATATTAATACATTGATCAGCACAGAATATAGTCTACATACTCCATAAAAATGGAAGAGAAAAATGTCCATCATACTCACATTTTAGGAAACACCTGTCTTTATTTTCCGGAGTGAAGTTCCAACACTGCTGACCAACCAGAAGTATCCAATGCAAGAGAAAGGTGGACGGGCACATCCAATAATAAAACATCTCCACGCTTTATTCCAAACATATATCTTTAAAAAATCCACACAAGGATGATGTGGTGCAGGCACCGCTCCGACATGACATGACTGAGCATGCTCTAAGCATGTCATACTCTATCACTAAGGGTGCAGTAGGCATAAGAAACGGGTTAGAGCGGTTCCTGCACCACATCATCCTTGTATGGATTTTTAAAGATATGTATTTGGAATAAAGCTAGAATATTTTTGTTATTGGATGTGCCTGTCCACCTATTTTTTGCACTGGATATTCTATATACATTATATATATATAGAATGCATTTGTCATTTTTAGATGGTTGGCATCCAGGTGATTGAGAGTTGGTGAACTGAGCATGGCGCTGAAAAAGTTCAGCCATACCCATGCCCTATTTGCAGAACCATGTCCCCTTCACAAATCATCTCTTTCGTTCCCTTCGTTCTCCATGTTTTCATCTCTGCCTCTTCATGTGGGAATAATCCATCCAGGTTTACTGAATTTTGTGTGGTCCTCAATGGTCCTGGAAGGTTTACAGATTCTCCTAGAAGCATGCAATCAATCAGAAATAAAGGTACACCAGGTCCGTATATATATATATATCAAAAGACATATCAAATTTTATTAGTTGCAATAATGGAAGAAGTATTTTAGTTGATAAACATACAAAAAAGTGGGAAACCACAAAATGGTATCACAATCCCAAAATGATGTGCAACAACAGATTTATATATGATAGTTTCAATCAATTCCACAAGTGTCTAGCATGTCCATCATCTGCTGGTATCCTAATTATAAACCATGTCATCATATAAAAAATGATCATCATATAGGAAAAGATAACCAGCAAAAGGTGCACTCATGAAATCATAGCAGAGGGAGCAATCTCAAATACATATCGTTACCTGGAATGTGTGGCCACAGCCCCGACGTACGTTTCGGCATGCTGTCTTCTTCCTAGATTTATGGGTGCTCCCTTTTTTTCCAGGAGTCTCTTGGATGATAGAAACTTGATTCCAGCTCACCCAGGTGCTCTATGCTCTTCCACCTGGGGCTCAGACACCGGCCTCGCCTTGGCCTCACATCAAGGAAAATAGAAAATATTGGAGTCTGTCTCAACAGGACTGAATTTTCCTTTTCTTTTTTTTTAAAAAAATATGGTGCATACAAAAGAAACATTTACATGGTCAACATGACCCAGTCGATGCGTTTTGACTGCACTCATGTCATGAGTAAGACTGCCTAGGGCAGTCAAAACACGTCAACTGGGTCTTGTCGACCATGTAAGGTTTTCTTTTGTATGCACCATATTTTCTTTTGAAAAATAAAAATAAAAGTAAAATCCAGTCCTGTTGAGCCGGACTCCAATTTTTGGATGATTGGGGGAGTTCACAAATATGGTTTAGAAGTCGCTACAAGGTTTAAAAATAATGAAATTTAACTTTACATATTTGTCCTGAAAATTACAAGGAATGTGAAATATCTTTATCCAGTTTTCTAACATTCTACGCAGAGTCGATGACATGTGAATTATTCAATCTGCATGATAACATGAACCATGTTTTTCAGATAGCCTTTAATGACGGCATTACTATGGATGCTGGATAAAATCTCGTGTATTCAGCATTTTTGTCTCGGGTTTGTGTTTTGCAGTTATCCTTTTACAAACCAACAAAAACTCGCCATAAGATTCTTCTTGAAGCTAAAGCCTTTCCGTCGGACCATGTAAGGAGCCACCTACCGATCTACTAATTAGCCATTATTGGACATATTTTTGTATAATTTCTGTGGTGATTATCTTCTTTTCATAGTAAATCCACCTTTCCATATTCTATAGGGCTCTATTTATTCCAGCTCAATAGAAAAGCACACATTACACATCACAATTGGATTTGCTCATTGATTTCAGGCTATTTCTCGAAGCCATTGGTAGCTGAGATCTGCACAAGTCGTACATTGCTGACAATTACTCATGATGTTTTTAATGCCCAATGTAAAATCAATACAGCGCGTGAGGGTTCAAAATGTCATCTATTTATACAGCAGCAAAACAATTGCCAGGCTCGCAGGTGAAAGCGCTCCTGGATCTGTCGATAGGAGTCTTTTCCTATATTTGGACTGCTGACTCTCGCTAGCTCAATTTTACAAGTGTTTTAAAGAAAATAAAAGAAATATTCCCATTCATCCATTGAACACACACACAGCTGACTTTTGTTTCATGCTTTCTGCACTTTTAAACTTTGCTGTATAGACTCGGACAGAATCAGCAGAGCAATCTCACTTTTCAAATCATTGTTCTGCTGAATGCCTGTATAAAGCTGGAAAGCAACAATATACCCACAGCTAAATCTCTGCCTGATGTGTAGAGTAAGAGTTTATTTTGGAACATGGGCTGGCTTGGATGTATACTATATTTTATCACATGGAGTTTTTCTCTCCTCTCCGCCCTCTCCAGGGTTGTCACATGTTTCCATATGTAAAAACAATGACGTCAGGTTAGAACTTTGCATTCTACTTACATAAAGCTGGACAAATCCTTTAGAAAGTGTCATGACTCTGGATGGGCTGGTTCTGGCTCCTTCCTGGTCAGGTCTGGGGTAAATTAGTCCACGTCTCTTTTGGTTCTGGGGCGGCTATTTAATGCTGGTAGTTCCTAGGTTCTGAGTCGGTTATACTTCCGTCTATTCGGTTTGAAATAGCTGACCCAGGTTATTTGTCTGTGATCGTTGTGCCTCTGTGCGTGTGCCTTGCTTTGTATGACCCAGTTTGCCCCCAGACTACTGCCTGATTTCTGCTTGGTACTTCTCTGTCTGTCCTGGCTTTTTGACCCTTTGGCTTGTCTCTGACTAATTTGCAATTTAATGCTGGTAGTTCCTGGGTTCTGAGTCGGTTATACTTCCGTCTATTCTGTTTGAGATAGCTGACCCAGGTTATTTGTCTGTAATCGTTGTGCCTCTGTGCGTGTGCCTTGCTTTGTATGACCTGGTTTGCCCCTGACTACTGCCCCTGTTTCCTGCTTGGTATTTCTCTGTCTGTCTTGGCTTTTTGACCCTTTGGCTTGTCTCTGACTAATTTGCTGATTTGCCCCTTAGTACTTCGCTCCCGTCTGGCTCCCGGCCCTTGGCTTGTCCTTTGACTACGTCTCTGTCTTAGTACTCTGTGTCCTGTGTTTTTTGGTAGATCCTCCATTCTCGAGCGGTAGCTCCGCTCCCTTCATCCCTGCAGTGATCACGTGACCTGCCTAGTTCAAGTCCTGTGGGCACTGCGGGCCTTATTCCTCCCTCTCCCTGCGCTCCCACTAGCGCCCCCTTAGGCTGCCTCTCTGTGACACCAGGCAGCATCATTACAGAAAGGAGGCCACGTCATAGCCTCCTTCCCATAGGAAACAGTCTCTGCTCACGTCTGATAGTTCGTTACTGTGTATCAGGAGCACAAATCTTCCCACTGTTCCAAAAATAAAGCAAATTTCGGGTATGTTATTCAGCGTAGATTCATTGTAGCTAACTTCATGAGTAAGACTGTTAGCGTAACGGAAGCTTATCTGTAGCTGCTTTATGTGGTAGCTAAAAGTTTTAGTTTGTTGCTCCATCTCTAAACGGAATATTGTGTCTTCTTGCAGTACGCTGTTGAATCCCAAATCCGGTTGCACGGGCTCGATGTGGAGACCAGCATGCTCCTAGTCCATCCCCGCAAGGTTTGAACCAAGAGACATTTTTATTTTTGTGTTTCTGTTCCGAAGTTTTAATTTATTCTTTATCTTTCATGTTTCTTTCTTTTTCGTTTATAGTTTTTTTTTAATATATTTATTTCAAAGGTTTGTATAAAATCAAGGGAACAAGCTAACAATGTAGCGTTTGATAGCCGAGGTCCGGATGAGCATAGTACACAGATGCGAGTCCCTTTGCGACTTACAAAAATGGATGCTATCATTATTATGCTGGGTTCCAAGTTAATTACACTCTGGGGAAAAATGAAAGCCTCGCGCTAAGGGAGAGCAGCACTTTACGTTTAATTATAACTCTTTTCAATGCCTTATAATTAGCAATCATATGAAAAAAGGATGTGGGCAAATGTCAAGGTGTCGTTTGAAGCGCGGCCTCCTACTACATTAAAACAATCTTTCATTTAAGAGAAACCTTTACTCTATCAGTGCTTCCGACTCGTACTCTAGTGCCCCTGAATGTCAAGACAGTTTTGTTTTTATAACCTAAGTCGCTCTAATATCTCTTTTTTTATATATATAATATAAGTAATTTCTTTTAAATCTTTATAGCGGACGACTCTTTGAATTTTTTTTTAAAAGAAGCTTCAAAATCCCTGCATAGACATAGAATTAAAAGCTAAAATTGAGTCTGCCTCCAGCCACCACTAGAGGGAGCATAAGAGTTTAATGTATACTGGTGCAGTATTGAGTTCTATGAAGAAGCAGTATACGATACGCTCTTCAGCCCCCTCTTGTGGTGACTGCTGGCGCACAAAATCATTATGATAATGCAGAATATTTAGAGTTCTGTATAAAGAAAGTAGAACCTTAACCGATGTAATGATATATGAATAAAATAATCATCACAAAATGTTAAATC
Organism: Ranitomeya imitator; assembly: GCF_032444005.1. Classification (NCBI taxonomy): domain Eukaryota; kingdom Metazoa; phylum Chordata; class Amphibia; order Anura; family Dendrobatidae; genus Ranitomeya; species Ranitomeya imitator. Next base: position 22,120,907 of record NC_091288.1, read on the forward strand.
TAAAAATGATCGGAGAGGAGCAAATATCCCATAATTTGATTTGGGCAGATTGGCTCAATTATGGCTGGCAAATTTATATTACTCCCAATAAATAAGATCCATATTGAGCCTGCCCCAATTTGAACTCACCTTTCGTCATATGTTCTGCTTCCTCTACCTCTGCCGGAGCACTGGACATCTTCTCTGGTGTTTTTTTTTTCATCCATGACCATTTGCTTTATTCTGGTGCTAAGGTTATTCTGTGGCTTTATATTGACATCACCCAGCCAGGTTGGAGGGGATAACACAGGTCATGACATATGTCAGTCCCAACGTCCATCATGAGTCAGTGACGCTAATCACAAGTCTTGGTATGGCTATTGTGTCTTAAAGGGAACCTGTCACCTGAATTTGGCGGGACAGGTTTGCGGTCATAGGGGCGGGGTTTTCAGGTGTTTGATTCACCCTTTCCTTATCCGCTGGCTGCATGCTGGATGCAATATTGGGTTGAAGTTCATGCTGTGTCCCCTGTAGTACACGCCTGCGCAAGGCAATCTTTACAGGTTCCCTTTAATGGAGCAATGGAAGAAAAGAGAACCACCTGCGTGGAAATGCAATCTCGTTGAAAATTGCAAAACAGCTCACAATAAACAGAATAAAGTTTTTTGGTTAGTTTTAATCCAAACTTATCGCCAAACCAGAGGACCCATAGAACTGCAAATACCCCTTTTAGAAAACTCGTCAATTCTTCCAATATGTCTGTTTTAGCCAATACATTCCCCACGAAATAACAATAATTGATCACATTTTTATAAAATTTTGCATTGTGCCGTTCCGGTGATACCCCTCCTGTAAATGTGTAAACTGACAACTTAGGCATTTGCTGAAACGCTCCGACACCGTCCATCGGAGTGTCACTGTGAACGGTGAATAATAACGCCCTGTTTTTCATTCCTTCATTCATTTCCAGGAGGGATAATAGAGGAGCCACACAAGACGTTCTAAGTAAAAAAAAAAACACTCCGACATTCTAATTTCACAGGATACGCAATTATTTAGTGAAACAAACAAGTCGGGGGAGCCGTAAGGACCTCTGTACCTTAGAAGGAAAAAGAAATGTAGCGCATGGTTCTAGAATGCGGCTTTTTCTTCCTGATAAAAAGCAACAATTTCTCACTATCGTCATCGTTAACATTTCAGAAGGTTACAATATACCCACCAGAACATACGGCACGATCCGTGCCATTTTATGTCGCTACATTTCTTTAAAGGCTACGTTCCGTAAACCTTTAACGATTGCATTAAACCGGTATAAATAACCATATACCGCCCGGCTAATTAGTCTCCCGGCACATAAACATTTTACTCCCTTTCTGCTTACGGAAGATTTACTATTTTTAAACAATTGAAACGTTGCAGTGCATCTCAGGTAAAGAGCGCACGTCCCCTCCCGGAAGATGACGACTCTGATCCAGAAAATTAGTTGCGATTTCTAAGAAAGTCAAAGCACATTCTATATTGGAGTTACGCCCTGCTCATTATCGCTAGGGATCTTTCATTTCTGCAGAGTATTTTGCTATCACTTTTTTAAAGATTGGTATTTTGTGCTGAAATCTGTAGCAGTCCGCTATTGCAAATTAATGCTGGTGAGGTGGGGGCGCTGTTGCATTGGCGAATATGTGTTTAGAGCCGTGGGGAAAAGTGGTACTGCAAGTGACCAATTATTACAATTACAACGCGAGGCTGCAAAGAACCAATTATTGTAATCGCCATTTAGAGACTTTTCCCCTAATATTCTATTTCCTATCAGTGGTACCAGAGCTCACACTTCCCCAAAGCAAATGTGAAAGGAGAACTACCAGAGGGTCTATGTTAAAACCCTTTCATTAGTTTTGAAGATCTTTCAAAATGTAACAATTTATCCCAAAGCGGCAGAAATCACGGCCCTCCTTATCAGTAGAGCTGCTGGACCTTGTCCCTATGACAAAACTTCTGTGTCAATCTCTTCTAGCAACTCTAATCTTTTCATAACAAAAATACTAAATACAACCACATTATATGTAAATAATTAATCTCTGCATATCTAATATCTAATCTATTATCTATCATCTATCTGTTATCTATCTCTCTGTTATCTATCTATTTATTATCTATCTATCTATCTATCTATTATCCATCTATCTATCTATTATCTATTTATCTTTCTATTATCTATCTATCATCTATCTATTATCTATCTATCATCTATCTATTATCTATCTATTATCTATCTATCTATTATCTATAATCTATCTATCTATTATCTATCTATTATTTATCTATTATCTATCTTTTATATATCTATAATCTACTATCTATCAATTATCATATATCTTTCTATTTATCTATTATCTATTATCTATCTATCCATCTATTATCTATCTATTATCTATTTATCTATCTTTTATCTATCTATCTATCTATCTATATCTATCTATCATCTATCTATTATCTATCTATCTATCATCTATCTATCTATATCTATCTATCATCTATCTATTATCTATCTATCTATCTATCTATCTATCATCTATCTATCTATCTATCTATCCATTATTTATCTATCTTTCTTTCTTTCTTTCTTTCTTTCTTTCTATCCATCTATTATCTATCTATTATCTATCTATCTATCTATCATCTATCTATCTATCTATCTATCTATCTATCCATTATTTATCTATCTTTCTTTCTTTCTATCCATCTATTATCTATCTATCTATCTATCTATCTTTCTATCTATCTATCATCTATTATCTTTCTATTATCTATCTATTATTTATCTTTCATCTATCTATCTATCTATCTATCTATCTATTATCTATCTATCTATTATCTATCTTTCTATCTATCTATCATCTATCTATTATCTTTCTATTATCTATCTATTATTTATCTTTCATCTATCTATCTATTATCTATCTATTATCTATCTATTATCTATCCATTATTTATCTATCTTTCTATCTATTTATCTATCTCATATAGATCTGTCTTTGTATTTTCACTATTTCTGATATTTTCCTTTCTTTCCCGTCAGGGTGAAGAGACTCTGAGGACTGAGGATATTCTGTCAGTGATAGAGCGAGAAGGAGACAGTATAGCGGTGATATTATTCAGCGGAGTACAATATTACACTGGACAATTGTTTGACCTCCCCAGAATCACAGCGGTGGGGCACAGGATGGTGAGTGCTGCACCCCCATGTGTCAGGGATCGGGGGGCGCCTTCTGCGCTAATATTGACTGTGCGCCCTGCAATCCTAGCTGCTTCCGCAGACCTTCCTCGATCCCCGCGGTGCTGACCGCAGCCTTTGTCGGCTCCTCATCCTGCACGAGGCGGATTCTCTACAATTCTGCCTCTTTATTTCTTATGATCGGCCTTCAGTGATTTGACCTTTCTGCTCTGGAGCCAAAGATAATTACGGACTAGTGACCTAGATTGGGAAAGAAAAAAAAATGTCTTTGTCGGTGCCGTGATTGCGCTGATTTATGGGCAGATGTAGCGGAGCTGAGTTTGTCACTGAAGTGTTGCTTTTGTGGATTAACCTAACTTGTGCAGCTGAAGTTCTGACTATGGTTTATAGGGCTGTTAAAGGGATTGTCCTATAAACAACATTTATTATTATCTTATAGGATCATTGGGGGTCTAAGTGCTGGGACCCCACAGATTCAGATAATTAGGAGCCCTAAGCCGTGTGACTTGTGAGCATGTGTGAACACCACTTTAGAAAGTGAGGGGTGGAGAGGTCGCACATGCTCACTACCACTCCATGTACATGGGACTTGGGGTGAGCGCCAGCTCCAGATTTATGGGGTCATTAGGCAGCAGCATCCCATTCCCTTTCCAGTTTTCTCCTAATAGCAATGTTATTTTTTTATTTTTTCTCAATAGAGTTTTATCTGTAATATCACAAAGTATTGTAAAATGATTGATCTCCTTGGAATCTACGGGCAGGACTTTGTAAACAACTTTGTTTCAAGCAAGTGATGCTCGTTCAAACTCACCTGTGGCAAGTAACAGGTGATGTTAATATGTAAATCACACCTGAAACCAGATAAAACAGGGAGAAGTTGACTCAATCTTTACATTCAAATAGAAAAAATAGAAACCGCGCTAGAGGACAGGCAGGGAAATAATGCAAGGGAGCATCAAGGACGCGATACTATCATTGGATATAACAAGCAGATTACTAGTAGGGATCATCAGATTGAGAACCCTAGGGGCTCCCATCCACCGTTAAGCAGTAATAAAAGGGTTAGAGGAGGTAAAATCCCAGCAGCAAATAGCACGTTTGGAAGGAACCCGAGAGGTCTCAAAGTACCATCTCACCGTCCCTCCATTAATCGGGATTTTTTCCGGGTAAGGTCAACAAATCAAAAAGAGATAGGAGGGGGGGGGAAACACCCCAAAAATAAAATAGAGGGTAAGGGAATTGGTAATGAGCAAAAAATATATAACTTGAGCGACCACCAATTATCAAAAAGTGAAATATCTCTATTGCAGAAGGGTTTGAAATTCTCACCTACATCTGCGCCTAATCCGTTTAATCTATATATTTCCATGAAGAAATTTCTACGTAATCTAGCTCTAAAAAAGTATTTTTTAAAAAGGGAGGGTACTACTATCAGCGATCCTAACGTATCCGGAGTTGGGTACATTCATACATCGTTATCTAATCCCTCCAAATTTACTCCTGTACAGGAGTTTTCTAACGCTTTCCGTACATTTGACACACTGGTCACGGCAGATATTCGAAAAATGGGCCGGAAAATAACTAAGAACGTACCCTATAACCTGACGGCGCAGGAAAGGACAGCTGTAAAAGCACTGCAAGATAATAATGACATTATAGTCCGACCGGCGGACAAGGGTGGGGGGATAGTGATACTAAAAAGATCTATGTATCGGGAGGAATCAATTAGACTCCTCAGCGATGAAATCACCTACAGTAAACTAAAAAACGATCCGACCACACATTTTGTTAAGAAATTAAACATCCTATGCTCTAGAGGGAAATCCATGGGTATTCTCAATAAGAAAGAGTTTGAGTTTGTGATGAACCGCACTCCGAGCATAGCGGTTTTTTACCACATCCCTAAATTGCACAAGAACCCGGTGTGCCCCCCAGGGAGACCAATTATCTCGGGCATTAACAACCTCACATCTAATCTCTCTAGGTATGTTGATATCCATCTGCAGAAATGCATGACTCTAATTCCGGCATACCTTAAAGATACAGGCCATGTACTGCAAGTCCTTGAAACTGTGAGTTGGAAACCCAATTACATTCTGGGCACACTGGATATTAAATCTCTGTATACGGTCATCAATCAGGACTTGGGTTGCCAGGTGGCAGGCAACTACCTTGAGCTATTGGGTATATACACGCAGACTCAGACCCAATTCATCCAGGAATGTATCCAGTTTATTTTACAACATAGCTACTTTTTATTTGAGGACCAATTTTTTGTACAAAAGTGGGGTACAGCTATGGGGACGATATTTGCCCCAAGCTACGCTAACCTGTATGTAGTCAAATGGGAGGAGTCACAGATATACCCGACAGGACAACTCCAAGAAGGCCTGATTTTTTGGCGTTGATTTATCGACAATATTGTGTTCATCTGGGAAGGCACCCAGGATGAACTCGATATATTTATATCCAGCTTAAATAAAAACGAATATGGCCTGGAGTTTACCCCCACAAGTAGCACGAACATCAACTTTTTGGACCTCAACATTTATGTGGAAGGAAACCAATTGCTCACCAGGTGTTACCACAAGGAAGTAGACGTGAACAGTTTCATTCATATAACCAGCTGCCACCTCCCTATATGGCTCACTAATATACCCAAGAGCCAGTTTATACGCATCAAACGTAACTGCACTAAGGAGGAGGATTATCATAGGGAGGCGGAGGCGCTGACACAGCAGTTCCTGGAGAAGGGGTATCCTAAAAATCTACTGGAACAAGCGAGAATGGAAATGGAATCCCTACCAAGAAACCAGCTAGTACACCCAGTTAAATCCCAAACTCTAGATATTGGTAACATCAGAAACCAAATAGGCCAATTGCCATTCATATCCCAGTTCCATGCAGGACACAGGTTTTTCAGAAGGATCATTGAGAAACACTGGACAGTCCTACGAGGCAACAAAATAGTGGGGGATCATCTACCCATTCGCCCAAGGTTCATTTATAGGAAAGCTCAATCTCTAGGCCACATGATTGCCCCTACCACCAAATTGACCATGGGTAATCGACCAAGAGGGTCGAGGATAACTACCCCACAAAATGGAGGGTTTGCACCTTGTGGCAGCTGCTTCAGCTGTATAAACACCAGTTTTAAAAAAACTCGACAAAACACGTTCAAGGATTCAAACGGAAACAGGGAATTTATAATTAAGGAAAGTTTCTCAACAGGGGTCATTTACCTGATCAAGTGTCCCTGCAATAAACTTTATGTGGGGCGAACAAAGCGGTGCCTTATGACACGGATCAGGGAACATCTGAAGAATATCCAGAAGGGCCACACGGGTCACCCTCTATCACGGCACTTTGTGGAGAAGCATAATAAATCCACCAAAGGGGTATTGTTTACTGGCATTCAACAGGTTCATAAAAACCCAAGAGGAGGGGACTTCATTGGGAATATGTCCAGGGTGGAAACACAGTGGATTTTCACATTGGACAGCTTGGCCCCTAGGGGCCTCAATCAAGAATTGGAACTGTTTGCATTTTAATAAAAAATTAATAATATAAAAAAACCTTTAAAAAGTCTTTTTATGAATATGGTACGGGGTCGAAAAAAGAAAAGGGGAGGGTCATTAGTATTCATAGGTCTTTGGAAGAGTAAAAAAAAAAAAAAAATCCATTTATCTTACCGAAACTACACCCTAGCGGTATAGCTGTGAATGCGGGAGTATTTTCATTTCTCCCCTCTTTTATGCTTCTTCTTTTTTCCCCCCCTTACGTATCCTTAGCGTAGTTTGTACGTTTTTTAACTTATTTTTAATCCATTATATCCTTAATGACCACATTGTTAGTACATCCCATTTACATAAGCCTGGTCGGCTACTGAGTTTAGACAGGATTTGTACTGCATGTGTATTCATATATGTGTTCTATTATATTTTAACGTGTGTGTTTATTTTATTTTATTTATGTGTTAGTACTATTAAACTTTATTGGTTTTATCAATATATACATACATGTTGCAAGTAGCAGCATGGGTGTAGTGACTGAATACAAACAGCAGCCGCTCCTGGCAGGAGATATGCTGGTTTTTATTTTGCACTTTCATATAGAGGGGTTGGCACTTACTGGGATGTCCGGGGTTAAAAGCATGGGAGGCGCCTAATCACGAGTGGAGTACATATAGAGCTTGGGAGTCAGAGCAGCGGTAACCCTGACGAAGAAGCGCGCAGTCGCTTTGAAACGCGTTGGTTGAATCTCTGTTTCTTTCCCCCTGGTTTTTTGAGCGGCTCAGCGCTCCATACTGAGTGACGTCACTAGTAGGAGGAGCTAGTCGGCCATTTTTTCTTCCATTCCTCGTGGTTCCCAGGACGCGCAACCGGCCGGAGCGCCCCTGGTCTCCACTTTGCACCTTACCACCGGGCACGGGCAGTGTTGTACCCCCTATCCACCGCCTACACCAGCATTCGTTCCACTACGACCCAGCAGTTCATCGCACGCTGCATCTTCCATCCCATATAGGTAAGCTGGCGGATATCGGTCATCTACTAGGTGCTAGCTGTTCCTATTTCTGTGCGGGGGGTGGTTGTATTCCAGTTCTATGATTGGTGCATGATCAGTTCATCAGGAAGATTGGTTTCGCTTCTTCTTTTTTGGGGCACTTATTTTTTAGGGGTACTGCATTTTATTTTATTTTATTTTATTGTATCAGTTCTGCATTATTTCCCTGCCTGTCCTCTAGCTCGGTTTCTATTTTTTCTATTTGAATTTTGTGTACATGGGTGGGCACAACCCTGTTTGATTCCAGCAGCTGAGGAGGTCGGACCTTCAGGGTGAGCGCCAGTGTTTTCTTAGTATCCAATCTTTACATTGTCTGTCTGTGTGTGCCACACTAAGCATGGAGAACAGAAAGAGGAGAAGAGAACTGTCTGAGGACTTAAGAACCAAAATTGTTGAACACTATCAACCATCTCAAGTTTACAAGTTCATCTCCAGAGATTTTGATGTTCCTTTGTCCACCGTGCTCACCATCATCAAGAAGTTTACAACGCATGGCACTCTAGCTAATCTCACTGGACGTGGATGGCAGAGAAAAATTGATGAAAGATTGTAAAGCAGGATAGTCCGGATGGTGGATAAGCAGCCACAAAGAAATTCAAGCTGTCCTGCAGGCTCAGGGTGCATCATTGTCAGCACAAACTATCTGTTCACATTGGAATGAGATGAAACGCTACGGCAGGAGATCCAGGAGGACCCCATTGTTGACACACAGACACAAAAAAGCTTGACTGCAGTTTGCCAAAATGTACATGAACAATCAAAAATACTTGTGGACAGATGAGACCAAAATAGAGCTTTTTGGTAAAGCACATCATTCTACTGTTTACTCAATGTGGCCTACAAAGAAACATGTACAGTCAAATATGGTAGAGGTTCAAAGAGGTTTTGGGGTTGTTTTACTGCCTGTAGCACCGGGTGCCTTGACTGTGAGCAAGGCACCATGAAATCTGAAGATCACCAAAGGATTTTGGGTGGCAATGTAGTGTCCAGTGTCAGAAAGCTGGGTTTGCGTCATGGGTCTTCCAGCAGGACAATAACCCCTAACATACATCAAGAAGCCCCCAGAGATGGATGGAAACAAAGCACTAGAGAATTTTGAAGTGGCCTCAATGAGTCCTGATCTAAATCCCATTGATCACCTATGGAGAGATCTTCAAATTGCTGTTGGGATAAGGCAAAATAAGAGAGACCTGGAGCAGTTTGTAAAAGACGAGTGGTCCAAAATTCCAGCTAAATATTAAGTTGTGTCGACAATTTTGTCCTGACCATTTTTGCAGTTTTGTGTGAAATTATGTCCAATGTGCCCTTTTTTCTGTTCTTTTGTGTTGTTCCAATACACACAAAGTAAATAAACATGTGTATAACAAAACATGTAATTGTAATAATTTACTGGGAGAAATACTTCATTTTATGGAACAATTTCAAGGGTGCCAACACTTTCAACCATGACTGTATGTTTGGCACCCCAGGAGTCCGGTTGCCACAGTAGCATTGCCTCCCTCACAGGGGGTGATGCCATGGTTGGAAGCAAGGAGGGACCCCCTTAGCAGATAAAACAAGGATCCAACAACTTTCATGCTCCAAACCAGAAGGGGGAGCTCTATCACCTGATTTATGGGGAGCTTCCCTATAAATTCTGGCCTGGAGGCGGAGTTAGTCAGTCAAGAGAGAGTCTGAGTCTGGGAAGCAGACAATAAAGGAGGAAGAGGCAAGTGAGGAGAACCTGGGGATTGGAGCTGCGACTGAGCTCATCCCAGGACTGAGCGCCAAAGACCGGACACTGGAGTCCATGGTTGTGTGGGAACTGCAGGCCCTACAACCCGGAGGGCAGGAGATTGCAAGTCTCCTGGCCCCAGCTGATACCCTGAGGCACAACAGCATACGATAGCTCGGAATCACCACGAGGGGGTGACAACTGGAACAGGCTCAAGCTGCCTGCCATGCGGGTAAATGTTCCATTTCATGGACCGACTGTAACAGGAATTTGGGGGGGTGAGCTTAAGGCACCAATGACATAGGGAGCAGCACAGAGGGGAAGGCCTCCAAATCCACCTGGCTACGTGGACCCTGAAATGCTTCCAGGCTGCCCGGATCTCCATGACCACCTGTCACTAGTGCCCCGGACTGCATCTGCCCTTCAAGATAAAATAAACTACAGTCTTTGTGTCCTCAAGTCCTTTTCCCACATCCTCAGTCCTGCACCCCAACATCCACAATCCCCTCACAAACTGGACCAGTACACCTGGGGCCCTGCACTACCTGTGGGGAACAGAACCATCCCAGCTGCATCACCATTGGCCCTAGTGGTCTCCTTAAGCAGCGTCGGCTATCCATTGCCGAACAACACAGGTGGCGTCACGTTAAAATCCCTTATAAACATTTCCTCATCACTTTTATTGCACGCCAAGGGTCACTGCTGCCATGACCATCCCTTTAAGAACCATCCGACCCGGTTCCAAGTACCTTGTGGCTCTAGCGGGCGTCGCGTACTGTATGTGCATAGCATAAAGTGTTATTAATGTGTCCTTAAAGATGGAAAGCTTATGGACGGTATGGCAGCACAATGTCTGTATCCTCCATAGTGACATTGTAATATAAACATTGATTCCTGTGCTAACAACCCCCCAAAAAAACTTGTGTTTACAGGAACTGTCCATCAAGAAATTGCTTACATTGCAGTTCCCTAATATTCTAGGTAAAGTGCCTTTATATAATGAGAATCCTCTCATTTCCCGCGCTATATTAAATATACGCAGAGTTTATGTCTCCATACGACCACATTTTGTCTTAATGCATTAGAAAAATGCATTTTGCTCCCTTTGCTGGGAATAAATTGAGTTTATTGTTCCGGCAGCTGAAGCTGCAGCGGGGCCGTATCAATGGATTAAAGTCACGGTACATTTTCTTACAAACACTCAACATGATCTGAGTGATTAACGGATTATCAGGGTGGATTTTACAAGGTTAATTACAAATAGGCTTTAAGAATCCTCCTCCTGTAGACAAGATAAGACCGGCGGTTCTGTGCTCAGCCACAAAGGATCGTTTTCTAGATGAAATGCCGGCTCTTTCCTTTCTGCATCATAAACCACTAGAAAGTATAAGAATAAGCATTTGTGCTGTAAAAGGCTGGAGACACACGTGCGGCAGCAGAGCCGCTCTGCCTCATGTTCAGGGCATTTTCTGCAGTGGTTGGGGGCATTTTTTTTTTGTTAAAATGGTCTTCCTTATTGATGGTGGAACCTGTCCATGTAGTGCATGGTGTGATAAATAATAAATGGCATTCTCATTGGCTTGGTTTGAATTCATCATTTCAAGATCTCTGCTTGCTTCCTCTAAATGGAACCAGCGGAGTTCATCGTGCAGGGATTGTGGGCGCTCTGACACATTGGAACAGTCAGTCAAGCAACTTTGTAATATAAATCATCAGAGAAGCCTGCTTATTTCTCAGCCAGGACTCATCATTCATTTTCAAAATTGTCAATTTTGGGGTAAAATCTGTATTCGGTGAAGACAGAATGTTACATTACTGAGATAGGAGATGACAGTTGTTACTGATAAGATTATATCCAGAGGTGAGGTGGTGAGGAACTAAAATCAGAGCTCCTCCTCCTCCTCCATATCCTTCCTCCTCCCTCCCTTAGCCTTTCTCTCTCATCCAGCCTCCATTATCAATCCTCCATATCCTCCCTGATTCTCCCAATCCTCCCTCATCCTTCCTCCCTCATCATTCCTCCCTCATCCTCTCTATCCTCCCTCATCCTTCCTTCCTCATCCTTTCTCCCTATCCTCCATCATCACTCATCCTTCCTCCCTCATCATTCCTCCCTAATCCTTCCTCCCTCATCCTTCTTCCCTCATACTCTCTATTGTCCCTCATCTTACCTCCCTCATCCTTCCTCCCTATCCTCCCTTATCATTCCTCCCTCATCCTTCCTCCCTATCCTCCCTCATCATTCCTCCTTTTTTCAGGCTTTAGGATTATTATATGATAAACCTAATTCGGTGGATCAAGCTGAGAAGACCTTGTTGGCTCTGTCTCAGGGTCAAGAGGCGGCAGAATTGTATTGTCAGAAATTTAGAAAATGGTCTGTGTTGACTAAATGGAATGATGATGCTTTGGCGGCAACTTTCAGAAAGGGTCTTTCTGAATCTGTTAAAGATGTTATGGTGGGGTTTGCCACGCCTTTCGGTCTGAGTGATTCTATGTCTCTGGCCATTCAGATTGATCGGCGCTTGCCGGAGCGCAGAACTGTGCGCGCTGTGGCGTTGTTCTCAGAGCAGATTCCTGAGCCTATGCAATGTGATAGGATTCTGTCTAGAATGGAACGACAAGGATTCAGACGTCAGAATAGGTTGTGTTATTATTGTGGCGACGCTTCCCATGTCATTTCAGTCTGCCCTAAGTGGACAAAGAGAATCGCTAGTTCTGTTACCATCAGTACTGTACAACCTAAATTTCTGTTATCTGTGTCCTTGATCTGCTCATTGTCATCATTTTCTGTCATGGCGTTTGTGGATTCAGGCGCCGCCTTGAACTTAATGGACTTTGAGTTTGACAGGCGTTGTGGTTTTCCCTTGCAGCCTTTGCAGAAGGTGATGAATGGAAAACTGCATTTAATACGCCCGAAGGCGATTTTGAATACCTTTTGATGCCATTCGGGCTCACTAATGCTCCATCTGTTTTTCAGTCCTTCATGCATGATATCTTCCGGACTTATATTGATAAGTTCTTGATTGTATATTTGGACCATATTTTGATTTTTTCCGATGATTGGGAGTCTCATGTGGAACAGGTCAGGATGGTATTTCAGATCCTTCGTGACAATGCCCTGTTTGTGAAAGGGTCTAAGTGTCTCTTTGGGGTGCAGAAAGTTTCTTTTTTGGGCTTCATTTTTTCTCCCTCATCTATAGAGATGGATCCGGTTAAGGTTCAGGCCATTCATGATTGGATTCAGCCCACATCCGTGAAGATCCTTCAGAAATTTTTGGGTTTTGAAAATTTTTATCGCCGTTTCATTGCTAATTTTTCCAGCGTGGTTAAACCCTTGACCGATTTGACAAAGAAAGGCGCTGATATGGCGAATTGGTCCTCTGAGGCTGTTGAGGCCTTTCAGGTGCTTAAACGTCGTTTTACTTCTGCTCCAGTGTTGTGCCAACCGGATGTTTCTCTTCCTTTTCAGGTTGAGGTTGACGCTTCTGAGATTGGGGCAGGGGCCGTTTTGTCCCAGAGGGATCCTGTTGGTTCCTTAATGAAACCGTGTGCCTTCTTTTCCCGTAAGTTTTCGCCTGCTGAACGCAATTATGATGTCAGCAATCGGGGGTTGTTGGCTATGAAGTGGGCGTTTGAGGAGTGGCGACATTGGCTTGAGGAAGCTAAGCACCGTATTTTGGTCTTGACCGATCATAAGAATCTGATTTACCTCGACTCTGCCAAACGGTTGAATCCTAGACAGGCTCGATGGTCCTTGTTTTTTTCCCGTTTTGATTTTGTAGTCTCGTACCTTCCGGGTTCTAAGAACATTAAGGCTGATGCCCTCTCTAGGAGTTTTTTGCCTGATTCTCCTGAGGTCTTGGAACCGGTCGGTATTCTGAAAGAAGGGGTGGTCCTTTCTGCCATTTCCCCTGATTTACGACGGGTTCTTCAGGAATTTCAGGCTGACAGACCTGACCGCTGTCCTGTGGGGAAACTGTTTGTTCCTGACAGATGGACTAGTAGAGTGATTTCTGAGGTTCACTGTTCCGTGTTGGCTGGTCATCCTGCCATTTTTGGTACCAGAGATTTGGTTGGTGGGTCCTTTTGGTGGCCTTCTTTGTCGCGTGATGTGCGTTTTTTTGTGCAGTCCTGTGGGACTTGTGCGCGGGCCAAGCCTTGTTGTTCCTGTGCTAGTGGGTTGCTTTTGCCATTGCCGGTCCCTGAGAGGCCCTGGACGCACATTTCTATGGATTTTATTTCGGATCTTTCGGTTTCCCAGAGGATGTCGGTTATCTGGGTTGTTTGCAACCGGTTCTCTAAGATGGTTCATTTGGTGCCTTTGCCTAAATTGCCTTCCTCTTCAGATTTGGTTCCGTTGTTTTTTCAGCATGTGGTCCGTTTGCATGGTATTCCGGAGAATATTGTGTCCGACAGAGGTTCCCAGTTTGTTTCTAGGTTTTGGCGGGCCTTTTGTGCTAGGCTGGGCATTGATTTGTCTTTTTCTTCTGCGTTTCATCCTCAGACAAATGGTCAGACCGAGCGAACTAATCAGACTTTGGAGACTTATTTGAGATGCTTTGTGTCTGCTGATCAGGATGATTGGGTGGATTTCTTGCCATTGGCCGAGTTTGCCCTTAATAATCGGGCTAGTTTGGCTACTTTGGTTTCACCTTTCTTTTGTAATTTTGGTTTTCATCCTCGTTTTTCTTCTGGGCAGGTTGAGCCTTCTGACTGTCCTGGTGTGGATTCTGTGGTTGACAGGTTGCAGCAGATTTGGGCTCATGTGGTAGACAATTTGGTGTTGTCTCAGGAGGAGGCTCAACGTTTTGCTAACCATCGTCGGTGTGTTGGTTCCCGGCTTCGGGTTGGGGATCTGGTCTGGTTGTCTTCCCGTCATGTTCCTATGAAGGTTTCTTCCCCTAAGTTTAAGCCTCGGTTTATTGGTCCTTACAGGATTTCTGAGATTATTAATCTGGTGTCTTTTCAACTGGCGCTTCCGGCCTCTTTTGCAATCCATAATGTCTTCCATAGATCTTTATTGCGGAAATATGTGGAGCTCGTTGTTCCCTCTGTTGATCCTCCGGCCCCTGTGTTGGTTGATGGGGAGTTGGAATATGTTGTTGAGAAGATTTTGGATTCCCGTTTTTCGAGGCGGAGGCTTCAGTACCTTGTCAAATGGAAGGGTTATGGCCAAGAGGATAATTCTTAGGTTTTTGCCTCTGATGTCCATGTCGCTGATTTGGTTCATGCCTTTCATCTGGCTCGTCCTGATCGGCCTAGGGGCTCTAGTGAGGGTTCGGTGACCCCTCTTCAAGGGGGGGGTACTGTTGTGAATTCTGCTTTTGGGCTCCCTCCAGTGGTTGTAGGTGGTAATGCAGTTGTCCCAGGGCTGCAGTCATGGTCAGGTGTTTCTGCTGATTGCAATTCTGACTGGTGTATTTAGGTTTGCAGGATTCATTAGTCCTTGCCAGTTGTCAATGGTTGTTGGGAGGTGTTGGACCTCTGTCTGGTTTCTCCTGCTTAGCTGCCAATTCAGCAAAGATAAGTGTCTGTTTTTTTCTATGGCACACATGCTGTGTGCTGGATTTTGTATTGTATTTCTGCTCTGTGTGTAGGATTTTCTGGAGTTGCAGATATATGTTCCACGTCTTTAGTTAGATGGAGGAATTTTTTGTATAATCTGCTGTGGATATTTTTAGAAGGGTTTTAATACTGACCGCACAGAACTCTGTCCTATCCTTTCCTATTTTAGCTAGAGTGGCCTCTATTGCTAAATCCTGTTTTCTCCCTACGTGTGTCTTTCCTCTCCTACTCACAGTCAATATTAGTGGGGGGCTGCCTATCCTTTGGGGTTCTGCTCTGAGGCAAGGTAGTATTCCTATTTCTATCTATAGGAGTATTTAGTCCTCCGGCTGTGACGAGGTGTCTAGGGTTTGTTAGGCACACCCCATGGCTACTTCTAGTTGCGGTGTCAGATCAGGATTTGCGGTCAGTACAGTTACCACCTACTCCAGTGAAAGTTATTCATGCGGCTCCAAGGTCACCGGATCATAACAGGTAAATGACTATTCTAGCTGCAGAAGTCTGGTTTGTAATGCAATATCTTCATAGGTGTATAGAGGCCCATTTCCAACAACCATCACTCCAGTGTTCTTATGCTACTTTGTGTTTGCTAACTGTGTAAGAAGGCTAATGGATGGTTAGAATACCCTTGAAAACCCTTGTGCAAGTATGTTAGCACAGCTGAAAACAGTTTGGCTGATTAGAGAACCTATAAACATGACCTTACTTTGAGCTAGATGAGAATCTGGAGCATTACATTTGTTGGTTCTATTAAACTCTCAAAATGGCCAGAAAAAAAGAACTTTCATGTGAAACTCGACAGTCTATTCTTGTTCTTAGAAATGAAGGCTATTCCATGCGAGAAATTGCCAAGAAACTGAAGATTTCCTACAATGGTGTGTACTACTCCCTTCAGAGGAGAGCACAAACAGGCTCTAACCAGACAAGTGGGAGGCCGCGCTGCACAACTGAGCCACAAGACAATACATTAGAGTCTGTAGTTTGAGAAATTGACGCCTCATAGGTCCTCAACTTGCAGCTTCATTAAATAGTACACGCAACACGCCAGTGTCAACGTCTACAGTGAAGAGGCGCCTCCGGGATGCCGGCCTTCAGGGCAGAGTGGCAAAGAAAAAGCCATATCTGAGACTGGCTAATTAAAGGAAAAGATTAATATGGGCAAAAGAACACAGACATTGGACAGAGGAAGATTTGAAAAAAGTGTTATGGACAGACGAATCCAGATTTGAGGTGTTTGGATCACACAGAAGAACATTTGTGAGACGCAGAACAACTGAAAAGATGCTGGAAGAGTGTGACGCCATCTGTCAAGCATGGTGGAGGTAATGTGATGGTCTGGGGCTGCTTTGGTGCTGGTAAAGTGGGAGATTTGTACAAGGTAAAAGGGATTTTGAGTAAGGAAGGCTATCACTCCATTTTGCGCCGCCATGCCATACCCTGTGGACAGCGCTTGACTGGAGCCAATTTCTTCCTACAACAGGACAATAACCCAAAGCACACCTCCAAATTATACAAGAACTATTTAGGGAAGAAGCAGGCAGCTGGTATCTATCTGTAATGGAGCGGCCAGCGCAGTCACCAGATCTCAGCCCCATTGAGTTGTTGTGGGAGCAGCTTGTCCGTACGGTGCAAAAAGTGCCGATCAGCCAAACGTACTTGTGTGAGGGGCTTCTGGAAGCATGGGGGGAAATATCTCCAGATTACCTCAGCATATTAACTGCTAGAATGCCAAAGGTCTGCAATGCTCGAATTGCTGCAAAGGAGCATTCTGTGACGAAAGCAAAGTTTGAAGGAGAAAATTATTATTTCAAATAGAAAATTTTATTTCGAACCTTGTCAATGTCTGGGCTAGATTTTACATTCATTTGGCAACTCATTTGATTAATAAAAGTAGGAGATTTCATGGAAAACACAAAATTGTCTGGGTGACCCGAAACTTTTGAACGGTACTGTATATATATATATATTTGACATGTGCTGGATTATCAAACGTGCTGATTTGCATGTACATACAGTACAGACCAAAAGTTTGGACACACCTTCTCATTTAAAGATTTTTCTGTATTTTCATGACTATGAAAATTGTACATTCACACTGAAGGCATCAAAACTATGAATTAACACATGTGGAATTATAGACTTAACAAAAAAGTGTGAAACAACTGAAATGATGTCTTATACTCTAGGATCTTCAAAGTAGCCACCTTTTGCTTTGATGACTGCTTTGCACACTCTTGGCATTCTCTTGATGAGCTTCAAGAGGTAGTCACCGGGAATGGTTTTCACTTCACAGGTGTGCGCTGTCAGGTTTAATAAGTGGGATTTCTTGCCTTATAAATGGGGTTGGGACCTTCAGTTGTGTTGTGCAGAAGTCTGGTGGATACACAGCTGATAGTCCTACTGAATAGACTGTTAGCATTTGTATTATGGCAAGAAAAAAGCAGCTAAGTAAAGACAAAAGAGTGGCCATCATTACTTTAAGAAATGAAGGTCACTCAGTCCGAGAAGGTGTGTCCAAACTTTTGCTTTGTACTGTGTATATATATATATATATATATACACACACACACACATTTTTCACTGTAAATGTAAAGAATTGCCAATGACGTGTAATCACCCTATAATCTGCAGCAGGATAAATTGCACACAACTAGCATTAGGCACTCAGGACATAAGAATCAGCAGTTAAGTGGAATATGCAGCAATTTATCATTATTTTCAGCTTTCTGAATGCTAGTATCTCTAAATAATTATACTTTGTCTGATATATTAATTTGTTGCTACGTAAAATGTCTCAGAAAGGAACACTATGTTTGGCCCTTAAGAAATGAGTCATTATTTTGCTTTTAAAGCTTCTAATCTGTCTCTGAGTCTTTTGCAGAAGAATGGATTTTTTAGTAGCTTGGTGCCATCTAGTGGCCATTATTGAGATTGATTATTTCAGAACATTCAGTGCAAAGTAACGGCAAATAGTGTGAATTTAGTGTATAAACAATAAATGTATACATATGGTACTGAGTACAAGTTTCAGAAAAGCATTACAAGAGCAAAGTAAGAATGCTTTCAAAAGTATAAGTGTTGTTAGTTGTGTTTTTGTTATAAAAATGCAAAGGAAATGAACAAAAGAGAAATTAAAATTAAATCAATATTTTTGCAACAGCCAATTGCCTTCATCAGCTCTTCTTGGTACTTGACACTTGAACACAATTTTATAAGGAACTCAGCAGAAAGTTACTCTAAAGACCTTGAAGAGGCTTGTATGGATCCTTCTGTCTCTTCATGTGATCCCAGGGAGACAGGATAATGTGAGATCAGGGATCTGTGTCATAGATCATCACTTCCAGAACTCCTCGTTCTTAATGACACTGGCTGGATGATAAAGGTACCGTCACATTTAGCGACGCTGCAGCGATCTAGACAATGATCCCGATCGTTGCAGCGTCGCTGTGTGGTTGCTGGAGAGCTGTCACACAACCAACTATGCGAAGTCCCCTGGTAACCAGGGTAAACATCGTGTTACTAAGCGCAGGGCCGTGCTTAGTAACCCGATTTTTACCCTGGTTACCAGTGCTAATGTAAAAAAAAAAAACACTACATACTTACATTCTTGTGTCTGTTCCCCGGCGCTGAGCTTTCCTGCACTGACTGTGAGCGCCGGCCAGCCGTAAAGCAGAGCGGTGACCTCACCGCTGTAATCTTCTTTACGGCTGGCCGGCGCTCACAGTGCAGGGAAGCAGAAGGCCGGGGGACGCGACAGACACCGGAATGTAAGTATGTAGTGTTTTTTTTTTTTTTACATTAGCACTGGTAACCAGGGTAAACATCGGGTTACTAAGAGCGGCCCTGCGCTTAGTAACCCGATATTTACCCTGGTTACCAGTGAAGACATCGCTGAATCGGCATCATACACGCCGATCCAGCGATGTCAGCGGGAGATCCAGCGACGAAATAAAGTTCTGGACTTTCTGCTCCGACCAACAATGTCACAGCAGGATCCAGATCGCTGCTGCCTGTCAAACACAACAATATCGCTATCCAGGATGCTGCAACGTCACGGATCACTAGCGATATCGTTATGAAGTTGGTCAGTGTGAAGGTACTTATAAGAGTTGTTGAAAATAATAAAGTCTCCTATGTGCCCTTCTGCCATCTATAGTACCGAGTGTCCCTACCATGTAATGATCATAAGTGCCCAATTAACATGAAATATTTGCTTGAGTTCTCCTCAAAGTAACTGACAACACTCTATAAAAAGTACAATGTAACCACAATATGTGATCTCACAGCTCACCTCCTCCTCCTGTACAATGACTGATAACACCTCTATATACAATAAATAACACAAGATCCACCATTCACAATAGGTGATGTCACAGCTCACCTCCTCCTCCTGTACAATGACTGATAACACCTCTATATACAGTAGATAACACAAGATCCACCAGTCACAATAGGTGATGTCACAGCTCACCTCCTCCTCCTGTACAATGACTGATAACACCTCTATATACAGTAGATAACACAGGATCCACCATTCACAATAGGTGATGTCACAGCTCTCCTCCTCCTCCTGTACAATAACTGATAACACTTCTATATACAATAAATAACACAGAATCCACCATTCACAATAGGTGATGTCACAGCTCACCTCCTCCTCCTGTACAATGTTTGATAACACCTCTATATATAGTAGATAACACAGGATCCACCATTCACAATAGATGATGTCACAGCTCACCTCTTCCTCTTGTACAATGACTGATAACATCTCTATATAAATTAGATAACACAGGATCCACCATTCACAATAGGTGATATCACAGCTCACCTCCTCCTACTGTACAATGACTGATAACACCTCTACGTACAGTAGATAACACAGGATCCACCATTCACAATAGGTGATATCACAGCGCACCTCCTCCTGTACAATGACTGATAACATCTCTATATACAGTAGATAACACAGGATCCACCATTGACAATAGGTGATATCACAGCTCACCTCCTCCTCCTGTACAATGACTGATAACATCTATATAGAGTAGATAACACAGGATCCACCATCCACAATAGGTGATGTCACAGCTCACCTCCTCCTGTACAATGACTGATAACATCTCTATATACAGTAGATAACACAGGATCCACCATCCACAATAGGTGATATCACTGCTCACCTCCTCCTCCTGTACAATGACTGATAACACCTCTATATACAGTAGATAACACAGGATCCACCATTCACAATTGGTGATGTCACAGCTCACCTCCTCCTCCTGTACAATGACCGATAACACCTCTATATACAGTAGATAACACATGATCCTCTATTCACATTAGGTGATATTACAGCTCACCTCCTCCTCCTGTACAATGACTGATAACACCTCTACATACAGTAGATAACACAGGATCCACCATTCACAATAGGTGATGTCACAGCTCACCTCCTCCTCCTGTACAATGACTGATAACACCTCTATATACAGTAGATAACACATGATCCTCTATTCACATTAGGTGATATTACAGCTCACCTCCTCCTCCTCCTGTACAATGACTGATAACACCTCTATATAAAGTAGATAACACAGGATCCACCATTCACAATAGGTGATGTCACAGCTCACCTCCTCCTGTACAATGACTGATAACACCTCTATATACAGTAGATAACACAGGATCCAGCTTTCACAATAGGTGATGTCACAGCTCACCTCCTCCTCCTGTACAATGACTGATAACACCTCTATATACAGCAGATAACACAGGATCCACCATTCACAATAGGTGATGTCACAGCTCACCTCCTCCTCCTGTACAATGACTGATAACACCTCTATATACAGTAGATAACATAGAATCCACCATTCACAATAGGTAATGTCACAACTCACCTCCTCCTCCTGTACAATGACTGATAACACCTCTATATACAGTAGATAACACAGGATCCACCATTCACAATAGATGATGTCACAGCTCACCTCCTCCTCCTGTACAATGACTGATAACACCTGTATATACATTAGATAACACAGGATCCACCATTCACAATAGGTGATGTCACAGCTCACCTCCTCCTTCCGTACAATGAGTGATAACACCTGTATATACAGTAGATAACACAGGATCCACCATTCACAATAGGTGATGTCACAGCTCACCTCCTCCTCCTGTACAATGACTGATAACACCTCTATATACAGTAGATAACACATGATCCTCTATTCACATTAGGTGATATTACAGCTCACCTCCTCCTCCTCCTGTACAATGACTGATAACACCTCTATATAAAGTAGATAACACAGGATCCACCATTCACAATAGGTGATGTCACAGCTCACCTCCTCCTGTACAATGACTGATAACACCTCTATATACAGTAGATAACACAGGATCCAGCTTTCACAATAGGTGATGTCACAGCTCACCTCCTCCTCCTGTACAATGACTGATAACACCTCTATATACAGCAGATAACACAGGATCCACCATTCACAATAGGTGATGTCACAGCTCACCTCCTCCTCCTGTACAATGACTGATAACACCTCTATATACAGTAGATAACATAGAATCCACCATTCACAATAGGTAATGTCACAACTCACCTCCTCCTCCTGTACAATGACTGATAACACCTCTATATACAGTAGATAACACAGGACCCACCATTCACAATAGGTGATGTCACAGCTCACCTCCTCCTCCTGTACAATGACTGATAACACCTCTATATACAGTAGATAACACAGGACCCACCATTCACAATAGGTGATGTCACAGCTCACCTCCTCCTTCCGTACAATGAGTGATAACACCTGTATATATAGTAGATAACACAGGGTCCACCATTCACTGTATTCTATTCTATGTAGATGGACGGGGGAGGGGGAGGGAGGAGCTCTGTCTCTAGCTCCTCCCCTCTCTACATACTGACTTTTGATAATGATCGCTCAATTTTGTCATAAAAGACATTTTTAGACTTTTCATCACCTCTTTTAACTTTTTTTTTCATTTTTTCACTTTTTTTTTTACTCTCCCTATTCCAAGAGCCATACATTTTTACTTTTTCCATCTACATGGTTTGTTTGTTTACAGGACTAGTTGTAGTTTTAAGTGACAGCATTCGTTTTACCATATAATGTACTGAAAAATAAAGAAGAAAGAAAACATAATTCCTCTTTTGTTTTTGAAGTTTTGTATTTTAAGTTGTTCCTTGTCCATTGAAAATGACCTGACGGTATGATTCTAAGGGTCAGCAGTCAGCACGATTATAAGTATACCCAATATATATATATATATATATATATATATATATATATATATATATATATATATATATATATATATATATATATATTATTTTTTTTTATTTATTTTTTTTATTTATATTGTTGTGGTTTAAAAAAAAAGTGGAAGTGATGAAAGTTTAGTTACTTTTATTCATTGAATGTTTATATTCGTTTCTCTACTGCCCTCTTGTGTTACTTTTTTGGAACTGCACTGCCATAAAATGATAACAAGTTTAAGCTCAAGAAACCATCGCTGAAACGATTTTCCAATTATTCTAATGAAATGTATAATTAATAAGGCAAATATATATTTTTTCTAGGGGTGCTACGTTGGCTTTGATTTGGCCCATGCTGTTGGTAATGTTGAACTTCGCTTACACGAGTGGGAGGTGGACTTCGCTTGTTGGTGTTCTTATAAGGTCCTTATTATTTTTTCTTATATATTTACTAAGTTTATGGAGCTTTGATATTTAGGGTAATTTGCAGAATCATTAGATTTCATTGCGGTGGTCCTGTTACTATGAGATTACTACAATATATATCATTAAAGAGGTATTCCCATCTTGTAAAGTGTTTGCCACTTAGACGGTCTGACCTGTAGGAATCTTACTAATCCTGAAAATGAAGGGAGTGCAGCACTTCCACATTCAAGTGAATAGAGTTAGACTCCTGCACGGCCGAGTGACCAGGACCACGGCTGTACAGGACACAACGCTACACCGGCAGCATGACGCCTTCATTCTAAGGATAAGTAATATACTATCATAATATACTTTTATTACAAGGTCCCTATTTAAATTAAAAGTTTCTTTTAAACAAGTGTTACCCTATCCATATAAGAGGGTATAACTTCCTAATCGCTGGGGGTCCGCATGCTCAATCTTCGCTCTACTCATTGTCTATGGGACTGCCGGGCATAGTGCTCAGCTACTTTCATCAGTCCCATAGACAATGAATGGAACGAATGTCACCTATGAAGGCTTCTGCTCTATTCATGAGCCCCCTTCTAAGGGTTCCAGAGCCCTGATCTCCCTTTTTGCATGGGTTCAAAGTGTTTGGACTCCCAGTGATCAGCAAGTTATACGCTATCCTCTGGATAGGGGATAACATGATCTTTTGGACTTAACCCTTTAATGCAGTGGTGGACATAGAGAAGGAACGCCCCTGAGCTAGACAATATATGAGCCCTTTGCAGTCCAAGAGTTGTCACTCAAATCCCCCATCTGGAATTCCCTGGGAATGATCCCAAATCTCCTATGACCCACAAAGGAACACCCACATTTGGACAGGGTTTACATAAACCCCAACCTTTTTTAATCTGGGGTGGCCCTAAATCTGCTTGGGCCGTATCTGAAAACTGTGGACAGTCAGCCCCTGTAACCACCTTAACGTGGACCCCCAACCTTGTGCATACTCTTATGTGCCATGTACCGAATGGTAGACGTTCCCTATATTTTGCTTTCCATGGTGGAATCACCAACTCTCCGCACTTTCCTGGTGAGTTTATTCTCGTAGACAGGAGCCCATCTGCCCATACCGGGCGGCAGTATAAAGCCCATTATCGGCCAGCGCTGAAGAATAAGGAGACAGGTGCTTGGCGGCAGATAATGCAGCGTGTTTTATGTGCCCGAGATCCACTTTAGCTCTATTTGATGCTTTTGCACATTGACGAAGTAATTAGTTGTTCTCTTTCTATTTGTTTGCAGTATCTGAACTCCGGGGCTGGAGGATTAGCCGGAGCTTTCATCCATGAGAAACATTCCAGCACTATTCAACCATCGTACGTAACGCTCTACTTTCCTATCAACTCATTAGTGTTTTTCTATGGGAAATTAGGTAAATTGTCCGGGCACCTAACCGGCACCACAGGGTCACATTCTTACTACTTGTTACAGGAATCAATGTCTTATGTGCGGGACCATCAGGGTGATGATGCTGGAAGCAGAACGTAGGGGAAAGGGTAGACATGGGATATACTCTCGTATATTGCTGGGATTGCCACCAACGTCCGATCGTAGGGTGACCGGACACTGCAGCCCAGTCACCGTTCCACTGTCTCCTGCCAGCTCTGCTCAGCTTTTATTACAGTGATCACCTGATTAGACATTGAGTATAATTAGCGACTAAATTATTCTCGAGAAAACAGCCGAGCAGAGAGGCACGATGGTATCCAAGGAAGTAGCCATTTGGCTCCACTCAAGACATTAGTGATGTATCAATATTGCAGAACCAGTAGGCATATTCTATTAAAAATGAATTTCACTCAGTATTGTGGGATGCGTTCTGGGGTATGTAAGAGAAAGCATGGTCTGACCCAGAGATTACATGAAGGTGGTCTCTCTGACACCCTGCTGAGGAAACGCAGGCAGTGTCTTGTGGTTTTTTGGCTCTCTAAAGACGTACATGCCTGGTATTATGTGGGGTACGTTTGTCACCTGCATGAGAACTATTACGGTAATGTATGGAATGATCCTGGCGCTGTATTGAGGTAATCTTTAGCACAGCATAAACGTCATC
Source organism: Ranitomeya imitator (assembly GCF_032444005.1). Lineage (NCBI taxonomy): Eukaryota > Metazoa > Chordata > Amphibia > Anura > Dendrobatidae > Ranitomeya > Ranitomeya imitator. The sequence continues at coordinate 22,145,784 of NC_091288.1, forward strand.
GTGGGGATGGAATATAGGTTTGGTAGGTGGAGATCCAGCAGAATCAGGGAGGAGGGACACTGAGGAGCCGTCAGGCAGAATAAGTGGGTGGAGATTCAGCAGAAGCATGGAGGAGGGACACTGAGGAGCCGTCAGGCAGGGTAGGTGGAGACTCAGCAGAAGCAGGGAGGAGGGACACTGAGGAGCCGTCAGACAGAGGAGATAGGTGGAGATTCAGCATAAGCAGGGAGGAGGGACACTGAGGAGCCGTCAGGCAGGGTAGGTGGAGACTCAGCAGAAGCAGGGAGGAGGGACACTGAGGAGCTGTCAGACAGAGGAGATAGGTGGAGATTCAGCATAAGCAGGGAGGAGGGACACTGAGGAGCCGTCAGACAGAGGAGATAGGTGGAGATTCAGCAGAAGCAGGGAGGAGGGACACTGAGGAGCCGTCAGGCAGGGTAGGTGGAGACTCAGCAGAAGCAGGGAGGAGGGACACTGAGGAGCCGTCAGACAGAGGAGATAGGTGGAGGTTCAGCATAAGCAGGGAGGAGGGACACTGAGGAGCCGTCAGACAGAGGAGATAGGTGGAGATTCAGCAGAAGCAGGGAGGAGGGACACTGAGGAGCTATCAGGCAGGGTAGTTAGGTAGAGACTCAGCAGAAGCAGGGAGGAGGGACACCAAGGAGCTATCAGGCAGGGTAGGTGGAGATACAGCAGAAGCAGGGAGGAGGGACACTGAGGAGCTATCAAGCAGGGTAGGTAGGTAGAGACTCAGCAGAAGCAGGGAGGAGGGACACCAAGGAGCTATCAGGCAGGGTAGGTGGAGATACAGCAGAAGCAGGGAGGAGGGACACTGAGGAGCCATCAGACAGAGTAGGTAGGTGGAGATTCAGCAGAAGCAGGGAGGAGGGACACTGAGGAGCCATCAGACAGAGTAGGTAGGTGGAGATTCAGCAGAAGCAGGGAGGAGGGACACTGAGGAGCTATCAGGCAGGGTAGGTAGGTAGAGACTCAGCAGAAGCAGGGAGGAGGGACACCAAGGAGCTATCAGGCAGGGTAGATGGAGATACAGCAGAAGCAGGGAGGAGGGACATTGAGGAGCTGTCGGGCAGGGTAGGTAGGTGGAGATTCAGCAGAAACAGGGAGGAGGGACACTGAGGAGCTATCAGGCAGGGTAGGTAGGTGGAGATTCAGCAGAAGCATGGAGGAGGGACACTGAGGAGCTATCAGGCAGGGTAGGTGGAGATACAGCAGAAGCAGGGAGGAGGGACATTGAGGAGCTATCAGGCAGGGTAGGTAGGTGGAGATTCAGCAGAAACAGGGAGGAGGGACACTGAGGAGCCATCAGGCAGGGTAGGTAGGTGGAGATTCAGCAGAAGCAGGGAGGAGGGACACTGAGGAGCTATCAGGCAGGGTAGGTGGAGATACAGCAGAAGCAGGGAGGAGGGACATTGAGGAGCTATCAGGCAGGGTAGGTGGAGATACAGCAGAAGCAGGGAGGAGGGACACTGAGGAGCTGTCGGGCAGGGTAGGTAGGTGGAGATACAGCATAAGCATGGAGGGGGGCCACTGAGGAGCCGTCAGACAGAGTAGGTAGGTGGAGATAGCTGTCAGTCATGTTAGATAAGTGGAGATTCAGCAGAAGCAGGGAGGAGGGACACTGAGGAGCTATCAGGCAGGGTAGGTAGGTGGATATTCAGCAGAAGCAGGGAGGAATGATGCTGAGGAGCTGTCAAACAGGCTAGATGGACAGAGATTTTTTTTTAAATTTCATATCAAATAAAACAGCCATTCGGACATGGATTTTCTAAGTATTCCAGCCTTATTAGGTAGAAAAAAACATATTTAATAATGTATGCAGTTTCATTTTTTTTAAATATGATGACAGATCTGCTTTGATTAGTTTAGTTATAGTTTAGTAAAAAAAAGGTTTACAAAAAGGATTAAAAATATTTCATACGCTGAATTTGCTACTTTAAGCTTTGCAGAGTGTATGTTCATTTCTTCATGGTTGGGAAGTTTATGATTCTCGTAGAGGGGCTCATTGAATATTGCAGCCTCTGTTTATAACTGCTCAGACTCGAGATTTGTGTACAGACTTCGGTCCTTCCGACCTTCACGGTGATACAATTCTTCTCCCATCTCTCTGGTCAGCAATGTTACATTCATGTCCCCCATTTTCTCACGCAGCGATATTTGATCTGAAGTCTCCAATCTCTGCCGGTCGCCCGCTGAGCTGACGAGCTGTATTCGACATACAGTTGTGCCGCGCTTTGCTGGCATTAGCTACTTCCGCGGCTGCTGTAATTGAACATAATGATTTTTATTTCCCTCTTGTTCCAGGTTGGTTGGCTGGTGGGGTCACGAGTTCAAATCCAGATTCAACATGGAGAACAGTACGTACTCGCATGGTGATAACACATCCGTAGGCTTTAATGCACCGGCGCCGTCTCCATAAAACAATGCGCTCAGCATTTCATTCGGCGCACAGCCAGGGCGACAATGACGGGCACGGAACTAATCCTTCATGATGTCCGGGATGAGCAGCGGACTCTACAGTTATGTTTTCTGCCTTGATCTTTAAATGGACCTGTCATTCCAAGATAGAAGACACATTGCTGTCTTTAAGACCTCAGACACGGATTTGTCTGTTTGCCGGTCTTGTCCATGGCTTCCTAGCATGACATCAATCCGGCACGTGTTACATTTAGTCTGATATATCCAGATGTAGCAGAGAAGAGTTTGCCATTTTCCATCCTTCTTCTTTCTGTTACAATGTGTTGCTATTTCTAGGAACACAGATACATACAGTACTTACTAACATATAGAATGTCAAATCCTTCATTTTTATGTCCCGCTCCCACAAACTTACTGATATGGCACAAAATTTCAACTTTTTCATGTTTTCGATGAAGCCTGTACATCTATTGGTCTGGCAAGCAGGATAATTAAGGCATAGTCAGCACTTTAGGCAAATATGCAGGTCAACTTATGGAGATTTTTAAAAGAAAAAATGTTACTTTCTTTAAAAACAGCACCAGTCATACGTTGTGATATAGAACTCAGTCATATGCATTTAGCTGAGACACAAGACATAATCCATGTGTGGTGCTGTTTTTGCAAAGAAGAAGCCAAAGACCATTAACCCTAATAAGAAACTCAAACTTTGTGATCTGTCTAGAAGAGTTCTCAGCATTCTCTTTATGATCACAGGCAAGATATCAATGACTGGTAACACCTCTATATACAGTAGATAACACAGGATCCACCATTCACAATAGGTGATGTCACAGCTCACCTCCTCCTCCTGTACAATGACTGATAACACCTCTATATACAGTAGATAACACAGTATCCACCATTCACAAAAGGTGATGTCACAGCTCACCTCCTCCTCATGTACAATGAATGATAACACCTCTATATACAGTAGATAACACAGGATCCACCATTCACAAAAGGTGATGTCACAGCTCACCTCCTCCTCCTGTACAATGAATGATAACACCTCTATATACAGTAGATAACACAGGATTCACCATTCACAATAGGTGATGTCACAGCTCACCTCCTCCTCCTGTACAATGACTGATAACACCTCTATATACAGCAGATAACACAGGACCCACCATTCACAATAGGTGATGTCACAGCTCACCTCCTCCTCCTGTACAATGAATGATAACACCTCTATATACAGTAGATAACACAGGATCCACCATTCACAATAGGTGATGTCACAGCTCACCTCCTCCTCCTGTACAATGACTGATAACACCTCTATATACAGCAGATAACACAGGACCCACCATTCACAATAGGTGATGTCACAGCTAACCTCTTCCTCCTGTACAATGACTGATAACACCTTTATATACAGCAGATAACACAGGACCCACCATTCACAATAGGTGTTGTCACAGCTCATCTCCTCCTGTACAATGACTGATAACACCTCAAAATACAGTAGATAATACAGAATCCATCATTCACAATAGATGATGTCACAGCTCACCTCCTCCTCCTGTACAATGACTGATAACACCTCTATATACAGTAGATAACACAGGATCTACAATTCACAATAGGTGATGTCACAGCTCACCTCCTCCTCCTATACAGACTGATAATACCTCTATATACAGTAAATAACACAGGATCCACCATTCACAATAGATGATGTCACAGCTCACCTCCTCCTCCTGTACAATGACTGATAACACCTCTATATACAGCAGATAACACAGGATCCACCATTCACAATAGGTGATGTCACAGCTAACTCTTCCTCCTGTACAATGACTGATAACACCTGTATATACAGTAGATAACACAGGATCCACCATTCACAATAGGTGATATCACAGCTCACGTCCTCCTGTACAATGACTGATAACACCTCTATATACAGTAGATAACACAGGATCCACCATTCACAATTGGTGATGTCACAGCTCACCTCCTCCTCCTGTACAATGACTGATAACACCTGTATATACAGTAGATAACACAGGATCCACCATTCACAATAGGTGATATCACAGCTCACCTCCTCCTCCTGTACAATGACTGATAACACCTGTATATACAGTAGATAACACAGGATCCACCATTCACAATAGGTGATGTCACAGCTAACCTCCTCCTCCTGTACAATGACTGATAACACCTCTATATACAGCAGATAACACAGGATCTGTTGTGAATTCTGCTCTTGGGCTCCCTCCGGTGGTTATGAGTGGTAGTGCTGCTGTCTTTGGATCGCAGCATTTATCAGGTGTGTCCACTTATTGCAATTTGGACTGGGCTATTTAGTCTTGCTTGATCCTTTAGTCAGTTGTCCATTGTTTTTGGAGGATTCTCATCCCTACCTGGTCTCTCCTGTTTTGCTGTTCTTTTCAACAAAGATAAGTTCTGGCTTTGTTTTTGCTGTCCTCATGCTGTGGACCTTATAGTTCAGTGCATTTTCATGTTTTGTCTAGTCCAGCTTTGTCTGTGTAAGGATTTTTTGCAGCCAAGCTGTATCTCTGGATATGCAGATATACCCTCCATGTCTTTAGTCAGATGTGGAGATTTGTATTTTCTGTGGTGGATATTTTCTAGTGTTTTAATACTGACCGCATAGTACTCTGTCCTATTCTTTCTTTTTAGCTAGAAAGGCCTCCTTTGCTAAATCCTGATTTCAGTCTGCGTATGTCATTTCCCTCTCCTCTCACAGTCAATATTTGTGGGGGGCTGTCTATCCTTTGGGGATTTTCTCTGAGGCAAGATAGTTTTCCCTTTTCTATCTTTAGGGGAAGTTAGTCCTTAGGCTGTGTCGAGGTGTCTAGGGAGTGTTAGGTACATCCCATGGCTACTTCTAGTTGCGGTGCTAAGTTCAGGGTCTGTGGTCAGTACAGGTACCACCTTCTCCAGAGTACGTCTCATGCTGCTCCTAGGCCACCAGATCATAACAAGAATCCATCATCCACAATAGGTGATGTCACAGCTCACCTCCTCCTGTACAATGACTGATAACACCTCTATATACAGTAGATAACACAGGATCCACCATTCACAGTAGGTGATGTCACAGTTCACCTCCTCCTCCTGTACAATGACTGATAACACCTCTATATATAGTAGATAACATAGGATCCACCATTCACAATAGGTGATGTCACAGCTCACCTTCTCCTCCTGTACAATGACTGATAACACCTTTATATACAGTAGATAACACATTATCCATTCACAATAGATGATGTCACAGCTCACCTCCTCCTCCTGTACAATGCCTGATAACACATCTATATACAGTAGATAACACATGATCCACCATTCACAGTAGGTGATGTCACAGCTCACCTCCTCCTCCTGTACTATGACTGATAACACCTCTATATACTGTAGATAACACAGGATCCACCTTTCACAATAGATGATGTCACAGCTCACCTCCTCCTCCTGTATAATGACTGATAACACCTCTATATACAGTAGATACCACAGGATCCACCATTCACAATAGATGATGTCACAGCTCACCTCCTCCTCTTGTACAATGACTGATAACACCTCTATATACAGCAGATAACACCGGATCCACCACTTACAATAAGTGATGTCACAGCTCACCTCCTCCGTCCCCTTTCAATGATTGATACCACCTCCTGTACAGTCCAGAAAGCAGATTTTTTGTTGCTTCCTCAGCACTACATAATTTATAGTAATAACTTTGTATTTTTATTCTTTAGAACTAAAATTGAGCCAAGGTGTGGATGGCTTCCGTCTGTCTAATCCCCCGATTTTTCTGGTGTGTTCCCTCCATGCAAGTTTGGAGGTAAGAATGATAGTGAAATGCACTATAGGATTTTTAAAGGGACACTGTCACCTGAATTTGGAGGGAACAATCTTCAGCCATGGAGGCGGGGTTTTTGGGTTTTTGATTCACCCTTTCCTTACCCGCTGGCTGCATGCTGGCTGCAATATTGGATTGAAGTTCATGGTCTGTCCTCCGTAGTACACGCCTGCACACCGCAATCTTGCCTTGCGCAGGCGTGTACTATGGAGGACAGAGAATGAACTTCAATCCAATATTGCAGCCAGCATGCAGCCAGCAGGTAAGGAAAGGGTGAATCAAAAACCCAAAAACCCCGCCTCCATGGCTGAAGATTGTTCCCTCCAAATTCAGGTGACAGTGTCCCTTTAATGCGACCACACGTCTCACAATAATGACACCGTAGCCAAGAAGGTGAGATTGATGAGGATTGATATGCAAAAATTATAAGATAAAGAATCATCTCAGAAATGCCACACATTGATCCTGCAGGAAGTTTCTCTTTCTTTGGAGTAACATTGTGTGCAGCAAGAAGACTGTCTGCTCACGTGTAAATTAGATTTTCTTTTCCAAAAACAGCACCACTTTTGTTGACAGGCTATGTCTGGTATTACAGTTCAGCTGAATTCACGCAAAAGAGGGATGAGCCTCGCTGGCAGCACAATACATGGATTTGTGAATAACTCATGTTGGGGAGCTCCCTGGCCCGCAGTCTCATAATGGCCCAATAGAAGGTACCAAACATGGAGACTGTGATTGGCACTATAACGGATAATTTGGTATTAAATCTAGTGATGAGAGAGTATACTCGTTACTCTGGTTTCACCCAGCACGCTCGGATGTTCTCTGAGTATTTCGATGTGCTCGGAGATTTAGTTTTCGTCGCTGCAGCTGTAAGATTTGCGGCTGCTAGACAGGCTGAATACATGTGGGGGTTGCCTGCTTGCTGCGGCTACGAAAACTAAATCTCCGAGCAGTCACAAATACTCTGAGATCACCCGAGCGTGCTCGTGGAAAGCCGAGTAACGAGTACACTCGCTCATCACTAATTATATCCTGACATGAGTGTGCTGTGTGGCAAACTGCATTATAGCAGATAACTGAGGGATGACTGAGGCCAACTGTCTTGTTGCAGATAACTGGGAGAGGCCAGAAATGGGGCCTTGTGTGAACCCTGAGTGGGGTGGAAATTAACCCAGGGAAATAAGGAGTGACGGAGGGTAGGGGAAGTGAAGTCCATAGAAAATGCATGGAAAAAAGGAAAATTAAAGGTGTTGCCACACAGCACACTCATTCACTGCACTCCCCCTTTCACTGTTAGAACCTATGTCCTCCACACTGTTTCCGTGTCCAGGATCATCGCTCCATAGCCTTTACTGCAGTTCCAGCGGTGAGCGCTCCATCCGGGCTTCCTGCTTTAGCGTTGCCGGGGCAATGCGTCTAGAGCGGCCTGGTCCCGCCTCCCTGCTCTGACGCGACGGCGACCTCTAGTTAAAAGTCGGGTTTCATTTTATATATATATATATATATATATTTATATATATATATATATATATATATATATATATATATATATGTCATTCAGACACATATATATATTTATATTAACTTCAGCGCGATATAGCAGAAAAGCCGGTAATTCAATTACCAGCTTTTCATTTCTCCTGTCAAAACCCGACATGATATGAGACCTAGTTTACATACAGTAAACCATCTCATATCCCCCATTTTTTTGCATATTCCACACTACTAATGTCAGTAGTGTGCATGTGCAAAATTTCAGCGCTCTAGCTCTTAAATTTAAGGGTTAAATCGCGGAAAAAATTGGCGTGGGCTCCCGCGCAATTTTCTCCGCCAGAGTAGTAAAGCCAGTGACTGAGGGCAGATATTAATAGCCTGGAGAGGGTCCACGGTTTTTGCCCCCCCTGGCTAAAAACACCTGCCCCCAGCCACCCCAGAAAAGGCACATCTGGAAGATGTGCCTATTCTGGCACTTGGCCACTCTCTTCCCATTCCCGTGTAGCGGTAGGATATGGGGTAATGAAGGGTTAATACCACCTTGCTATTGTAAGGTGACATTAAGCCAAATTAATAATGGAGAGGCGTCAATTATGACACTTATCCATTATTAATCCAATTGTATGAAAGAGTTAAAAAAAAACACACACACAATATTAAAAAGTATTTTAATGAAATAAACACACCGTTTGTTGTAATATTTTATTGTACGCTCAATCCACTCGCTGAAGACCCTCGCTCTGTAACAAATAAAAAATAATAAACCAACAATATACATACCTTCCGTAGATCTGTAACGTCCCACGTTGTAAATCCATCTGAAGGGGTTAAAATATTTTACAGCCAGGAGCTCTGCTAATGCAGCACTGTTCGTGGCTGTAAACCCCAGCAAATGAAGGTAATGTAGGTCAATGACCTGTAGTTACCTTCATTCGCGGTGATGCGCCCCCTGCTGGATGTCCCTGGAGCGTGGGAAAAGTTTCCAGGCTCGAGGTCATATGAGGACATCCAGCAGGGGGCGCATCACCGCGAATGAAGGTAACTATAGGTCCTGGCCACAGTCAAACAGCTATTTTAGTGACCATACTGAATAAAAACATAGAAAGCTATAAGTCTCAACACTCAGAGTTCACCTAGAATACGATAAATATAGCTTACAAATGTAAATTAATCAAGAAACAATGCATATCTAAATCAACTGTATATATTATTAATAATTTAAATTATAGTATTAAACGTACGGTAACTACTGACTGGTGGGTGAATTGAAATGTATATGTGTGGGTAGCACGATGGCTCAGTGATTAGCATTATTGACTTTCAACACTTCAAATATATCCTGATAGTGAATGTAGACTGGGCCCCAATGGAGACAATAATGAAAATGTCTGTACAGCGTTGTGGAATCTATTGGCACTACATAAGCAACAATAATAAATGATAACATCTATAATACCACTTTTCATCAACAGAGGGCAATAGATAGATAAACAAGCCAATTCTAATTCAGCGCAAAAGGGAAAAAAAATGCAATTCAGTTGTAAAACTAATGGAAAATTGAAAAATCTGCCTTCCATAGTACCACCACCCATAAGCCACAGATTGTCACATATTTACAATATTATTTAAGAGCAATTTATTCCTCAGTTAAAAAATATAAATAATGGTATTTACCATAGTAGGAAACTGCAGATAAATACTGTTTTGAACATGTGCAGGTGTCTGATAGGAAGACTAGCTACAGAGAGAAAACGAAAGCTATGTTTTCCCTGCAGCTGCTCGTTTCCAGTCATAAGGGTGGAGCTAGAGCTTAAGAGTCATCATTCACTAAGCAGCCACATATGTTGTAGAGTAGGATGTCATTCAGGTTATAGGGGGAGCGATTACAGCATGCTCACAGTGTAGTAACTGTTACAGCTCCTTGCATAACCCCGATGACTTAATTTTCTCCAGGTAGTCACAATTCTAATTATGCCTCCTTCAGATGTCCAATCTACACCTACGAGTGCTAAACATCATTTGCACGGATAGCACTCTGGCTCAGTGGTTAGCACGGCAGCCTTGCAGCACTGGAGTCCTGGGTTCAAGCCTCACCAAGGACAACATCTGCAAGGAGTTTGGATGCTCTCCCTGTGTTTGCGTGGGTTTCCTCCGGGTTCTCCGGTTTCCTCCCACATTTCAAAGACATACTGATAGGGAATTTAGATTGTGAGCCCCATCGGGGACAATGATGGTAATGTGTGCAACCTGTAAAGTGCTCCGGAATATGTTACCGCTATATCCGTTCATGGTCGGATAAAAATTGGCATCATAAGTCTATGGGTCAATGGGACCCAGTGCAGGTGGTCTGATGTTTTTTCATGGACTGTTGGAAAGAAAAAAGTGGAGAAAACTTTTTCATTTTTTTCTCCACGTACGAGAAAAACTGTTACGGATCTGCAGCTGAGGACTAGGGTAGAAGGGGGAACAGCTGACCCTGTACTAGGACTAGGCTGAAACCCTACGATGGAGTGGACGACCTATTCCTTGTGAATAGACCCACCGATGTTTCCTAGGCTAAACTCAAAACGAAGACCTACAGGTAGGGGGGAAGGGTATCCCTGAACGATCTAGGGACTGGGAACAAAAACAGGTAAACCTCCTAGTAGGAAAATACAGGAAACTGCAGAAACGAATGGAAAACCAAAAACAAAACTGGCAGAACTAGAGATCCCAGAACTGCACAATATCAAACACAGGAAGCTAACAAGGCACCAAGCCAGAACTCTAGCGGATTAACACTGCTGTCCAGCAAGGACTGGGAGGCAGGTGCTGGGTAATAAAGGGTGATGCGATCACCTGACCTAGGACAAACCCAGCAGCCTGAAAACCACAACAAGATGGCGGATGGTCAAAACGAAATAGATTCTAACAAAAACTGATTACATTCAGAACACACTCTGATCAGAGTCTGATCAAAATAATTGGTCCATTTGGAAAAAAAAAAAACGGACGACTGCATGAGGCCTAAAGCTGTTGCACGTTTAACACGATACTTGTTCCGCAGGCTGTAGGTAATAATTTTTATTTATTTTTTGCTGAAAATTTGCTTTCAATAATAAAGTTGTTATAATTGACCGATCTGCAGCAATTGTAGCAATTTCTCCGTGATTTCTAAGACGGACGTCCCGGCAGAGGCACTATAGAAATTTCAAGGACACAAGTCAAACAAATGAACTTTCTCTGCTCCGCGAGCCGAGCTTAGAAAGCTTTTAGAGCCGAGTCATTTATAACGTTCCCGAACGCTGATTGTTTGTATCATTTTCGACATCGTAACTTAATGCTTCATCTGTAACAACAGAAGCTGTTAAGCCAAATCCTGAAAGCTTTTTGCATGAATTTTCGCTGCTAAATTAGGCAAATTTGACCTGGGAATCTGAGTACAGATAGAAGATTTCACACCAGGGGCTCATTTGCACAAAGTACCTCACTGTAAAGACTCCATAAAAATCATATTTTCCTTTTTTTGGGGGGGTTTTAGTTCATCAATGTGAGACTACAGGGTTTTTCATTTATGAACTTATGTCACCACGTAGCTGCTATGTGTCTATGTCATTAAATCCGCTGCGGGGAGTCTCCAGCAATGAGTCGAGAGCTCAGTGATTCTCCTTTTTATGGCTGATTTTACCCTTTTTGGCACGGTGACTTAGGCTTTCCAAATGCTAATTGCTGCTGTAGAACCTCAGCAAAATGGATCTAACCGTTACTAGCTAAGTCCCAGCTCCCGATGCAATCAAGAAAATGGATCTACAATGCTTTAATGCTGTGAGGATGAATATACGAGCATTCAGGAAGGGCTTGGGAAGCTGCATTTTCAGGGACTTTTATGTGTTTATCCTATTGTCATTTTTTATTTACTTTCATGTGTAAATATTTACATTAAAATCTACTTTTACCTAGATAAGCTTTATTGGCTGACAGACACATCAAGGGTTAACCAATAAGAAGATGGGTGTCAATCCTTTTCTTCAGCGATATCTGGACTGCCTATGATGGAATAGCCTTTGAGTGTCACGCGCTTGCTAATAGATGAGCAAATCTTTTGAAATTCACTTTCACCAGCTTTGTCAAATTTTTCTTGAAAAATCCAATTTGCAGCAAATCAATTCCCTACAAATTGCAATGTTGCAAAGCTTCCAAAAAAGTGTGTAACACTCTGAGGTCTCCTAGGACAGTATCCAACCCCTTTCAGGTTCTTTGACATTATTAACTTTATATTTGCGTTAACATGACCTCAACATGTCTGGCTACGGGAAAAGGGATGGTAAATGTTCTGCACTGCTGTGTTGTCACACACACTGTCTGTAATGTTTATTCAGTGTTTTGTGGCTTAATCTCATTATCTTTATTGCTGAGCAGTGACATCTCACCATCCTGAATACCCTAACAATGCTGCTTCATTCCATGCCTCTGCTTTTATACAGCCTCTCCTGATTGTCTGTGCTATATCATGTAATGTTATAGTTATAAAGCATTATGGGGAGGCTCACATGGCAGCATCTGAGTTCATAAAAGCCTTCTCTTCCCAATGCAACCGTAAGGAGGTGGTGAACAGAAGATGGACTCAATTAGCGTAAGCAGGTAAACATCTGCTGTGTGAAATTGACAAACAGGAACTGAAGAATTGGATAGGTTTTTCCTGGAGGGAATAGTTTAGAAGAGACACAGGGTCAGGTGACAGATGTGTCACAGTTATTAAATATAAAAGGCCTGGCCAGGCCGAGCAGGGGGCAGTTGGCGCCAGAGTCTGCACCAGTCAGGTCTTGTGGCTGCGATGTGGGCTTACATGGACCATAGCCACAAAAGGGTCTGAGAGCGATCAGATCCTTAAGGGCTGAGCTAGACCTGAGCTGAGAGGAAGATTGATGACCTGAGCTGAGTGGAAGATTAGTACCAGATGGCCACAATGCCAGGAGCATATTTCCATCAAAATTTCCCCAATGTCAGTCAACCTAGAGGGGGCCCAATTATTCGACTGATGGCAGCCATCCTACTACCTATCTCTGTGACAGGTGTGGTAAGAATGGTGATAGATGCTTGTCTGTGGAAAGAATTTGGGAAAGAAGGGGATCGTACTGGTGAAAAGCCTCATCAGAAGTGGACCCATCGTGACTTATGGAACCAATGTCTTCAGTTGGGTAGCGCAAAGGGAAGGCCCCATCCATCATGACCATCGAAGAAACAAAGTCACAAATATTCATCCAGTCCTCCAAAGGTTACACCTACTGGAGGAAATGCCGCACTTGGAGGGTTTAGTCTGTGATGAGGAATGCCTGCCCCAGTAGGGCCAAGTGGAGAAACAAGGTCCACCCATTGCAGAGTGACCACAGAAAATGGGTGGAGATAAGGAAGAAACAGGATGTTGAGCTAAGAAGAATCTCATCCAACAGCAGGCGGAGCCATGGTGCAGGTTGACGAAGGGTAAGGGAGACAGCATCATTTGTCTGCAGGGAGATGCCTGCATTACCCTGATGCTTGAATGTGACTCGGGTGGAGCCGGTGGGCACCATGGAAGTTGAAGATGATGGTGAATCAAGGGAAAAGGTGAACATGTGACGCACACCTAATGCACAGTCAGGTGTTGGAGATGGTATGCTGATGCAACTGAAGGAGGTACCACGTTCAATGGTGTCACCCCATTTTCTGACTGCCATGGGGCTGGAAAGACCCAAGGCCTGCAGCCTGGTGGTGAAGTGTGGTCAGGTGGCCTGGTGGAGAAGGCTACTGAGTCCCATGAAGGAGAGCCAGAGATTGAACTTGCACATGGTGTACCTGAAGTTCCGAGTACTCCTGACAAGACAACTCAAGAAGGGCCTTGATAAACTGAGTGTGGCAACACAGGCGAGATATGCATAGGATGATTTCTTCTGACAATGCTTAGTGCAAGAGATGCAGGAATGTGCACAAATACTGTTGACATTGGGCCCACCTTCGAGGAACATTAAGGTACACAAAGACGCTTATCGTCCAAGGACTGAGTAGTTAAAAGAAAGGATGAATATAAGGAGGTGGTGAACGAAATGAAGAACAGTGACCTGAGAGGAAGATCTCTGACCTCAGTTGAGAGGAAAATTCATGACCCGAGCGGAGAAGATTGGTCACTTGAGCTGAGATGAAGACCTGTGTCGTGAACTAAGAGGAAGATAGGTGATTTGAGCTGAGCAGAAGACTGTGACCATGTGATGACCACTGTGATCCACGCAGGTAGAAGACAGTGACCAGATCTGAACCAGGCATGAAAGATGATCTGGCTGTAGCGGAGGACCATTCCGAAGCAGACATATGGTACTAGGAGTGGACTGGGACAGCACTTCAAGTAGCAAAGGTGACCAGTGAGTTGACAAGGTGACAAGGTGACAAGCGGTTAATGCCATGACTACTATTAGGGCTTGTGCACTGTTTTGTGGTGTTCAGATAGCTAGCAACAGTAACTTGTAGAGTGACACTCATGTAAAATAATGTTTACGGTGACCACTACTCAGACATAGGAATAATAATGTGCAAATAATACTGTGATTATATTTTGGATATCTGTGTTGCCAAATTCTGTATTGCAATAAAACCGGTTTTACTCTCTTTGCTTGTGCCATTTCTTAATTTCATACGTAAGGCACTAATCCTTGATCTGTATATATTAAATAAATCATTGTTGGTGCAATCTCCACTGTCTCCTCATTGTCTGCACCGTTGCATCCAAGTTACTTGCTTGAACTATCTTTTGCAATGTGAAACATGTCAGCAAGAATTTTTTTTGGCAATCCATGCGAATCAAATATCAAATTGTTTGAATTTGCCCGTTACTGCGAGTTTCTAAAATTTGACTCAAATTAGATGAGCATCTAATAAATGTACTCATCTTTATTGTTTATCTGTCACCAGGGCCGTATTTGCCACTAGGCACTCAAGGACACGGGCCTAGGGTGGCAACATTGCGGGGGGCGGCACCTGAGCAAGGGTTTTTTTTTTTTTTAGTCCCGGGTCACAAACCCGACCGACCGCCCCGCCCCCCCGCCTCCGAGTCCCTCCCACCCTCCTTGAAGACGATACTCACCCTGCTCCAGGGATGCCTGGTCTCAGCGTCTGTAGCGCGTCCTGAGTGAGCGGTCATGTGGTACCGCTCATTAAGGTCATGAATATGCGCAAATTCATGACCTTAATGAGCGGTACCACATGACCGCTCACTCAGGAAGAAGGCACTGCGCCAGTGCGCCGGGAGTCGGGACAGAGCCAGAGGGATGTCGGTGCGGCCGCGCGGTGTGGGACAGCTGACAGGTAAGTATGAGGGACAGGGGACGGGGGATGAAGGAGGAAGGTAAGCCGCCCGCGCCATGCAAGATGGGAGAAGGAGCGGGAGAAGGAGCGGGAGAAGGAGCGGGGGAGGGGGTGGAGAGATGAGCCATGCATACAGGGGGGAATTATGAGCCATGCATACGGGGGATTATGAGCCATCACTGTCACTGACACCTCACCAGCTTCCACTGCTGTCTGACACTGCCAATATTTTCCTTAGCACTGACAGTGAGGGAAGCAGTGCTGACTGGGTGCGAACAGCTCTGGGTGGTGCATATTCCACTCCTGGGGTAGACCAATTACTCAATAAGTTCAGCAGCCAATGTGCACCACTTCTTATTTAAACTCCTATAGTCACTTTTCAATTATCGTACTATACTACAGTTCTGGTACTGGTAGACTTCTATAGGATTGACCCTTTGTGTTCTGTTATAACTTTTGTTCCACATTTAATCTTTTGTTTGTTGGGAATTCAAACAGGCAATCCCTGCATGTGTTCAGGTTGTCTAACAGCCGCAAATCATGCAGCTGCGGGGACACAAACATAAGCTGCGAGCACGCCCAAGACACTCGGAGATCACCCGAGCGTGCTTAGAAATTTCGAGTAACGAGCACACTCGCTCATCACTACTCGAGGGCTGCTTTCTCTCTTTGTCAAATGTCTCTGCCTGATCCTGTGAACTTGAGCCCAGCTATCCCATAACTCCACTTTGTATATAATTTTGCTATAGCCTATCTCAGGTTCTTACCTGGAGTGGGGATACTTATTACCCTCAATCACTCGACTGACCAGCAGGTAATCCATGGATATAATCCAGAGGCGAGTGCATCTCATCCGGATATAGGAGTAAAAGGGTAAACACCAAGGAACCATTAGGACCTGCTATATGGGGTGGCTTGCAGCAGCGTTGAATGTATTGCTAAAGTGGTAGTGCGCAAGTTTGAACTCTGCTCCATTCACTTTACATAGGAGCATGGGTCATGCACGTGTACTATCCCATATAACCATAAAAGTGAGTGAATGGTTGGTTCATAAGAGAATTTAGATCACTGTCAGGATTCTCTGGTGCCGGAGCAGGTGATCATGTAGCAATTTGCATAATTCCAGCCACATTCCAACTAGACATATTCGATCTTGCTCAACACACTTGCAATGAGTGAGGCTGCGCACGTCTAGTTGGCATGCGACCACATGTATTAAAATCACAGACTTGTGGTCCACTGCCGAAATTGGAGAATCCTGACAGCGTGCACACAGCACGCAATATGAGGATTCATAAATATACAGTCACGTGGAGTGACAGCAGACTTGTAGCCGTAGACCGGACAACCCCTTTATGTTTACTCGCAGTCCTATGTAAAACCGTGAAGATGCATTGTTGCATCATAATGAGCCAAATAAAAAAAGTCAGCTCTTTTATAGCTCTAGTTTTTTGTCATTATGACACATTACTTTGCAAATGACATTTATTTCACCTCCTACCTGGGCAGCCATATTTTACTTTGTTTCATTTGTAACCCTCTATATGGCATGCAACAATAAAGGACCTTGGTCCGAAACGCGTCTGCAGTATTTTATTGCTTATGTGGTGGTGTACCATACAATGATTGTAATTTTTTACAACGATGGTGATAATATTTGTATCCTAGAAGACCCCGATGCTGGATTGGTACCTTGAAATAACCTTCTGCATAGTTACAAAGGTTAAAAAAAAGACACAGTTCCATCAAGTTCATCCTTTCACTTTTATTATTTGCAAATCCATAAACTACAAATGTCACTTTTCTGAGCGATTATTCTGTTTTATCCAATTACATGTTTAATGCCTCATTTTTTTTTCTTTCTAAGGTTTTCAATCAAACCAGCATGAAGGACTTACGGAAAAAGTCGATTTTACTGACTGGCTATTTGGAGTACTTAATTAAACATTATTACAGTGAAAATATGGCTGAACCCGAGAAACCTTATGCAAAAATAATCACACCCTCTCGTTTTGAAGATCGGGGATGTCAGCTCTCCCTGGCATTTTCTCTGCCCATAAAAGCTGTTTACAAAGAACTGGAAAAGCGAGGCGTCGCGGTACGTGATATTGTCCGTTTGTCATAGACGTGTTTGCAAATTAACAATGTCAATACTCGTTTTACTTAATAAAATTACACTTGACCCGGTAATCACATTAAGACATTACAAAGTTTTCCAAGCATTCCGCATTATGAGCGTTGACTTCCTTCTGCTACTTTGCAGGATGTCATCGCTCACGCCTGAATTCTTTATTTTCAATTAACTTCATACTTTTTATGTATAAAGATGGAGCAGCGGACATTAAAGCGAATGTGTTACGTATTTAAAGGAAAGGTTGTCAGGCATGTCATTTCGGTTAATTACATTTCAGTTTTTTAAAGAAAAATAATGTTTTTAGCATTTTTTTAAATCAACTATTTTTTGTAACTTTTGGAAATATTCTAAATGCGACCATATTGTAGAAGCAAAGAATAGAAGTTAATGACAGAGAAGATACCCACCATACATATTAGACTAATGTCATCCAAATCTGATAGTCAGCTGATCACATCAATACTATCTGATTGGTAAAGGGGCATACTGACTATCCACCAATGTATAATATCAGGGGAGAAAAGGATGGAATTCAACCACCCTTATGTTCTCGCGCGGGGTACTGTAAGCCGCTAGCACCGGTTTCCTCCATTCTCCCCCTAAACAACGCATGAATGCTTGAATGATCTATGTATAGGGAAGTGTGGAGACTTAGAGCTCAGCTAAAAGATGTTGTTAGGCTACGTTCACATTTGCGTTGTGCACCGCTGCGTCGGCGACGCAACGCACAACGCAAATAAAAACGCACGCAAAAACGTTTTTTGCCGAAATTTGGACGCAAGAAAAATGCAACTTTTTGCGTTTTCTTGGCCCGTTGCTTGCGGCAAAAAAAATGCATGCGTCGCACAACGCAGCACACAAAAACGCATGCGTCTTCCATGTTAAATATAGGGGCGCATGACGCATGCGTCGCCGCTGCGTCGCCCGACGCAAACCCGACGCAAACACGCATAACGCTAATGTGAAAGTAGCCTAAGATATCTATCCAACACTCAGCCTTCAGAAACAAAGCGCTGCCCAGTGGAGCTGTCATTTGACATTAAAACCTGCACCCTCTTATTATAGTGAGATGACTCTGCTGACGCTGTCTTAGCTCACACAGCAAAGCTGAAAAGAGAGCAGCAGAAACAAATAAGAAAATTCACCGCTCTTTATGTGTGCTCAAGTGACTAACCTGAGAAATGTTAGAATTTAGGATTTTCATGCTAAAATAAAGCAAAAAAATATATATTTTTTTGTAATAGAAAACAATGATGTTACTGGAAATTGAGTTTTTGCTGATCCTTCCCAAAATGAATGAGCTTTCTGAGAATAAAAAAATAACCCAGCTGAAAAATATTAAACTTTGTTGTATATTAAAGAGGTTGTCCACTAATTTTACATTGATGGTCTATCCTTAGAATAGGTCATTAATGTTTAGTTGGTGGGGGTGAGACACCTGGCACCCCCACCGATTAGCTATTCCCGATGTCAGCTGCCAACACCAGGAACAGCTGATGAATGGGGGTGCCGGTATCTCACCCTGACCAATTAGTCATCGATGACCGATCCAAAGGATAGGCCATTAATATTAAAGTACTGAAGAACCTCTTTAAGAAGGGAACAGGCTGCTTTCTTCCCAAAGAGTGCTGCAGCGGTCCAATGGTTGTGTTGGGTTTTGCTGCTCAGCTGTCTTAAAGTGAAGGTTGCTCGACTGCAATACCATAAACAACCTTTAGAAAGGTGTGGTGCTGTTTTGGAAGAAGGCAGCCATGGTTTATGTTCCTAGATGTAAACATCCACTAACCCCTTAAGGACTGGGCAATTTTTCATTCCAAAACTTTACGTTTTTATTCCTTTCTTCCAAAAGCCATGCAGTTTTTATCTCTCAGTCGATGTAGTAGTATGAGGTTTTAATTTCTGCAAGACAAGTTATAGTTTGAATGACCCCATTAATTGTCAGATCTAATATATTGAAAGGCGAGAAAAAATCCAAAAATAAAAACCGGCGTTCTCCCCCTCCTCTTTTTTTATTATGACATTTACTTTTTAGGTAAAAACATCCCGGTAACTTTATTCCAGAGATCAATGTGGTTATGGTGATACCAAACTCATACAGTATATGTTAACTACGATACTTAAAAAAAAATTCTTGTAAAAAAAAAGTTTGTCCTCAGTCACCATGATCTAGGAGCTATTAAAAATTTCTTTACTTTTTTTTTAGTGCTTTGCGTAGCAACTTTTTTTTTTTTCACAGAACAAGCTGTGGTTTTTATTCATATCATATTGGTGTCCATAGAACGTTCTCATCTCTTTTTATTCATCTTTTTATGGGAAGCAGAGTAGGAAAAAAAAATGCAATTTTTCCATTTTGAATTTTTTTTTGCATTTCGCAGTTTAGAATAAATATTTTAAATTTTATTTTAGTTTGGACTATTATGCACGCAGTGAAGTTATTGTGTTATTATTTTTACATTTTGCTAACTACTTTTGGGTGACATTTTTTGTTTGCTTCTTTATTTTTTTTTTTCAAATAGTTTAAAAAATTGGCAATATTTTTTTTTTCCATATGAACTTTTTTACAAAACAATATTAGGAACCTTGCAATGTTCACACTATCTACTGGGACTGTTTTAGACTCATACCTCACGTCCTTTCAAGAAAAGTTTTCAGCAGGCTCATTATCAACAGAGACAGGATTACAATGACACAACTAATTGCATAATATCCAACAATCCCAAAAGGCGATGTCACTGCTGACCTCTGCTCCTCCTCTCTTCACAAAGATCTTTGCACACGCTCATTAGATGCTTCAATGCGAAATCTAAGGTCACAACCTGACCAATGTGGCTAATGTACATGTGAATTTACAGATTTAGAAAGTTATAGTCTGAAAAGCCCCAACAGCCAGCGTAAAAAATGCAAGATATAACATTTCTTAATAAAGATTGAATTAGAGGGGAAAAAAAAATTGTAGTAATATAAATAAATAAATACAATATACATTTAACGCAAAAACCTGCTTCAAACAATAAGTCATTTTTTGAGGATAGCTTCCTTTTAAAGGATTACACTTTTGCAATTCGGAGTTAGCTTCCCGGCGGTTACGCTTGGGTGCGTAAAAAAAAAAAAAAATTTACTCCGTACATGGTGTAAGATTTGGTTGTAAAACAGACAAGAGTCCAAAAAAGCAAAAGTTTAGACTAGATATAGGTTTTGGTGTGGATGTACTGGTTTGATACTAGACCGGATTGCAATCGTAGTGGTTATAAGGTTAAAATTGACCTTCAGAGCTGGAAATGAAGCCTTACCATTACTATTTTCTCTTACAGTGCGATATGCGGGAGCCCAATGTTCTGCGGATCGCACCTGTTCCTCTCTATAACACGTTCCACGATGTCTTCAAGTTCGTTAAAATTTTGGGAGAAGCTTTGGCCGCCTTTGAAAGCTCAAAGAACACAGACGGGAAAGAAGAATAAAGATCAGATTGACTTAGTCTCGGGTGTTTCAAATAGTTGTGTCACAAATGTTTGATTTTTATATATACTGTATGTTGTAAAAAAAAAAAACAAAATAAATAAATAATATATTTTACGGCTCCGTATTATTAATCCACATTGATTATTTTTCATTGAGTTATTCAATAATATAAAAGTGGAGTAGATCTCACTATTCTGGGTGAAGGCTCCATGTGGTTGCACAACTCCTACCATCATCTCACACATACAAGTAAGCTCCTTCTTCAAGGCCAGAAGTCGATCCCTTATGGCATTTGCTGTCCGAGAATTGTCCTATAGGTCCAATTTATATATGTAAAAGAAAAGAAACACACAACTATATAAATTTGGTTTTGATTTAATTAAACGGACGTAAACAATGTGTTTCCAGGTCCTTCTTACTGCAAAATGAATGATTGCTTCCTTTAAATGTCAAGTTTGCCCAGAACAACTGTTTCCATGATCAAATCTGACAGATGTTGCTTTTTTTTATTGCTTTTGTACCCCCGCAATGACTTAACATTTATTGAGTAACTTCCTTACAAGCATAACCATGGAGGAGGAACCACACTGAGACAAAGATTTCGGTGGTGCTCAAAATACCATGAAGTTGTTAAAGATGGGAATAAGTAGGGAATAAGGTAAAAGATCAAAGAAGGAATGAAAGGTTGATATGAAAATAAAAAATATTGGTTTTGGGCCACGTTCATACCTTCCGGATCTGGTCAGTATTTTACAGCAGTATTTGGAAGCCACAACCGGGAGTGGGTGATAAATGCAGAAGTGGTGACTAGTGTTGAGCGATACCTTCCGATATTTGAAAGTATCGGTATCGGATGGTATCGGCCGATACCGGCAAAATATCGGATCTCGCCGATACCGATACCCGATACCAATACAAGTCAATGGGACACAAATATCGGAATGTATCCTCGATGGTTCCCAGGGTCTGAAGGAGAGGAAACTCTCCTTCAGGCCCTGGGATCCATATTAATGTAAAAAATAAAGAATAAAAATAAAAAATATGGCTATACTCACCCCTCCGAAGGACCCTGGCTGTCACCGCTGCAAGCGTCCGCCTCCGTTCCTGAGAATTGCAGAGAGTGAAGGACCTTCGATGATGTCGTGGTCAGGTGACCGGTCACCTGACCGCTCACATGACCGCGACGTCATCGAAGGTCCTTCACTCACTACATTCTCAGGAACGGAGGCGGACGCTTGCAGCGGTGACAGCCAGAGATCTTTGGAGGGGTGAGTATAGCCATATTTTTTATTTTTATTCTTTATTTTTTACATTAATTTGGATCCCAGGGCCTGAAGGAGAGTTTCCTCTCCTCCAGACCCTTGGAACCATACGCACCGAACACTCCGATACCGATTTCCGATATCACAAAAACATCGGAACTCGGTATCGGAATTCCGATACAGCAAATATCGGCCGATACCCGGTACTTGCAGTATCGGAATGCTCAACACTAGTGGTGACGTGTTTCTATTAGACACTTGGTTTTGGCTTAAAAATACTGATGTAAAATATTGACCAAATTCTAAGCGTGTGAATATGGCCTTAGATGTGGCATAAATCATCGTCTTCTACACAATCTTTCTTGTTTTTACTAAAGTTAATTGAACATTTGGAAGAAATATCATCAATCACTAAGAAAAATATCCACTGGCTAACACGGTACCAAGATATATTTCTTTCCTGTATCAATCACTAAGAGACATGCAATCATCTGTTAATGGAGGGGCTATAAAATTGTGTGTAACTCACATCATCTTTACTCTTGGATGGTCTTTTTCATGTGTTTATTGATGTTCCCAAGGAGTTAACGCTCTCTAACGCCCCTTTCACACATCCTGATGACACCAGTACTGGAAAAATTGAAAAAAAAATCACTACCAGTGTTATTAGTATTGTGTGACCTTGTGACTTGTACTTGTGTATGTGGGCGTCATCCATGCGGCATTTGTGTGGTGTCCATGTGGCATGTACCAAAATAAAATGCCTTGCAGAAAGTGATGATTTTTATGTGTTAAAGTTTGCAAATTTAGCAAATGTCCTTCATAGATAGAAAGATAGACATTTAATGTAACAACAACAGGACACGTTATAAAAAATGGCACCCTTTAGTGCCTTGTATGTTGACCTAATGTTATGACTATTAACCTAATAAATAAGCAAAAAAAATGGTGTGGGGTCCCCACAATATTTTTTTATAACCAGCAAGGGTAAAGCAGAGAGCTGACAGCTGATATTATCAGGCTGGGAAGGTCCATGCTAATTGGGCTCTTCTCAGCCTAATCTTACAAACACTCAGCCACCCCAGAAGTGGTGCATAACATAAAATGTGATCCAGTTGCGTCGCTTTTGCCTCACCTATTATGGATATCATGGTTCTTTGACAATCAGGGTAATGGTAGTTGGGGTTGATGTCACCTGTGAATTGTCCAAAAAAACACAGCTGGCATCAAGTTCTGGTGTTAATAATGGAGAGGTGTCTATCAGACACAATTATTACTAACCCAGTACTAAAATGAAAAAAAAAAAAAAAAAAAAAACATCAGAGAAAAATACATTATTTGAAAAAAACAGTCCCCAATTCTTTCCCTGGTTCACTAATTGATTTTATTTTTAAAATCCCACACAGGTCCGACGTAGTCCAGGGAAACCGATGCAATCCACAAATGGAAACCTAAAAAGCATAAAAAGTTAGTCCAGCTCTTTCCAAGACGTTTCCAAATCCGTTGTACAATCTGTTTTTTTTTATAAATTGGTGAACAAGGGAAAGAGTTGGGGAGTGTTTTTTTTTTAAATAAAGCATTTTTATGTGTGTTTTTCTTTTTAGCACTGGGTTAGTAATGGGGGTGTCCGATAGACACCTCTCCATTACTAATACCAGGGTTTGATGTCAGCTGTGTTTTTGGACAGTTCACCACTGACATCAACCCCAACTACCATTGCCCTGATAGCCACCGGACTAGGGTAATTGGGAAGAGTGAAAGCGAAGCACCAAAATTGTAGCATCTCATATGATGATCCACTTTGAGGGCAGCTGGGCTCCGGTATTTTTAAGGTGGGAAGGGCCCAATAACCAGGGACCTTTCCAGCCCATAAAATCAGTCCGCAGCTGTCTGCTTTATCTTTGCTGGTTGCTAAAAATACCAAGGTCCCATATAACATATTTACTTATTTATTAGCTTAACAGTAGTACAAATATAGTAAGCTACACAGGCAATCATTTTATATATCTCACTGATATCTATGTATCTGTCTTTCAATGATCTATTTGTCTATCTATGTAATCAATTGACCTCATATCTATCGATCTCAATTTTTGCACATCTTTAACACACAAAAATCTTTCATTTCTATTCTCCATTCTATTCCTGTACGAGTCACAGTGACAACACACGGATGTCACGCATATGTCATCTGTGTGCGCATATGTGCGATATGTATTGTCATTGATGCTGCCGGAAAAGAAAGGACATGTTTACGTGTGGGTCACTGTGAAATCACTGACATGTGCGCACTCTCTCTTTTCCCTTAACTTTATGCGTGTTGATTCCAGCACCCAATCAGGGCACAGAAACTATCCAGAACGTCATGACACAAGGTCTTCTGTGATTGGCTGCCAACGTCTCCTGTCCCTGGCATATAAAAAGCGGACATCTTGTTTTGCTGGCGCCATTGTTTCGGTGTCATGATGCGGAGAGGTCGCTCCTGTGCAAGTGCTGCTGCTGAAAGTTACCTTATTAGTAAGAAAGAAAAAAAAAGAAAAAAGGAAAGAAAATCACCCCCCTACATATAAGAGAGCTATAAAAAAGATGGAATCAGAAATAATGTTTACTGAAAAATGAATAAATAAAATGGCGATATCCACTGCATGTGACTTATTATCTTACTGTACTGAGACATTATCTAGGAACACAAGACAGATCTTTCAGAGATAATATCTCAGTGCTTCTTTTTTTCTGTTATACTAGCTTGAAGATTTCTGATATAGCAGAAAAAAAAATTGTCCGAGAGTGAAAACCATAAGACCCCAGTCTTCATGCACATGGTCATATTATGGCTCCATACAACCTCTGATATTGCTTCTAGCAGACAATGCTTTTTGCTTGGCTAGCAGATACAATCTTTTAAAGGGAACCTGTCACCAGAACGAACACTGTTATCCTGCAGATATGGGGTTAATCTGCAGATTAATAACCTTACTATACTGTATAACCTACAGAGACTAAGAAGAAGCTAAGTAATCCACCATTTCAAAAATTATCAATTTATTGAATCTGAAAATTCATCAGTACATAAAAACAGTAGACAACTAAGGTCACGACAATCAGTACGTGATAGATAATAACAACAGAAATACAGAAGCCAGAAAATATAGTGCACTCTAAAAACAGATACACACGTTCAAGCAAAAATAGTTCACGTAGGCGAAAATAGAGGCCATATAGAAGTTTAACTGCAGAGTCATGAAATATATCATATGATACAGGTATATATGAATTAGCCAACCTTATAGATATATAGGAAATAGTTAATAATAGAATACCGTATATACTCAAGCATAAGCCGAGATTTTCAGCCCATTTTTTTAGGCTGAAAGTGCCCCTCTCAGCTTATACTCGAGTCACTGTCCCAGGGGGTCGGCAGAGGAGGGGGAGCGGCAGCTGCCCATCATACTCACCTGCTCCCGGCACGATCTCTGCATGTCCCTGGCTCTCCGGCGCCCGCAGCTCTTCCTGTGTCCAGCGGTCACGTGGTACCGCTCATTAATGAATATGGCACCTGCAGCTCTTCCCGTGTTCAGTGGTCACGTGGTACCGCTCATTAATGAATATGGACACGACTCCACTCCCATAGGGGTGGAGCTGCATATTCATTACTTTAATGAACAGTACCAGTGACCGCTGAACATAGGAACAAGCTGCCGGCGCCATTGCATCGGAGAAGAAGGGACTGTGTCGGGAGGGTGAGTATAACGGGGGAGGTGAGCCATGCCATATTCACCTGTCTCCCCATTCCACCGCCGTGCGCCGCTCCGTCTTCCGTGTCCTCTGGCTGTGATGTTCAGGTCAGAGGGCGCGATGACGTGTTTAGTGTGCGCGCCGCCCTCTGCCTGAACAGTCACTTCAGAGAGACGGAAGACAGAGCGATGGAACGGGGACAGGTGAATATCGCAAGGGCCGGTGTCCCCACCTGGCCTGCTCAGGACAAGAGGTGAGTATGTCATTTTTTTTTAATCGCAGCAGCAGCATATGGGGCATAGTATTACATGGAGCATCTTATGGGGCCATAATCAACCTTTGTGCAGCATTATATGGGGAAAATGTTTCTATGGATCATCGTATGGGGCCATAATCAACCTTATAGGAGCATCATATGGGGCACATTTTCTATGGTGCATTTTATGGGGCCATAATCAGCATTTGTGCAGCATTATATGGAGCAAATGTTTCTATGGAGCATCTTATGGGGCCATAATCAACCTTTGTGCAGCATCATATGGGGCACATTTTCTATGGAGCATGTTATGGGGCCATAATCAACCTTCAAGGAGCATCATATGGGGCACATTTTCTATGGAGTATCTTATAATCAACCTTAATGCAGCATTATATGGGGCAAATGTTTCTATGGAGCATTTTATGGGGCCATAATCAACCTTTATGCAGCATCATATAGGGCACATTTTCTATAGAGCATCTTATGGGGCACATTTTCTATGGAGCATCTTATGGGGCCATAATCAACCTTTGTGCAGCATTATATGGGGCATATTTTTGTATGAAGCATCTTATGGGCCCATCATAAACTTTATGGAGCATTATATGGGGCTCCTGATTCACTATGGATATTCAAAAACACTTAACCTACTGATGTCTCAATTAATTTTACTTTTATTGGTATCTATCTTTATTTTTAAAATTTACCGGTAGCTGCTGCATTTCCCACCCTAGGCTTATACTCGAGTCATTAAGTTTTCCCAGTTTTTTGTGGCAAAATTAGGGGTCTCAGCTTATACTCGGGTCGGCTTATACTCGAGTATGTACGGTAAGTGCATACAAAGGCAGGAATTGATTTTAACTATAATAGTCTCCAAATCTATGTATACTGCCTCAACACCACAGATAATGCATGTATAAAATACTCCATGCTGATATATTATTAGTATAAACAGTAATTACTCATGGTCATGGTAAGAGGAATAGGCTGCTGCACACCTCGACGTGCGTTTCACCGCCATCTGTGGTTTCTATAGGAGGTCTTAAAGGGAACCTGTCACCCAAAAAACGCTATTAACCTGCAGATATGGGGATAGTCTGTAAATTAATAGCATTGCTAACCTGCCCAGTGCTGGCACTGCGGGGAGAAAATGAATTTTATTCCAAGGCAGCATTCCAGATTCTCTCATGGGGACGGCACCGGTGTTGGTTCAGTCACCACTCTGAGAGTACAGAGCGGTGACTGGAACCACACCCCTGGCCCTGACTGACAGCCAGCCCCAATGGAGAGCCAGTGTCAGTCAGTGCCAGGGGCACAGTTACAGCTGCCTCTCTTCATTCTCAGATCGATGACTGAACTCACACTGGTGCTGCCCCGTGACTTAAATCACACTGCTGACGAGGAGAGTAAAGTTATTTTTCCCTGCAGCGTTCAGCTATTTGCGGGCGTCGGGTAGGTTAGTGACCCTACTAACCTGCAGATTAACCCCATATCTGCAGGTTAATAGTGTTTTTACTGGTGAGAGGTTCCCTATAAGTCTCTGTTCACATAGATAGATAGATAGATAGATAGATAGATAGATAGATAGATAGATCGAAGATCCTTTAATGGGATTTAATAGGAGTTGATAGTATCAAATGCATATATGATTGACCAAATAGTGTGGACACCGAGTGAAGCAAATCCTTTTCCGTAACTATATATAGAGCATTTTCCTAGGTTCATATCACTGAAACTAATAACATCAGTGACACATATCTCCCCTTCAGTATACCACAATGTGGCTTCAAGTCAATCACACCTCTGTGTAATCAGCCTGTCCAGTTATGAAGCAACACCGGTTGTGAATGAATTTTTCCTGCCGTCGTGCAAATGGAACAGACAACAGGTGGAAATGATAGGCAATTACCAAGACAACCCCTATAAAAGGAGTGGCTCTATGGGAAGGGGGGGGGGACATAGACCATTTCTCAGTTCTCATGCTTTTTGGCTGTTTTTTTGGTCACTTTTGCATTTTGTCTTAGCTCTCACCTCTAGAGGTACAGTACAGTACCATGATAGAGTGTCTGCAACCCACAGAAGTTGCTCGGGTAGTGCAGCTCATCCAGGATGGCACATCAATGCGAACTGTGGCAAGAGCGGTAGCTGTGTCTGTCAGCACAATGTCCAGAGCATGGAGCAGATACCAGGAGACAGATTCATTCACCAGGAGACGTGGAGGGGGATGTAGAAAAGGCAACAACCCAGCTGCAGTACTGCTATCTCCTCCTTTGTACAAGGATGAAAGGGATGCCAGAGTCCTGCAAAATGACCTCCAGCAGGACACTAACATCCATGTGTCCTTCTCACAGGACCTGTGATGACGTCGCGGTCACATGACCGTGATGTCATGGCAAGTCCTTCTCGCAGGACCTGTGATGATGTCGCGGTCACATGACCGTGACGTCATGGCAGGTCCTTCTCACATACCATCCTTGCCACCGGAACCTGGCGCTTGCATGGAGCGGTCACCGGAGCGTCGCGAGGAGCGGGAAAGGCGGCGGAAGGTGAGTATATAATGATTTTTTATTTTTTTAATTATTTTTAGCATTAGATCTTTTTACTATTGATGTTGCATAGGCAGCATCAATAGTAAATATTTGGTCACACAGGGTTAATAGCAGCATTAATGGAGTGCATTACACCGTGGCATAATGCGGTCTGTTTGCGCTGCCATTAACCTTGTGTGAGCGCTGACTGGAGAGAATAATGGAGCGGGCACTGACTGCGGGGAGGAAGGAGCGGCCATTTTGACTGTGGCCGTTGCTGATTGGCTGTGGCTGTTTTGCCACGACCAAACAGCGAGTTGGATTTCCGTGACAGACAGAGGTCACGACCAATGAATATCCGGGATAGACAGACAGGCGGAAGTACCCCTTAGACAATTATATATATATACTGTATATATATATATATTTATACTCTGTATATATACGAAGATCAGGCATATATTTTACCTACTGAGAGACTGCTGTAGAGGTAAACATAAAAAATATGTACAACATACTGTATTTGACATAACTTTTGTTAGTATAAAACAAACAAAAAATGCGTATTATTTTAAATAAAATATTTAGTAATGCTTTAAGTCCAATTCATTGTAGTAGAAAAAAAAGAACAATAAGAGGAATGAACATACGGACAATAAAATACATAAATTTAGATGTTTATTCTGTTCATAACTTTAAACATTTAATAATAATTTTGAATTGATTCTGGTTCTCACAATGGCCATTAGAGCACATACAATAGCATGGCATTTCCTGTTTTTTACTATTTACATTTCAACTTTGCTGTGTAGAATGGATTAGAATCATCAGAGTCATCTTATTATCATTAGGGGATGGGTCTTTGAATGAAAGATGAGAAACACGTAGATAAGGATGGGAAAAAAAAAACACTATCTACAACGCTAACAAGTGTAACTTTGTATATCGTTACCCTGGGATTTTTCAGGACTTTGATACTGATGGGCTGTTTCTAGGCAATATTAGCAATACTAGATTGGTGGGGGTTTTTTTGCAACTCGCTTGAAAGGTGAATATATACAGCAAACAGAGTCGTACCTGTCGGACCCCCAACAATCTGTAAGTTGTCACCTATGAAATGCTGAATTCCATCTCTTACTGAAGGCTGTATTAGACTTTAGACACTTTTTTGACCCTTGTCTTTTTTGTTTATATGTGTGTTTGGTATTAGGCAATAACTTAATATATTACCGGACTTTGTGTTGATCTATTCATCATTTTTCTGCCAAGCAATCAAGAAGTGTCTCATCGGCCGGGTCCGGAGCCCCTTATAAACCTACAGGTGACATGGTAATACCGTACTCTATGTGAACACAGTTGTAAAGTCAGCAGCTAACCCCAATTAGTACAGCAACGAGTGTCTTGATCTTGAAAAACAGATAAAGTGGAAGTGAAATAGGCAAAGCCCCGAGCGAGCAGGAAGTGGTTGTGTTTGCATTTCGCCCTCGTACAGTAGAGCCTTCGCTACAACCAGTAACAGTTAGATATTCCTCTTGATTGTTTTCTACATGTGATGAGAGTGATTTCCTCTGTCACACAAAAACCACTCATTTTTCACGACGTTGGAAAGATAGGTCGATCAGCTTCCGAGGGTAAGTGGATACACAGTAGCGCATAGTATAAAGTTATGGCATTATATATATATATGGTGCAGGATATGCCATTCTCTGCAAACTTGTGCAGGTGCGGCGGGTTAGCCATGGAGTTTTTTTTTCTCATTTGGCTTATCTCCTTTTGTTGTCGTAATGAAATGTGTGATATTTTACATAGGACTGCCGATAAATCTACATGCTGAGTCATTTCATAAAATGAATAGTTCACAACAAACTAAACCATTCTATTTCTCTGCATTGTATTAAGAACTTTTATATAATGCAGTCTCACTGAATTTAGGTGACAAGGATATTAGATTTACTTGCAGTCCTATGTAAAATGACAGATCATGCCGTGTCAAAGCCCGCCTAGCTGTGTCATGTCACAATACACGCACAGCTCTTCTGCATCTGACAGATCATGCTACGATGCTTACTTTATGTAGGCGATGGATATTATGTAACATTCCATATGTGCACACTTCCTGTGTGAGTTATTTGGAGCTCCGTTGCTTCATTCTCGACAGTAATTCTGCTCTGAAGATTTTAGCTATTGGAAAGTGGAAATTACAATCAATATTTTGCACTTTAAATCTGGGTGATAACTCTTTAATTACAAGTTTTGAATTTATTCCCTATGCATAAGAGAAGGGAATAACTTACTATCGCTTTGACCACCGGCGGCTCTAAGAATGGGACTTTGCATCCTGAGATCACCCATAGGCAGAGCTCCATCTTGAATGGAGTGAAGTTGCATTTGCTAAAATTCTACAACATTTGTTGCTTATGGATTGTTGGTAGAACTGAGTACAGCGCTCAGCTTATTTGACCATCCCATAGACAATGAGTTGAGCTGAGGTGGAGCATGACCAACTTTTCTCAGGATCCAGATCCCTATTATTGGACTAACAAAAGTCAATAAGTTCTCTACTATCTTATACAATTTTCAGTTATAGGAATACCTGTCAGGCACAGTGTGGGAAGACTAAGTGCAACATGAGGGGAAGAGGGAGGGAGGAGTCCAAACACTAGAGAAGTGGGAAGTGGAGACCCCTAGGCAGATCTAAAATCATCCTATTTGCCCTAAACATCCCTATATAGGTTCTGCACCTATCGCTGAGCAGGAATCTGATCTCTGCCTAACCCTAGCAATTACAAGTCAGTGAACGTAGCGGTCCCTGGGGAGCTCCAGCAAAGCGGTGAAAGAGGTAAATTAAATTAATGAGCGGTCCAATGCAGCTCCAGACGTATACCTCCAATGGATGATGAAGACGGTTTACCATCGAAACGTGTTGTGGGCTTAAGAAATTACTACAGTGTCCTTGTGTTTTTTGCGCTCCTTTAACCGTTTTCTACATTGTCCCTAACCAAAGCGATTGGCACTGGTTAGGGAGGGGACAGGGTATACACTAGTCAGTCCCCACTACAACTAAAGACAGAGAGGGTAGACAAACAAGGGGAACAATTATCTTGAGCAGACTCAGAGAGGTAACACCAGACATCCTCCATCAGCACCAGAGAGGAAGATAGCCAACTGCTATAGCTCCAAGCCTTCCCCCTGGGAGAAATGTGAATATCACTGGAAATTCCCAGAAGCAGACTGGGAGTCTATAAACACCCAAGTCAAGTTGTGTCAATTAGAGCCGGAAGGAGGTTGCCACTGGGTCCAAGAGTCAGAAGGATTAAGACCTCTGCAAAGCCGATCGCAGAGACCATCTGCAGCCAGATGCAGAGCGACTGTCTGCAACATCTGACAAACCTGTGACAATACCCCTTTAATAAATTGCTATCTAGACTAGTATTTAGTACAGGGGTGTGATCCAGGGGTGGACATACCATTGATGCATCCTGGACAGCTGCACAGTAGCCCAAGAAGAAAAGAGGGACAAATTCCATCTCCAAATTAAATGGAGTTGTTCATTATGATGAGCTATTGGGCTGCAGAGTGCCCATATATTGTTCTTGCACAGGGGCCCTTTTCTGTCTGTGTCTGCACCTGATGTGATCCTTGCTCCTTTCGACCTAGTGCTGTGCATTAGACCATAACTCATTAAACAACTGGTCCAGAGCACAAATGTTAATTCCATGGGCGGACACAGTGCAATGTGGGTGCCTGTGCAAGAACAGTATATGGGCCCTTTACCATCCACTAGTTCATCATAATGCACCGCTTTATCTGTCTGTGACAGAAGCTGCTTTAGAGGTTGATGTGGCCCCCTTACCGGTTATCTCTTGTGCTGCACCAATAGTATGTCCCCCCTGGTTAATGCTAACCTATGCAAACAGCTATAAAAGTCTCATAAATGAGAATCATGAATAATCATAAAACTATTATGAAAGTTCTTCTTGGGTCTAAGAAGACCTCTGCATCATTCTTTGTCTATGGGACTGTCAGAGAAAGCCGAGTCCAAAGCTCAGCTTTCCTCATCAGTCCCACAGTCACGGAGCGCAGTTGCAGCGCACGTGCGCAACCTGTGATCAATTCAAATGGGAAATCCAAAACCCTGGTTTTCAAGCTCAGAGGAGGTCCCAGTGTTGTGGCCTCCAGTGATTAGGTACTCAGACAGCACCTATCACGTAGAGTTGTAATTGTAGGATATCACTTTTATGGAGCTTTGGTTAACTTCATGCTTGCTCCAGACGTATAATCTAACCTTCCATGTTTGTTTTCCAGCATTCACAGACTACCTAAAAGTTTTAACAAAAGCTGAAAGCTATCATCCTGGAGCCTCCAAGTCCCATGGGTTCCCCTGTCCAGATCCTGGACCAGTGGGAAGTATATGAAGACATATCTGGAAGGAAGTTTTATGTTAATACAATTAGCAAGGAAAGATCCTGGAAGCCTCCAAGGTCAATCCCACCGAAGACTGACATGAAGGTAATTAGATGCTATAAGGAATAGCAAAGTAGAGAAGAAGAGCTTCCTATTGGTGCCAATATAATAACATCTTGATAGTTCATACTAAGTACAAGCAAACATTAAGGCTCCTGATTCATCAAAACTGTGTTCTGGAGTAAAGATGCGCCTCGTAGGGGCGGTTTGACTCTTATCCTAAGTATATGACAAGGTTAGTTGAAGACTCGATATTGACTTTTAAGATTGGCATACATTTCTTTTGTAAGGTAGATGACTTTTTGTGGAATAAATTATGATAAATTATGATAATTTTGTTGGTTGTGCTTTGTACCGTCAAAGGCATTTTTCTAAAATTTGGTGGACCTAGGCGAGATTAACATAAAAATGCAACACTTTTTGCAACTTCAAGTTCAGTTGGATGCTAATATGGGGTTTTCCCATCCCAGTAAGTGATGACATATGACTTGGAAATGTCATCACGAATATGATCAGCGGGGGATCAACCTTTGGGACCACCACTAATTCTTGAGTAGAAGGGGCTGGAGTTGCACATATACTCTCCACCTGATGTTCACAGGGAGGTGAAACAAGGCCCATTCACCAGGACACCAGAACCTCCTTCATTGTTAGGATTGGTGGTACCCCAATTCTGATAGAGATTATTGACAACTCCCTCTTTGTACGGGGTAAGGAGAGACCTCTCAATCACCTGGAGTGGTGCTGGGAAGAGTCTAGTGGGGGCAGAGATGGACTTGTCTCTTCTCCAGCTGTGTTTTCCAGCCGGATCTTCAAGGTATATATTCTCCGAAAAGCTGGATCATTTCAGAGAGGAATAGATCTGGCTGCACTCGTGTAACCAGGTTGCAGTTCATGCCGCCCATGGTTATGGCAGCATGAATCACCTATCAGGTTCCTATTAAAGAATACTTCAAACACAAAAAAAACGCAAATTAGATCTCCATAATTCACCATCATTATAGATTCTTCTGAAAATGCAGAGAAGCAAACATGTTTCTACTCACTTTATAAGGTAGTGCAAAAAGATAAAGCCTCCATATAGTCCGATGAGTGTAGAGATGGTATTTAAGCCCTTCACGACCTATGATGTATATACACGTCATAGGTCGTGTTCCTGCACTCCATGCAGGCTCCGGCGCTCATCCTGCATGTTTTCCTATTTCATCAGGTGACATGCCCCTAACATCCGGGGGTGGAGTCGCGATTCACCCACTGCTGTTAGCATGTTAAATGCGCTGTCAATCTCCAACAGCGGCACTTAACATGGCCACGTCAGAATCGCATCACTAATCCTGCCCATGGGCGCCCATGTTACATGATCGGGATGGGTTGGCATGACAACCAGCAGTCTGCAGGAGACCCCTGTGGTTGTCATTGCCGTTCTTCTATGAGCACTGCCCAGTGGCCGGCGTTCATAGCAGACGAGTATTTTTGCTGCTAAGGCCGAGGTCACACCGGCGACTAAAACGGACGAGTGCAATGCGATTTAATCGCATTGCGCTTGGACCAATGTTACACTATGGGGCAGCTCCTAGCAGCCGATATTTTGTTGGCCGTTTTCCTCGGTCCGAGACAATCGCAGCATGCTGCGATGGTCACAGACACTCGGCCGACTCTATATAAGCCTATGGGTGCGAGTGAGACAACGCACATCACTCGGACATCATCATCATACGCTGACCGTGGCAATGGCGAGGTGGCAGCCTTGTATGTGTAAGACGAGAGAGCAGAAGAATTCAGCTTCAAGTCTCCTACGGTGACTATTGAGGCATGTAAAAAAAAAGTAGAAAAAAAAAGTTTTAAAAAATATTTAAAAAAATATATAAAAGTTTAAATTTATCCACTTTCGCCTCATTCCAAAACCCCCCCCAAAAAACACATATTTGGTGTTGCCGCATTCAGAAATGCCCAATCTATCAAAATATAAAAATAACTACGGTAATCCGATCAGTAAACAACATAACGAGAAAAAAAATCAAAGTGCCAGAATTACGTTTTTTGTTCACCGCAACATTGCAATAAAATGCAATAACAGCCCTCAGCCAGGCCCAGATGTCAAAAAATGAAGATGCTCCGGGTCTCTGGAAAATTGTGCCACTTTTTTTTTCTTAGCAAACTATGGATTGTTTTTTAATTGCCTAAATAAAAAAAATGAGCCTAATACATGTTTGGTATCTGAGAACTTGTAATGACCTGGAGAATCATAATGGTAGGTCAGTTTTAGCATTTAGTGAACATGGTAAAAGAAAAAAACAACAACTGTGGAATTGCATTTTTTTTTTGCAAATTCAGCACACTTTGATTTTTTTTCCATTTTCCAGTACATGATTTGGTATAACCAATGGTGTACACTAAAAGTACAACTCGTCCCACAAAAAAAAAAGAAGCCCTCACATGGCCATATTGACAGAAAAATAAAAAAAGTTCTAGATCTGGGAAGAAACGGAGCAAAAAACAGAAACACAAAAACAGAAAACCCCAAGGTCGTGAAGGGGTTAAAGGGGTTGTTCCATGAATAAAATACATTTTAATCAATGGATCTTAGAATAATAATAACTTCCACAATTGGATGTGATAAAAAAAAAAATGTTCCTGTGCTGAGATAATCTTATCAATTCGCCCCTGCTGTGTACTGTGTAATGGCCGTGACTGATCATGAAGGGACATGGTCTGAACATACCATATCTCCTGGGCGGGGGAGGATGCAAAAGAATATACAGATATTACAGCACGGGATCACAGCGGAATCATTGTGTGAGGCAAAACATCTCACTGCCTGTTATTAAGCCATGTTTTACCCCAAAGAAAGAATCAGCTCAATCCTGCGCTATCGGTATTCTCTCTTTTTCATCCTCCCCTACCCTGGAGCTGTGGTATGATCAGACCATATCACTGCAGGGTCAGACACGGCCATCACACAGCAGGGCCACATTAATAAGATTATCTCAGCACAGGAACATTTTTTTAAAACACATCCAATCGTGGAGCTTATTATTATTCAAAGATCTAGTCATTAAAATGTTAATTAAAATATAACTTTGCATGTGGCAAAATCCCTTTAAGGATTTTACATCCTTTATAGGAAATTAATAGATTACTTTTATACAGTGGATTTAGAGGTCAAATGAAAACTCAACAATTTAGTAATGAAAAATAAAATTTGAAAGGCTTTTTTCATTTTATATTAATCAGGTTCTCTGTTTTGCACAACACTGTTTTATTGGAAGGGTTTCCCAACAATAATGTTGTCATCATAAAATACAATTATTGGGCTCCTCAGTGATCGGCAGGAAGATCTCATCAGCCACAGGTGACTTTTGTATGCAGCGCCACTAGAGGACAAATAAAGTATTACACCGTTCTTATTAAAATCAATATGATGTCTATGAAATTCAGGGACCTGCGTTCCTAGCAGAGTATAATTGCTACAACTAAGAAACATTGACCCTTATGTCATAAAAAAACAATAAATAAAAAGTCTTCAGATGTAATTTACTACTAATATATCAACATGAAAATAGTATTTACATATAATAGTTGGCATGACTGCAGATGGCACCGCAGCATTATGGGCTGGTGAACCGTTCGGCATCTGGGCTCAGTGACCCTCGGTGATGCTTTTTTGTACCACACTCTGAATGCTACAAGGAAGAATGACACTTATTATGAATAATTCAGGAAGGAAATTAACAAAGTTTACTCACGCATGTAAGGAAGTACGGTATGTTCAGCAGGGTATTTTGGATTTTGTATGAGCACAGACGAGCTGAGAGCTTGTTCCATGCAGAGACCCCAGATTTTTTTTTTTAAAAGGGTGAGTCTGGGGGCTGATTTTCTTATATAAAAACCTTCTGCAAACTTTTCTACATTATGATATATGGTAATACTTAGGCCGGCTTCACACTTGCGAGTTTTACGGACGTAAGAGCGCAGAAACTACGTCCGTAAAACTCGCAAAAAATACGGCACAATTATTCTCTATGCCCCTGCTCCTATCTGCCGTATTTTACTGATCAGTATTATACTGGCTTCTACGGCCGTACAAAATCGCAGCATGCTGCGTTTGTCACCGTACTGCGCAAGAAATACGCCAATGAAAGTCTATGGAAGCGTGAAAAATACGGATTACACACGGACAAGCAGTGTGACTTGCGAGAAATACGCAGCGCTGTTAGAGAGAAAAGCCGGTAATTCAGTGCGGTGTACAGTAAAATCACACTGACAGCTTCCAGTCCAATAGGTAGAATAAATGTCTACACATAGAATAGGTATATATATATATATATATATATATATATATATATATATATATGTCAGTGAGACACATATATGTATATATATTAATATTTATTCCAGCGCTATACAGCTTGAAAGCCGGTAATTCAATTACCGGCTTTTTCTTTCTCCTTCCTAAAACCCGACATGATTTGAGACATGGTTTACATACAGTAAACCATGTCTTCTCTCCATTTTTTTTGCAGATTCCACACTACTAATGTCAGTAGTGTGTATCTGCAAAATTTGGCCGTTCTAGCTCTTAAAATAAAGGGTTAAATGGCGGAAAAAAATGGCGTGGGCTCCCGCGCAATTTTCTCCGCCAGAGTAGTAAAGCCAGTGACTGAGGGCAGATATTAATAGCCTGGAGAGGGTCCATGGTTATTGGCCCCCCCCTGGCTAAAAACACCTGCCCCCAGCCACCCCAGAAAAGGCACATCTGGAAGCTCCCAGGCTTTCTAGGAAAGTTCCCACGATCTATGAACATCCAGCAGAGGGCGCCTCACCGCAAATGAAGCTAAATATAGCTCATTGATCTATATTTAGCCTCATTCCCCGGGGTTTTGCAGCGAGGAGTAGCATTGCATTAGCAAAGCTCCTTGCTGCAAAATGTTTTAACCCCTTCAGAAGGATTTACATCGTTGGACGTTAAAGATCTGCGGAGGGTAAGTATATTGTTGGTTTATTATATTTTTTCTTTCACAGAACGAGGGTCTTCAGTGACTGGATTGGGCGTAGAATAAAATACTCCAACAACCATTGTTTTTATTTCATTAAAATAATTTAAAAAAATGTGTTTGTGTTTTATTTAACCCTTTACTACAATTGGATTAATAATGGATAGGTGTCATAATTGACGCCTCTCCATTATTAATTAGGCTTAATGTCACCTTACAATAGCAAGGTGGCATTAACCCTTCATTACCCCATATCCCACTGCTACACGGGAATGGGAAGAGAGTGGCCAAGTGCCAGAATAGGCGCATCTTCCAGATGTGCCTGTTCTGGGGTGGCTGGGGGCAGATATTTTTAGCCAGGGGGGGGCCAATAACCATGGACCCTCTCCAGGCTATTAATATCTGCCCTCAGTCACTGGCTTTACTACTCTGGCGGAGAAAATTGCGCGGAAGCCCACGCCAATTTTTTCCGCCATTTAACCCTTTATTTTAAGAGCTAGAACGGCCAAATTTTGCAGATACACACTACTGACATTAGTAGTGTGGAATCTGCAAAAAAAAAGGAGAGAAGACATGGTTTACTGTATGTAAACCATGTCTCAAATCATGTCGGGTTTTAGGAAGGAGAAAGAAAAAGCCGGTAATTGAATTACCGGCTTTCAAGCTGTATAGCGCTGGAAAAAATAGTAATATATATACATATATGTGTCTACTGACATATATATATATATATATATATATATATATATAGACAGTATATATATGTTTTTTTTTCTGTTTGAGACACATGGATCACTTCTATAGCGGTATGTTGGTTTTGCAAGCCTGCGAGAAAACCACGCAGTACGGATGCCATACGGATTACATACGGAGGATGCCATGCGCAAAAAACGCTGACACACCCTGCCTACGGAGGAGCTACGGACCACTATTTTCGGGACATTTCAGCGTATTACGGCCGTAATATACGGACCGTATTTTCATACGCTGAGTGTGAAGCCGGCCTAATGGGTTACAAGAGAAAACAAAATATGACAAACGGTGCATTTAAAAACTGGCAAGAGGGTCTACAATGAATGACCGGTAGTTGCTTTGCTTTCTGTTTAGCCATTGGCTGCTATTGAGTAATGCAACTTATTGTATTTGCAAAATGCAAAGTCTTCAACGAGGCCCCATGTACCACATTTTATTTATAGTTTTGGTGTCTCCTCACTTGGCTTTGTCCTTTCTCATGCTCCAGGATCCAGGTGCTTCTGGTGCTTCTCCACACTTTATCGCTTTGCTCCTGTCCTTCATTATGGTATCATTTAGGAGCTTGTTCCTGTGAGTCTATGAACCCCAATCATTTACCATGGAGAAACTCTTGGTTTCTAATTTTTCATCGCCAACTCTTGTAGAACATCTGGAAGAGCAATACCTGACTCCTGGAAGAGATGACAAATCTCCTTGGCACCGCACAAGCATTGCTCTCGAATCCTCCTGGATGGAAACACTTCCAGGAGATTTCTTGTGCATCAAGTGCTGCATTCAGCATTTCTCATGGACAAACATCCCAAAAAGTTGGCAAGTATGTTCTCATCTCAGGCAACCTCTACAAGGAGGGTCCATCATGGCTCAGATGGTTCTTTCCAATGCCCATTTCAGTTGCAATTGAGGACCATGACATTGATTGACACAGTGCCCTCATTATAGGGCCAACCACAGTGCCCTTACATAGTTCTAGTAAAAAGTTTGGCTAAACAGTATACTTTATTTATGGACGATATAAGAGGATTTCTCCACGGTTTCTCTGGCCTAGAGCATCATGATAAGACTCTGCCTACAGTCCCACCCCGGAACACGGGCATATCATTAACTGAAAACATCTAACACTAATTACACAAGAACCACAAGACAGATTTCTTCAGTCCAGGTATCATTTTAATCAGCAACATCAACCTGACAATGCCTGTAGTTTATTTATCAAAATCCTAACTACAGGTTTTCTTTAAAGAAGACATTAACCAGATGAAACATCCCATTAAAAAGGTTCTCTGATCAGTGCCACTGTAAATCCGGGACATTGTGGCATCTAAGGTTTTTAGTAAGTTGGCATATATTTTTCTTCCCAATTTTCTAATTGCCCACTACTAAACCAACCAAAGATCCCCTATTGAAGCAGCACTCCAGCAGGTTTTTTTTTATTCATTTGCCGGCGTGGTGCATAAAATCCAAGTCCCCTGCCCCGTGTCCGGAACTCACCTTCTGGCATTTTCATCTGTTTTTGCTGCCGCTTTGGTTTCCGGCAGTTTGTGACCTGTCGGCTGCTCCGGTGTTTCATAGAGCTTCGTGTAGGTCACTAATCAATGTAAATCTATGAGAGCCTCGTTCTGGTCTTGCTCTAACACGGAGCGGCCTTGAAACACAGTGAAGATGCTGAAGGTTGATTACATCACTGGGGACTTACATTTAAAGCACCATTCCAATGGTGAAAAATAAAAACTGCTGGAGTGGTGCTTAAAAGTACCAGTGATGGTGCCATTAACTGCTTCACGATAGGGACAATTTTCTTTTTGTGCTTTCGTTTTTTCTTCCCCTTTTGCCAAAGCCATAACTCTTTCAACTATTTTCCTGTCCACATAGACAAATTAGGGCTTGATTTTTGTGGGACAATTTTGTGGCACCCCATGAGTTCGGGTACCACAGTAGTGCTGCCTTCCTCTCGGGGAGGGTAGTGCTATGCCTGGAGATAAGTGGGATTTTCTTTGGCAGGTTATCACACACACAACACCTTCCAAATCCAGGCCAGGAGGGGGAGCTCAAAACCCTGTTTTAGGGCAGCTTCCCTGAATAAAGATCCTGGTTTGGAGGAGGAGTCAGACAGTTGGTCCAAGGAGACAGTTGGTCCCAGGAGACCAGTGAGTGCAGTTCAGTCTGTTCAAAAAGTCTGTGAGCGAGGACAGACAGGGACAGAGCACAGTGGAGATACAGGACTCCAGAAGGCTACGAGAAAGCCTCCACGGAGTCAGTGCACAGAATCCGGGTAAAGGGAGCCCGAGGCTTTTGTGGAGTATGAAGACACAGAAGAGAACAGGAGGGCATGGGATTACATGGACTTTGCCCATATTCACCTGCAGTACAGCAGCACCTTGGAGCCTGGAGTCTCTGTGAAAAGATCCCAGTAAGCAGGGCTCAAGCTGCTTACCATACAGGTACTTGTCCCAGGACAGGGGAACGAAGTAGGACTTTGCTGGGAACACTTAGTGGCAGCAGGGACCTCAGTTACAGCTAGTGCAGAGTGGAAGGCTTCTACCTGACCAGCCAAGGGGATTCCGCTTGTCTCTGGACTGCCTGGACTCCTAATTCACCTGTTGCCAGAGCCCTGGACTGTGGCCTGTCACCCATAGCAAACCAGTTAAAGACTTACAGCTTGTCTCCTCCATTTATTTACTGGCTATACCATCCACGCCCTACACCATAGGACCCCTGGGGACCCCGCTTCACCTGTGGGAAGTGTAACATCTGTGCTGCTGCTACACCCCCCAGGGGACCCCTTTAATGCAGCGTCGGTCCAACTACTGACTGAACTCCACAGGTGGCATCACAACAAACTTTGGACATTTTCCCCTTTAACGTTGAGGCCCAGGGCCACGGACCGGGTCGCAGCTACCGTGACATCACCCTTGCGACCAGACCCGGTACCGAGTACCCCACTGCCTTGTGGGCGACTCAACTTTTCTTTTTGAATGATTCCATTCACTTTACCACATAATGTGCTGGAAACCAGGAAAAAAATTCCAAGTGTGGAAAAATTGTGAAAAAAAAAAAACAATTCTGACATGGTTTTGGAGGAATTGGTTTTATGGTGTAAAAATTACCTCAAAATATGATTCTGCTTATCATTACGATTGCGGCAATACCAAACAAGTCCATTTTTATTTTTTGTTCAATAGAGTTGTGTGACGGGTTATTTTTTGCGGGGTGAGACTGTTTTTTTATTGATACCATTTTGGGATAGATGTGACATTTTGATCACTTGTCACAGCATTTTTTCTGGTATTGCTACATTGTTGTAGTTCCAGTGCCCCAATATTGGGATTGCTGATGGTTCCTGTGATCAGCAGGTTATCCCCTGTCCTGTAGATAAAGGGATAACTAGTTATTTTGGGAATAACCTTTTAAGGAATGCATAAATTGTGCAGCATAATATTGCAGTTGAATACACCATTCTGGGAGAGCAATATACACGATTGTCAAGGAGTGAGGTGCCATCCAACGCTGGAGAAATCACTATAGTCCATTACTGTAAAATGAGCATAGGAACTCAAAACCTATGAATATACAGTAATGCGGCACTAATACTCACCCCCCAATCAGTATAGCAAGGAGACTGCCAACCGCACTACTACACAACAATCCCAACCATCATCTCATTTACAGTGCCGTAACACCCCATAACTGTTTATTCTATAGTGCCAGACCAATAGCCCAAAACAGCCTGCTTTACAGTGCCAGACCAGTACCCCATAACTGTGTGTTTTACAGTGCCAGACCAGTATCCCATAACTGTCTCCTTTACGGCACCAGACCAGTACCCCATAACTGTGTGTTTTACAGTGCCAGACCAGTACCCCATAAGTGTCTCCTTTACGGCGTCAGACCAGTACCCCATAACTGTCTCCTTTACAGTGCCAGACCAGTACCCCATAACTGTCTCCTTTACAGTGCCAGACCAGTACCCCATAACTGTCTCCTTTACGGCGTCAGACCAGTACCCCATAACTGTCTCCTTTACGACGCCAGACCAGTACCTCATAACTGTCTCCTTTACGGCACCAGACCAGTACCCCATAACTGTGTGTTTTACAGTGCCAGACCAGTACCCCATAAGTGTCTCCTTTACGGCGTCAGACCAGTACCCCATAACTGTCTCCTTTACGGTGCCAGACCAGTACCCCATAAGTGTCTCCTTTACGGCGTCAGACCAGTACCCCATAACTGTCTCCTTTACAGTGCCAGACCAGTACCCCATAACTGTCTCCTTTACGGCGTCAGACCAGTACCCCATAACTGTCTCCTTTACGGTGCCAGACCAGTACCCCATAACTGTCTCCTTTACGGCGTCAGACCAGTACCCCATAACTGTCTCCTTTACGGCGCCAGACCAGTACCCCATAACTGTCTCCTTTACGGCGTCAGACCAGTAGCCCATAACTGTCTCCTTTACAGTGCCAGACCAGTACCCCATAACTGTCTCCTTTACGGCGTCAGACCAGTACCCCATAACTGTCTCCTTTACGGTGCCAGACCAGTATCCCATAACTGTCTCCTTTACGGCGTCAGACCAGTACCCCATAACTGTCTCCTTTACGGCGTCAGACCAGTACCCCATAACTGTCTCCTTTACAGTGCCAGACCAGTACCCCATAACTGTCTCCTTTACTGCGTCAGACCAGTACCCCATAACTGTCTCCTTTACGGCGCCAGACCAGTACCCCATAACTGTCTCCTTTACGGCGTCAGACCAGTACCCCATAACTGTCTCCTTTACAGTGCCAGACCAGTACCCCATAACTGTCTCCTTTACAGTGCCAGACCAGTACCCCATAACTGTCTCCTTTACGGTGTCAGACCAGTACCCCATAATTGTCTCCTTTACGGCACCAGACCAGTACCTCATAACTGTCTCCTTTACGGCGTCAGACCAGTACCCCATAACTGTTTCCTTTACAGCGCCAGACCAGTACCCCATAACTGTGTGTTTTACAGTGCCATACCAGTACCCCATAACTGTCTCCTTTACAGTGCCAGACCAGTACCCCATAACTGTCTCCTTTACAGCGTCAGACCAGTACCCCATAACTGTCTCCTTTACAGCGTCAGACCAGTACGCCATAACTGTCTCCTTTACAGTGCCAGACC
The DNA here is from genome assembly GCF_032444005.1 of Ranitomeya imitator. Classification (NCBI taxonomy): domain Eukaryota; kingdom Metazoa; phylum Chordata; class Amphibia; order Anura; family Dendrobatidae; genus Ranitomeya; species Ranitomeya imitator. The sequence continues at coordinate 22,189,647 of NC_091288.1, forward strand.
AGTACCCCATAACTGTCTCCTTTACTGTGCCAGACCAGTACCCCATAACTGTCTCTCTGCAGTGCCAGACCAGTACCCCATAACTGTCTCCTTTACAGCGTCAGACCAGTACCCCATAACTGTCTCTCTGCAGTGCCAGACCAGTACCCCATAACTGTCTCCTTTACAGCGTCAGACCAGTACCCCATAACTGTCTCCTTTACAGCGTCAGACCAGTACCCCATAACAGTCTCTCTACAGTGCCAGACCAGTACCCCATAACTGTCTCTCTGCAGTGCCAGACCAGTACCCCATAACTGTCTCCTTTACAGCGTCAGACCAGTACCCCATAACTGTCTCTCTGCAGTGCCAGACCAGTACCCCATAACTGTCTCCTTTACAGCGTCAGACCAGTACCCCATAACTGTCTCCTTTACAGCGTCAGACCAGTACCCCATAACAGTCTTTCTACAGTGCCAGACCAGTACCCCATAACTGTCTCCTTTACAGTGTTAGACCAGTAATTCGTAAATGTCTCTCTGCAGTGCTAGACCAGTACCCCATAACTGTCTCTCTTGCAGTGCCAGACCAGTACCCCATATCAGTGCCAGTTGCAGCATTCTCAGATCGGCATCACGCACCATAGTCATAAAGTATTTGCATTATTTCCACTACATCCTCATCATTCAGCATGGCTGATACAGTTTTTGCCAATACGACACTAAAATATTTAATCTGTGCTGTAAAGTACCGAGATTATTCACCTATTACCTTTGCTACAAATGATGGCGCAATGAAGCAACAATAGAACGTTCACCAAAGGGTCAGGTCACCGTTATACGGGGTCTGTAATAAGAGTGAGAACACGACGAACAGGAGACCTGAACGGTTTAATGACTGAAAGTGAAACGATTTATCTAGTGAGACAGATATAAACGTATTTGTGGTGGCAAAAGTATCGTGACAAAGAGTGAAACTCTGCAAGCAGTGAGGCCGACATAAAGGCATCTCCACCTGAACCGCAAAAATGAGTCCAAATGAAGGTTGATGAGCGCGGTGCAATACAACAATATGAAGCCTCTGTCACCGTCATCCACTGTCGGAGGACAGATATAATGATTCCATCCCATAGGTTTATACATGCACAAATGTAACAGACCTGTGTAACTTATATCACAATATGTTTTCTGTGGTTACAAATAAAAGATAAAACGTTTTTACAATTTACCATGTTTTAAAAAAGAAACAATTCCTTAGCTCTGTTACATCTGCATTCATTTACGCTAGTTTTGGTTTGCAGTTTATATAGATCTGAAGGGTTATTATTCCAGACTTCTCACTTCCTCATCCGTGGTCTAAGGCGCTACTGATGTGGTCTGGTAAAGACCCCAAAAAAAAAGGAATGGACACCAGAGCTAAAAAGTAACAATTTTATTGAAAGACCATTAAAAAATTACATAAATACTGTAAATAGAAATCAGAATAAAAAAGATGCAATGAAAAAACGGAAAGGCGACACTAGTGCCACACACGGACGTTATACTAACTATGCTGCCCTCAGTGCGTGCATGGGCACAACTATTAAGGGAAGATCCCATATACATAGGTGGGTAAGAGCCATGCTAATGCTTTCTAAGTAATAGTAAGAGGCACAAAAAAAGTACCAACCTGCGGCCGTGTGTGGAAAGGGAGGCCCCGACGCGCGTTTCGCACAATGCTGCTTCCTCGCGTTTTCTTAATAGTTGTGCCCATGCACTGAGGGCAGCATAGTTATATGGGGTACCCTGCCATATTGTATCTGCACTAGGCACTTTAGCTGTATTCTTATATATATTTAGCATCTCCCTGCATCCGTTTATTATCTGAGAGCAAGTGTTTTCTTACTACTGGTTCCATACTGCCCGGTTGTCTATGTGCTATTACTGTTTATATGCATGTTACACTACTTTCATTATTGCTGAAACGTTATTTCTGTGTATATATAGATACACCCGTGGTAGGAGTATTATGGATACTTTCTTGCTCTTTGGCTTAGTATAACGTCCGTGTGTGGCACTAGTGTCGCCTTTCCGTTTTTTCATTGCATCTTTTTTATTCTGATTTCTATTTACAGTATTTATGTAATTTTTTAATGGTCTTTCAATAAAATTGTTACTTTTTAGCTCTGGTGTCCATTCCTTTTTTTTTGGGTCTTTATGATATTTATGATGGCGGAGCATTTACCCTCGGTGCCCTCTTTATAGGTTTACTGATGTGGTCTGGTGTCTACCGTGTGCCTGGCCGTTAGGGTGCATGTTTCTTATACTACTTAATAGGACCATGCATGAGACCCGTCAAGTGTCCGACCAACACCAAACCATTAAGCGGCACCTCTCACCTTCCACTGTCGAAAGTGAAATATACAGGATAATCAATCTCATCAAAAGGAGCCAATTTGGGGAAGTTGCAATCAGCCAGACAATGTAGTATTACTTGCTGGCCATGACATGAGGATATGGATAGCAGTTATACATTTTTTTAAGAATATCAACATAGTGGTGTGAAAGGCCCTAGATGTGCATTAGAGATGAACAATAAAACTTTGCAGCACATAGAAGATTGTATTAAAATAAAAGGATGTGCTGATGTGTTAGGAAGGATATTGGAAAACCTTAAGGGGCATGTTCGAGAGGTACTGACTCTCCTTGTAAAGATACAGCAGATTTATTGAATCTTATAGGTAACGCTTCCATCTAGAAGAATGAAAGCTATGTCTCCAGTTCTAGAAACATCTCACCCATAAAAAAAAACCTTTATTCTGACTCCAGATTTGCGCCAAGCCAGTTACACATCTATAGGCCGCTGTTTCAGTGTAGAACAGGACACCGGTTTATTTACATTCTTGGTTGTAGCTCTCGGTGGCAACGAATTCTGTTTTTTGAGGTCCAACTGGAAGAAGGAGTCTAAATGCAAATTATGGCTTCTTCTGAAGTGAGGAAACTGCTCTTTTCGTGCTTTTACCGCACTCATTCAACCTCTTTGCTATCCGTTTTCAAGAGTGATATTATATCATTGCTATTATTATATCTGTTTTTTTTAATCTGAAGGAACCACCGCAATCCCCACAAGAGAAGCCACCAACTGTACGAAATGCGGGTGCTGTACAGATGAGGATCAAAAGTGCCAATTTACAACATGAACGACTGAGCCAGAGCAAATCTATGGTCCTTATTGATCCCACAGAAGCCACAAAGCCGGTAAGAGCAAACATTGTTACTGATATACAGTATGCCCATATGTTGAGTTTGTGCAAAAAAAAAAATACATGTTTTACAAGGTGCACCAAATAAGGTCCCCAACAGTGACTTCTTGGATCTTGACATTATTGGACAGGACTGCATATCTTAGTCCAGCCAGAAGAGACAGGTGTCTAGTGCTTGTCCCCCAGCTGTACTGACCATGCTCAGGTCTACTTTTAGTGACTGTACATGTTTAACTAAAATCAAGGACTCCTGGTTTTCTCTATAGGTCAACAAGTTGCAGAACCCCATTGTGAGATTTCGGACTTAGCAAAGAATCTTCAGGGTTAGGGTTAGGATCCATTTAGGCTTAGGGTTAGGGTTAGGGTTATGATCCCTTTAGGGTTAGGGTTATGATCCCTGCCCCTAACCCTACCCCTAACCCTAACCCTAACCCTAACCCTAACTATTTCTGTTTATAGTGGGTTTTTTACTTTATTTTGATGATTGGCAGCTGTCACACATTTCTCAGCATGCGTTTAAAAAAGACAAACGCATGAAAAAACGCATGTAAACGCGTCAAAACGTCGCGTTTTTTTCACCACATGCAAAAACGCATGCGTCAAAAAAACACAGCGTTTGCACGCGTTTACATGTGTTTTTTCACCATGCGTTTTTTTTTAAACGCATGCGTTTTGAAATGCAAGTGTGAAACCAGCCTAAGCCTTATCACAATATGTTTTGCCAATGCGAATAAGTCCGCTATTTTCCGCCGTTATCACTGCTCTTACATTATCCTATGTACAGTGGGGCAAAAAAGTATTTAGTCAGTCAGCAATAGTGCAAGTTCCACCACTTAAAAAGATGAGAGGCATCTGTAATTTACATCATAGGTAGACCTCAACTATGGGAGACATACTGAGAAAAAAAAATCCAGAAAATCACATTGTCTGTTTTTTTATCATTTTTTTTGCATATTATGGTGGAAAATAAGTATTTGGTCAGAAACAAACAATCAAGATTTCTGGCTCTCACAGACCTGTAACTTCTTCTTTAAGAGTCTCCTCTTTCCTCCACTCATTACCTGTAGTAATGGCACCTGTTTAAACTTGTTATCAGTATAAAAAAGACACCTGTGCACACCCTCAAACAGTCTGACTCCAAACTCCACTATGGTGAAGACCAAAGAGCTGTCAAAGGACACCAGAAACAAAATTGTAGCCCTGCACCAGGCTGGGAAGACTGAATCTGCAATAGCCAACCAGCTTGGAGTGAAGAAATCAACAGTGGGAGCAATAATTAGAAAATGGAAGACATACAAGACCACTGATAATCTCCCTCGATCTGGGGCTCCACGCAAAATCCCACCCCGTGGGGTCAGAATGATCACAAGAACGGTGAGCAAAAATCCCAGAACCACGCGGGGGGACCTAGTGAATGAACTGCAGAGAGCTGGGACCAATGTAACAAGGCCTACCATAAGTAACACACTACGCCACCATGGACTCAGATCCTGCAGTGCCAGACGTGTCCCACTGCTTAAGCCAGTACATGTCCGGGCCCGTCTGAAGTTTGCTAGAGAGCATTTGGATGATCCAGAGGAGTTTTGGGAGAATGTCCTATGGTCTGATGAAACCAAACTGGAACTGTTTGGTAGAAACACAACTTGTCGTGTTTGGAGGAAAAAGAATACTGAGTTGCATCCATCAAACACCATACCTACTGTAAAGCATGGTGGTGGAAACATCATGCTTTGGGGCTGTTTCTCTGCAAAGGGGCCAGGACGACTGATCCGGGCACATGAAAGAATGAATGGGGCCATGCATCGTGAGATTTTGAGTGCAAACCTCCTTCCATCAGCAAGGGCATTGAAGATGAAACGTGGCTGGGTCTTTCAACATGACAATGATCCAAAGCACACCGCCAGGGCAACGAAGGAGTGGCTTCGTAAGAAGCATTTCAAGGTCCTGGAGTGGCCTAGCCAGTCTCCAGATCTCAACCCTATAGAAAACCTTTGGAGGGAGTTAAAAGTCCGTGTTGCCAAGCGAAAAGCCAAAAACATCACTGCTCTAGAGGAGATCTGCATGGAGGAATGGGCCAACATACCAACAACAGTGTGTGGCAACCTTGTGAAGACTTACAGAAAACGTTTGACCTCTGTCATTGCCAACAAAGGATATATTACAAAGTATTGAGATGAAATTTTGTTTCTGACCAAATACTTATTTTCCACCATAATATGCAAATAAAATGATAAAAAAAACAGACAATGTGATTTTCTGGATTTTTTTTCTCAGTTTGTCTCCCATAGTTGAGGTCTACCTATGATGTAAATTACAGACGCCTCTCATCTTTTTAAGTGGTGGAACTTGCACTATTGCTGACTGACTAAATACTTTTTTGCCCCACTGTATATAGTTTATGGCATTAATGTTACCTGTTACCCCTGGATGGCTCTGATGTACCAAAACCAAGGCAGAGGTGACATAATGGAGCTGATAGCAGGAAGTGTCCACAGTGTGTGGCTGAAGCCATATGTAGTACCAGGTTGTAGTGATCCCATGTGGCTCAGCAAAGAGACTGCCAGTGACAGTACATGGACTCCAATAAGTGAAAGTCAGACAAGACGTGTTAAGGAACAACTTCCCAGTCTCCCAAGGATGATGACACAACTTCCTCGGTGTAAGCTGCATTCACACATCCATGGAAGTATTATAAGTCCATGAGAAATGGACAATTTTTGCACAGATGTCTTTTTGGTTGCATCTTAGTTGCTTCCTACTTGCACCAATTTTTTTAATTACTTTTTTTCACTGAAGCAAATAGACTAGCTGAACTTTTTATACATTGAATCTTAAAGGGGATGTTCTCGAAGCATGCGCTATGAGCATTCTCCAGTGCTGGGAATGGCAGGTGTGTGACCACAAGTATACGACACGCATACATGTGGTCATTTGCCAACCAGACGTGCACAGCCTCACTCAATACAAGTGAATTGAGCGAGGGCGGACACATCTGGTCAGAATGTGGCGGGAAGTATACAAATTGCTTTCTTGCAGTCACATGACCACCCGGCATCGGTGAATCCTGAGAGCGTGCACTGTGTGAATTCGGTCACATAGAATTACTGACGAGTAGACTGTAACTCCAAGCCTGGACAACCCCTTTAACAATGTATCAGTAAAAATTTAATGAAGCATGGATGGAATATTCAATTACAAAGCCTGTCTCCCTAGTTTCATCCGTGTCTCATAGATCCCCATAGACTTTAATGGCCAAGTCGGACCCGTGAAACGGATGAGAATAGGACCTGCTCTGAGTCTCACAGACCAGAAACATGGATCCATTTTTAAAAGTGATGTATGTATGGAACTATGAAACACTATGGGTCAGTGTGCTGTCCAAGAAAAAAATAGACAGCACATGGATGGCCTTACTGCCAGCGACCCTACCACGCTTTCTTGCCATCTTCTTCTGAAGGGGAGCATTCGATGACCGTTACATTACATCTGAGCTGGAAGAGACTGGGTCTAGCTTCCCCTTCCAGTTCAGAAAGAAATGTATCCAGTGCGGCCAAAATAAGAGAAACTTCTAGCACCAGTACCGAACAGGATACCCAACTCGACTTTTTAATTTTTCTGTGCCGCTTATCAAAAAATCAGGGACAGACTATACTTTTTACAGACACATTGGAAAACCATAACAAAATGATTAAGGGATACAATTCTGCATCCCCAAATTTCTGATATTAAGACATTTGTAAACTGATCGAGATAATCTAGGAAAGTTTCTTCTGCATAAAAAAAAAATCACGTATAAATTTTTACGGGCAGAGCAACAAATTACTCTATTTTTACAGACAATCCTGGAATTTCTGGACGGTTCTGAGAAGTGTTGGGGGTCTGGATATGTTTTTTTTTTTTTTACAGAACCACCAAGGGTCCAATTTTAAAATAATTTTCACTATTGAACAACTTCTTCAAACACAACAGTTTCTGAATATAGAAAAAATTTGCCCAAATTTCCATTTTATGCTGGTTGTCGTTCAAGAATGCATTGTTACATTTTAATTGGCTGCTCGGATTTCGAGTCCGCCATTGTTCATTGCCATTTTCTATGTAGGTGTTACTCTTTTATTGACAGCAATAGTTGACCGGGACAAATACCTTAGAAAAAGTTGAAAAGTTAAGTATATTTAATGAAGCCAAACATATTTTATTGCCTGTGTTTAACAAAAGGCACCCGGCTGCCGTTGTTTTTTTGACAAGCATGAAAACATCACAGCGTGAGGCTGCAAAAAGGAATTATGTCGAGAAATTACAAGTGATCCATTTCGCAATGAATTATCCACCTCAATAGCCTGCAGAACTCAGCTACCAATTAACACCTACTTTATTACATGTTGGGATATACTTAATAACTTTCATGTGTTTCTGCACTATTACCTTGACGGATGCCTCTTGTACAATTAGGCATAATTGGCATATCAATATGCAAAAGTTAAAAAGATTAACCCTCTTAAAACTAATGAGCATTTCTGTATCCAGCTGCTAAATGAGACAAAATTAGCATTTTTCACTTTTGGATAGGATTTTATCATGCAGTTTTTCATTGTTGACATTACCTTGTTATATAAGCTCAGGTCTTTTTTTTTTTTTGGGCAAAATTTTCAGGATAATTAGAGGTAAATGAGCTTGAAGCTGCAAAGAAAAGAAAAAAAAAGTTATTTGCAACTAAGGAGTAGGGCAAAAAGGTTGTCGGCGTCCCCGTGATACCTGCGACATGACGGGAGATGGGACCGCTATGGAATTCCGCCAGTTGCATCGGAATAGCCGAACAGAAAGAAACTTGACGTGTTATTGCTGTATCGGATGGCAGATGTAATGCATATACTGTTTAATTATTTTTGGCAAATGCACAATGTATTTTTTTCTGTACAAATAGTCTGAGGTGGATTGCAGCAACAAGCATTAATACGGTACCACGCTGATTCCTAGCATAGATCAAAGATTGATGGGCGGCTGCTCCGGTTTTTAGGAGAACCCCCTGGTGTTGGCAGAGCTGTCACAGCGATTACTGAGAAGAGGACTAGGACAGTTGATGGCCTCGACAGTATGGCATAAATGTCATGTAGTAATTCTAAATGAGTATTAGGATTGCCGTCATAATTATTTATAACAGCCATTTTCTGCATTGCGGCACGGAGGAGATACATCACTAAAGAGGCTCAATCTCCGCAAAACACATTTAGATACATTTATAACAGATTTTCTTTTTCTGTCTTTTTTATTTTTTTCGTGGTGATGAATTATCAACTATGAAAAAATTTTCAATATTTTTAGGAGAACTATAGTTAACGGGAACGTACAATATTTCTGGGGTTCTCATCTCCCATCAGTCCGAATTGATTGCGGTAGTCATGCTTGGTAGATCTAGAGGGGATTTTGCCCCCTCCGGCAGAGGAGCAGTGCATAAAAGCTATAGGACATCATATGGCTCAGTGATTCCTCGTAGATCTGTTTTACAGCTCATGGCCTAAAGGACCAGACACAGATGTTGTGTAGCATGGTGGCGCAGTGGTTAGCACTGTTGCTTTGCAGTGCTGAGGTCCTGGGGTCATATCCCACATGACAACATCAAGCATGTAGTTTGTACGTTCTCTTCGTGTTTGCCTGGGTTGTCTGACTCCCTACCACACTGCAAAGACACGCTGATAGGAAATGTAGATTGTGAGCCCCAATGGGGACAGCGACGATAATATCTCTAAAGCGCTACGTAATATGATGGTGCTATATGAGTAAGCATGATAAATAACATGCTGAGAGTGTATTAGTTATTTCTAATAGAGCTTTATTAAAGCTGTCCGGGATCTCGGGAGTGCACTGTTAGCTCCTGCTCCAGGCCAGATTCAGTTTACAGTGTACAGTTTGGACCAGCAGTGCAATAATCCCTTTGGTCTGAGTAATCAATCATACAGAAGAGCCTGTGCCCCAGCAATCAGGAAGACATGTGGCTCTTCCTAAACAGTCATGGGACCAACCTTTTCATTTTCTAACATAAGAATAAAACCCCAGGAACATACAGCACAGACCAAAAGTTTGCACACACCTTGTTAGGACTGGCGGAACGCACCAAGTACAAGATGAAATGGAACTAGGTGCGTTCGCAGTCCGAGGTCCACCGTGCAGGTAAAAACCCTGCTGCTAGTAAGACGGACTATATGGCGGTACTACAAGTATACACGCACGGGTTAACTGCACCCTGCATGAAGAAAGCGATCCTGTTGCGTCACAGGACCGCGGTACCGCACATAGAGCGCGAGCAATAAGTCAGTGAACTCAACCCCAACTAGGATTGAAGTCCGATTAGACACTTGCTGGCACAACACCGCAACTGGGTGTGTAAGGAAACTATATAATAATACAAAGGCACAAGAGTTACGTGCGGTGCCGCACAGACGGACGCCACTAACCACCCAGGCTTGGGTCAGGAAAGCGCAGAGCAAGCGCACGGCGCCGTACAGGCGGACACAGCAACTGGTAGCTGTAATGTGTGTTACGTGCTGTTGGATAAGTCGGGCGCTAGATAGCAAACATACACCTTCCGCGAACAGACATTCAATAGGGAGGGTTATTTAAAGAGCGACTTTCACTCACAACACACACACATATTTACAAGACAATACTAGCGCATGGCCGTGCGGTCATGCGCAGTTTATATAGCTGCAGCACAGGAAACAGCTACAGAAGTTTTGCCCTTTCAGGACCTGCCAAAAGGACCAATGGGATGTGCTGCAGTACCTGAGCATGTGACCCTCGATCTCCAACAGGAGATCTTGCCCTGGGCATGCTCAGTGTGTGCAAATAAGGACTTAGATCCAGAAACGTCCACTCGCCGCTGCCCAGCACTGGCTTCAATGGCAGAAGCAGGAAAAGCAGCAGTAACTCTTCGCACAGAGTCAGACTGAGCGAGACGCTGGGATCGATGTCCCCGCTGAGCAGACTCCACTGCGGCTGGAGAAGAATGGGAGACCGCAGCGGAGACGGATCGAGATTCCCCCTGTGCAGCAGAGGAGACTCGACTCCTAACACACCTTCTCATTTAAAGATTTTTCTGTATTTTCATGACTATGAAAATTAAATTGTAAATTCACACTGAAGGCATCAAAACTATGAATTAACACGTTTGCCTTTCTGAATTCAATATGTTTGACAGGTCACCAGGGAAGATTCCTGCATTGTATCTGACCTTATTGTACATTTGGCCCGTGGTAAGAAAGTGCTCAAGGTCCTCCAACAAGCAATCTTGGCATAATGAACTTCTTCCTTGAAGGGAGATGTTTGTTGTTTCAGTGTCGGTTAAATGTAACACATCATATTAATTGACACAAAACAATGTTTTTCGTTTGTTTTGTCTTTTTTTTCCCCCGAGTTTGCCTTTTTTCACTTCTTTTTTAATTTTTTTTATTTCTATAACATGTTTGTTACTAATCAGAATAATTATAGCTGGGATTACGTGATGTGTCATGTGCTACTGAATCTTTAAAATTAGAATTGGTTCACCATGTAAGAACCTCGTTTGCTAAAAGTTATAAAAATAAGATATATACACAGCACAGATCAAACGTTTGGACACACCTCATTTAAAGATTTTTCTGTATTTTCATGACTATGAAAATTGTACATTCACACTGAAGGCATCAAAACTATAAATTAACACATGTGTAATTATATACTTAACAACAAAGTGTGAAACAACTGAAATTATGTCTTATATTCTACGTTCTTCAAAGTAGCCACCTTTTGCTTTGATGACTGCTTTGCACACTCTTGGCATTCTTTTGATGAGCTTCAGGAGGTAGTCATCATTCCCATTCCCGGTCTTCCAACAATCTTGAAGGAGTTCCCAGAGATGCTTCGCACTTGTTGGCCCTTTTGCCTTCACTCTGTGGTCCAGCTCACCCCAAACCATCTTGATTGGGTTCAGGTCTGGTGACTGTGGAGGCCAGGTCATCTGGCGTAGCACCCCATCACTCTCCTTCTTGGTCAAATAGCCCTTACACAGCCTGGAGGTGTGTTTGGGGTCATTGTCCTGTTGAAAAATAAATGATGGTCCAACTTAACGCAAACCGGATGGAATAGCATGCCGCTGCAAGATGCTGTGGTAGCCATGCTGGTTCAGTATGTCTTCAATTTTTAATAAATCCCCAACAGTGTCACCAGTGAGCCCCCCCCCCACCATCACACCTCCTCCTCCATGCTTCACAGTGTGAACCAGGCATGTAGAGTCCATCCGTTCATCATTTCTGCGTCGCACAAAGACGCGGTGGTTGGAACCAAAGATCTTAAATTTGGACTCATCACACAGATTTCCACTGGTCTAATGTCCATTCCTTGTGTTCTTTAGTCCAAACATGTCTCTTCTGCTTGTTGCCTGTTCTTAGCAGTGGTTTCCTAGCAGCTATTTTACCATGAAGGCCTGCTGCACAAAGTCTCCTCTTAACAGTTGTTGTAGAGATGTGTCTGATGCTAGAACTCTGTGTGGCATTGACCTGTTCTCTAATCTGAGCTGCTGTTAACCTGTGATTTCTGAGGCTGGTGACTGGGATAAACTTCTCCTCAGAAGCAGAGGTGACTCTTGGTCTTCCTTTCCTGGGGCGGTCCTCATGTGAGCCAGTTTCTCTGTAGCGCTTGATGGTTTTTGCAACTGCACTTGGGGACACTTTCAAAATTTTCCCAATTTTTCGGACTGACTGACCTTCATTTCTTAAAGTAATGATGGCCATTCGTTTTTCTTTACTTGGCTGCTTTTTTCTTGCCATAATACAAATTCTAACAGTCTATTCAGTAGGACTATCAGCTGTGTATCCACCAGACTTCTGCACAACACAACTGATGGTCCCAACCCCATTTATAAGGCAAGAAATCCCACTTATTAAACCTGACAGGGCACAGCTGTGAAGTGAAAACCATTCCCGGTGACTACCTCTTGAAGCTCATCAAGAGAATGCTAAGAGTGTGCAAAGCAGTCATCAAAGCAAAAGGTGGCTACTTTGAAGAACCTAGAATATAAGACATATTTTCAGTTGTTTCGCACTTTTTTTGTTAAGTATATAATTCCACATGTGTTAATTCATAGTTTTGATGCCTTCAGTGTGAATTTACAATTTTCATAGTCATGAAAATACAGAAAAATCTTTAAATGAGAAGGTGTGTCCAAACTTTTGGTCTGTACTGTAGGTGATTCCCTTTAAGAATTTTGAAAATATATATTTTTTCATTTGACTGGTCAATGCACTTATTGATTTTAGCAGCATTTAATGGCTTATTATGAATCTTGTATCTTTGGGGAATTGACATTCAATAGGAGTCTATGTAGTTCATCAATTTGGAAAACACATTTTCATGCATGCTATAAAAGAAGGGGGTTGTCTGATCAGGATTTTCATCTCTTGTACTGGCTGTGAAATGGAGACAAAAAGTTTCTCTCACTCTGGAGCCCCTATTCTGTCCTACATCACATGAACTAACTATAGATATGAATTTGCACTGTGTAAGTTCTACCTTCCCCTCTGGGGATGCTACAGGGAAATTCAAAACTTACCGTAAGGTTTCTCACAGATTACAACTAATAGTTGGAGGTCTGAACAAGGGGATACTTTGTTATTGTCTTTTAATCAAGGAATCTTTCCAAATCATGAATGTGTTACAGAACTGCCTCGGCTCAGCAGGACTTCATTACCTTTCCCTATGGCTGCTGGCCTCTGCTGTGCTCCATGCCGGGTTTTACTATATAAGGCCCACTAAAACACACCTCTGTGTCTTGGTATTAAGCATCTTGGTTCTGTTTCTTTTGCTGTGCAGCACTACCTGCTCTTGGCCAGCCACTTCCTGAATTGTCTTGGATTTTTAGTGCGTCCTGTCTGCCTGCAGCCTCCAGTGTTTAAAGCTCTTGCACCATACCTACTTTCCCCTCTCTTGTCTTCCTGCAGTCTCCAGTGTTTCAAGCTGTTTCAAGTCCTTGCACCATACCTACTTTCATCTCTCCTGTCTGCCTGCAGCCTCCAATGTTTCAAGTCCTTTTGCTATACCTACTTTTTCCTCTCCTGTCTGCCTGCAGCCTCCAGTGTTTCAAGCCCTTGCACCATACCTACTTTCCCCTCTCTTGTCTTCCTGCAGTCTCCAGTGTTTCAAGCTGTTTCATGTCCTTGCACCATACCTACTTTCATCTCTCCTGTCTGCCTGCAGCCTCCAATGTTTCAAGTCCTTGTGCTATATAACACAGCCCACGTAGCATATAACACAGCCCACGTAGCATATAGCACAGCCAAGTGTCAGGACAGAGCGACCGCCGGCCCGTAAGTGACTCGTATCCATGGTGATGGCGGCGCCGGTGGTGACTGGTGAGTATTGCAGCTGTGTGAAACACAGTCCCAGCAGCAGGCACGGCCTGGAAGTTACTCTGGCTGCGTATCCATGGTGACGGACGGTCCGGACTCCCGGAGGTGAGTATTCCAGCTGCAGCTGCACACCATAAATGGGCCCCCCCGTCTCGCCAGGGCCCCGACACTTGCCCGGGTACGCCGGGTGCTGACGCCGGCCCTGCTTGCGCCATACCTTCTTTCCTCTCTCCTGTCTGCCTGCATTCTCCAGTGTTTCAAGCTCTTGCACCATACCTACTTTCCCCTCTCTTGTCTTCCTGCAGTCTCCAGTGTTTCAAGCTGTTTCATGTCCTTGCACCATACCTACTTTCATCTCTCCTGTCTGCCTGGAGCCTCCAATGTTTCAAGTCCTTGTGCTATACCTACTTTTCCCTCTCCTGTCTACCCGCAGCCTCCAGTGTTTCAAGCCCTTGCACAATACCCACTTTCCTTTCTCCTGTCTGCCTGCAGCCTCCAGTGTTTCAAGTCCTTGTGCTATACCTACTTTCCTCTTTCTTGTCTGCCTGCAGCCTCCAGTGTTTCAAGCTCTTGTGCCATACCTACTTTCCGCTCTCCTGTGTCTGTGGATTCCAGTGCTTCAAAACCTTGCTCCATAAGTGCCTTCCAGCTGCTACATCAACACTCGGGATCCATGTTCCAATGTGAACCTGTGCTTACAGGATCCACCTCACAAGATTAGCTCTTAACAGAGTGATAGTCCAAAGAGTTGGACTTTAGAGTTAGCTCCAGGTAAAGCTCTGTCAAATGTCATACTTTAAGTAGCTGCTGTCTGGTAATGTCCCAGTGAACTTTCCAAATAATAATGTTTAACCCCTTAATCCCATTTGACGTACTATCCCATCAAGGTGACCTGGGACTTAATTCCCAGGGACGGGATGGCACGTCATAGCGATCGGCCATGCTCACAGGGGAGCGCAGCCGATGGCGGCCGGGTGTCAGCTGACTATCGCAGCTGACATCTGGCACTATGTACTGCCCCTGCACATTAACCCCTGGCAAACTGCGATCAAACATGATCGCAGTGTTCCGGCGGTATAGGGAAGCATCGCGCAGGGAGGGGTCTCCCTGCATGCTTCCCTGAGACTCTAGGAGCAAAATGATGTGATCACGTTGCTCTGAGGGCCTCCTACCTTCTTCTCCCTGCAGGCTCTGGATCCAAAATGGCTGCGGGGCTGCATCGGGGTCCTGCAGGGAGGTGGCTTACCAGTGCCTGCTCAGAGCAGGAGCTGGTAAGCCAGGAGCCCTGCATGTCAGATCGCTGATCTGATACAGTGCTCTGCAAAGTGTCAGATCAGCGATCTGACCTTATAACATGATGCCCCCCCAGGGCAATGTTATAAAGTAAAAAAAAAAAAAAAAAGTTGTGTAAAAAAAAAATAATCCTAAATAAAAAAAAAAAAAATTATTCCCATAAATCCATTTCTTTATCTAAATAAAGAATAAAACAATAAAAGTACACATATTTAGTATCGCCACGTCCGTAACGACCCCACCTATAAAACTATATCACTAGTTAAGCCCTTCAGTGAACATCATAAAAAAAAAACGAGGCAAAAAAACGTTTTATTATCATACCGCTGAACAAAAAGTGGAATAGCATGCGATCAAAAAGATGGATATAAATAACCATGGTACCTCTGAAAACGTCATCTTGTCCCGCAAAAAACGAGCCGCCATACAGCGTCATCAGTGAAAAATAAAAAAAGTTAGAGCCCTCAGAATAAAGTGATGCAAAAAGTAATTATTTTTTCTATAAAATAGTTTTTATCATATAAAAGCGCCAAAACATAAAAAATAATGTAAATGCGATATCGCTGTAATCGTACTGACCCGAAGAATAAAGCTGCTTTATGCATTTTACCAAACGTGGAGCGGTATAAACGCCTCCCCCAAAAGAAATTAATGAATAGCTGGTTTTTGGTTATACTGCCTCACAAAAATCGGAATAAAAAGAGATAAAAAAAAGTCACATGCGCGAAAATGTTACCAATAAAAACGTCAACTCGTCCCACAAAAAACAAGACCTCACATGACTCTGTGGACCAAAATATGGAAAAATTATAGCTCTCAAAATGTGGTAACGCAAAAAATTTTTTTTGCAATAAAAAGCGTCTTTTACTGTGTGACGGCTGCCAGTCATAAAAATCTGCTAAGAAACCTGCTATAAAAGTAAATCAAACCCCCTTTCATCACCCCCTTAATTAGGGAAAAATAAAAAAATTAAAAAAGTTATTTATTTCCATTTTCCCATTAGGGTTAGGGCTAGGGTTGGGGCTAGGGTTAGGGTTAGGGTTTGGATTACATTTACAGTTGGGATTAGGGTTAGGGGTGTGGTTGGGATTAGGGTTAGGGGTGTGTTAGAGTTGGGGTTAGGGCTAGGGTTAGGATTAGATTCAAGTGTGTTTGGATTAGAGTTTCAGTTATAATTGGGGGTTTCCACTGTTTAGGCACATCAGGGGGATCTCCAAACGCGACATGGCATCCGATCTCAATTCCAGCCAATTTTGCGTTGAAAAAGTAAAACAGTGCTCCTTCCCTTCCGAGCTCTGCCATGCGCCCAAACAGGGGTTTACCCCAACATGTGGGGTATCAGCGTACTCAGGACAAATTGGACAACAACTTTTGGGGTCAATATTCTCCTGTTACCCTTGGTAAAATAAAACAAATTGGAGCTGAATTAAATTTTTTGTGAAAAAAAGTTAAATGTTCATTTTTTCTTTAAACATTCCAAAAATTCCTGTGAAACACCTGAAGGGTTAATAAACTTCTTGAATATGGTTTTGAGCAACTTGAGGGGTGCAGTTTTTAGAATGGTGTCACACTTGGTTATTTTCTATCATATAGACCCCTCAAAATGACTTCAAATATGATGTGGTCCCTAAAAAAAATGGTTTTGTGAAAATGAGAAATTGCTGGTCAAATTTTAACCCTTATAACTCCCTAACAAAAAAAATGTTGGTTCCAAAATTGTGCTGATGTAAGGTAGACATGTGGGAAATGTTACTTATTAAGTATTTTGTGTGGCATATCTCTGTGATTTAAGGGCATAAAAATTAAAAGTTGGAAAAATTGCGAAATTTTCAAAATTGTCGCCAAATTTCCATTTTTTTCACAAATAAATGAAGGTAATATCAAAGAAATCTTACCACTATAATCAAGTACAATATGTCACGATAAAAAAATCACTGGGATCCATTGAAGCATTCCAGAATTATAACCTTATAAACGGACAGTGGTCAGAATTGTAAAAATTGGCCCGGTCAATAATGTGCAAGGGGTTAAAGAGTAACCGTTGTTTTAATTTTTTTACATCATAAACCAATAGTACACATGAAAATAAGTAACTTTATTATATATTTTATCAGCAGAATTAGTTTCTACTCCTGGATTCAATAAAGGATGGAGGAACTAGAGGCAGAAACAGACATTCTACTGCAAGTTCTCCTGAAATGACAGTTGCAGTTCAAAGTTTCTTATTTCCATATGTATTTATGTATTAATGATTTTGGAAAACATTAAAATAACAGTCATTCTGTAATTGTATCTTCTCTGGGCCCTCCTTTTACCTCCCTTCATTTTTGCCCTGATAAGTGCTTAGGGGAACCTTCTACAGTACAGACCAAAAGTTTGGACACACCTTTTCATTTAAAGATTTTTCTGTATTTTCACTATGAAAATTGTACATTCATACCGAAGGCATCAAAACTATGAATTAACACATGTGGGATTATATACTTAACAAAAAAGTGTGAAACAACTGACATTATGTCTTATATTCTAGGTTCTTCAAAGCAGCCACCTTTTGCTTTGGTGACTGCTTTGCACACTCTTGGCATTCTCTTGATGTGCTTCAAGAGGTAGTCACCAGGAATGGTTTTCAATTCACAGGTGTGCCCTGTCAGGTTTAATAAGTGGGATTTCTTGCCTTATAAATGGGGTTGGGACCATCAGTTGTGTTGTGCAGAAGTCTGGTGGATACACAGCTGATAGTCCTACTGAATAGACTGTTAGAATTTGTATTATGGCAAGAAAAAAGCAGCTAAGTAAAGAAAAATGAGTGGCCATCATTACTTTAAGAAAAAAGAAACTGGCTCACATAAGGAAAGGAAGACCAAGGGTCACCTCTGCTTCTGAGGATAAGTTTATCCGAGTCACCAGCCTCAGAAATCGCAGGTTAACAGCAGCTCAGATTAGAGACCAGGTCAATGCCACACAGAGTTCTAGCAGCAGACACATCTCTACAACAACTGTTAAGAGGAGACTTTGTGCAGCAGGCCTTCATGGTAAAATAGCTGCTAGGAAACCACTGCTAAGGACAGGCAACAAGCAGAAGAGACTTGTTTGGGCTAAAGAACACAAGGAATGGACATTAGATCAGTGGAAATCTGTGCTTTGGTCTGATGAGTCTAAATTTGAGATATTTGGTTCCAACCACTGTGTCTTTGTTCCCACCGTGAAGCATGGAAAAGGAGGTGTGATGGTGTGGGGGTGCTTTGCTGGGGACACTGTTGGGGATTTATTCAAAACTGAAGGCATACTGAATGAGCATGACTACCACAGCATCTTGCAGCGGCATCCTATTCCATCCGGTTTGCGTTTAGTTGGACCATCATTTTTTTTTTCAACAGGACAATGACCCCAAACACACCTCCAGGCTGTGTAAGGGCTATTTGACCAAGAAGGAGAGTGATGGGTGCTACTCCACAGTCACCAGACCTGAACCCAATCGAGATGGTTTGGGGTGAGCTGGACCGCAGAGTGAAGGCAAAAGGGCCAACAAGTGCTAAGCATCTCCGGGAACTCCTTCAAGATTGTTGGAAGACCATTCCTGATGACTACCTCTTGAAGCTCATCAAGAGAATGCCAAGACTGTGCAAAGCAGTTACCAAAGCAAAAGGTGGCTACTTTGAAGAACCTAGAATATAAGACATATTTTCAGTTGTTTCACACTTTTTTGTTAAGTATATAATTCCACATGTGTCAATTCATAGTTTTGATGCCTTCAGTGTGAATGTACAATTTTCATAGTCATGAAAATACAGAAAAATCTTTAAATGAGAAGGTGTGTCCAAACTTGAGGTCTGTACTGTATTTATTCAGTGCAAGAAAACAGAGAAAAGCAAAAAACCACACTATTCAGTAATGTTCCTGCCTCCACCTTAGGAAATGCAAGGAATTGTAGTTCTGTGTTTATATTATTGAGGAGAAAGGTCCTGGCAGGGCAGTGACTAGATCTTAAGTGTTCTATGTGTTTTAGTGTAGGATCAGTATAGGATCTGGAAGCTTAAAGGGGTTGTTAACCACCCGGATACCTGGCACCAACATTGCTGGAATGGTGCTGGCACAGGCTAATATTATTTTACATGGCAGAATATGGTTATCAAGAAAGGATTGTCCGAGTAGTGGACAAACTCTTTAAAATACAAGCTAGACATAGAATTTTCCATAAACAATCGTTACTTTCATCATATTCCTGTATTTTTTCGCTCTTAGTATTGGAATTTTCCAGCAAAATTTGACCTAAAACTACATCAGAATTTCACATAAGTTCTAAAAGTAGATAAAAAGATCAAAATAAAAAAAGAGTGAAAATTTGAAAAGGGAAAAAAAAAAGAAATTAGACTTTGTAATTTTTTTTATTAAGAAAAATGTTCCAATATCACATATCTGAGTGGCAAAAGTGTGTAAACCTTTAGGATTAGCAGATATTTTGAAGGTGAAATTAGAGTTTGATGATTTCAATCAATGAGATGACAATCAGTTGTGAATGGGTGACCTGTTTAGTTTAAAGAACAGGGATCTACCAAAATCTGATGACAACCATATGTTTATGGATAAGTCATTGCACTAATAAAGGGGATTTCTGAGGACTTCAAAATAAAAGTTTTTGACGCTTATCAGGCTGGAAAGAGTTATAAAACATTCTCTAAAGTGTTTGGATTCTAACAATCCACAGTCAGACAGATTGTGTACAATAGAGGATATTTATTACCCTCCCAGGAGTGGTCGACCAACAAAGATCATTCCAAGAGCAAAGTGGATAATTGTCCATGAGGTCACAAAGGAGCCCAAGGTAACCTGTCAGCAACTAAAGGCCTCGCTCATATTAGCTAATGGTAATGTTCAGGAGTCCATCATCAGAAGGATGCTGAACAATAATGATGTGCATGGCAGGATTGCACGGAGAAAGCCACTTTAATATTACAAAAGGATTTATGTAGCTGTAATCTGGAGGCTTGGGCTGAGAAATGTCAATTTCAATTTAATTTAGATAAATGTAAGGTTATGCATTTGGGTGGAGGAAATAAAATGTATAATTTTGTACTAAATTGTAAAACAATCAGTAAAACTGTAGCTGAAAAAAACTTGGGTGCATAAGTGGAAGGCAAACTCCTCTTTAGTGATCAATGTCAGGCAGCTGCTGTCAAGGGAAATAAAACAGTGGGATGCCATAAAAGAGGTGCAGATGATCATTATGAGAGCATAGTTTTGCCTCCATGCAAGTCACTAGTGCAGCCACACTTAGAATACTGTGCACAGTTCTGGTCTCCAGCGTATAAGAAAGACATAGCTGAACTAGAGCGGGTGCAGAGAAGAGCGACCAAGGTAATTAAAGGGAACCTGTCACCCCATTTTTTGAGATTGAGCTATAAATACTGTTAAATAGGGCCTGCGCTGTGTGTTCCTATAGTGTATGTAGTGTACCACGATTCCCCACCTATGCTGAGAAATAACTTACCAAAGACGCCGTTTTCGCCTGTCAATCAGGCTGGTCAGGTCGGGAGGGCGTGTTCACAGCGCTGGTTCTTCCTCAGCTTTACGTTGGTGGCGTAGTGGTGAACAAGCAGCGCGCGATCTGCGCTGTCATCCCTTTCGTCGGTGGGGGCGGCCATCTTCCTGGGGCCGCGCGTGCGCAGATCGAGTGCTCTGCTGCACGGGGCTTCAGGAAAATGGCCGCGGGATGCCGCGCGTGCGCATTAGAGATCGCGGCGGCCATTTTCCCAAAGCCGAGATGCAAACTCGGCTTTGGGAAAATGGCCACCGCGATCTCTAATGCGCACGCGCGGCATCCCGCGGCCATTTTCCTGAAGCCCCGTGCAGCAGAGCACTCGATCTGCGCACGCGCGGCCCCAGGAAGATGGCCGCCCCCACCGATGCAAGGGATTACAGCGTAGATCGCGCGCTGCTTGTTCACCACTACGCCACTACGCCACCAACGTAAGGCTGAGGAAGAACCAGCGCTGTGAACACGCCCTCCCGACCTGACCAGCCTGATTGACAGGCGAAAACGGCGACTTTGGTAAGTTATTTCTCAGCATAGGTGGGGAATCGGGGTACACTACATACACTATAGGAACACACAGCGCAGGCCCTATTTAACAGTATTTATAGCTCAATCTCAAAAAACGGGGTGACAGGTTCCCTTTAAGAGAATGGGTGGACTGCGATATCAAGATGGGTTACTCAGTTTGGTAAAACAAAAGCTTAGGGGAGATCTTTTTGAAATGTACAGATATATGAAGGAACGGTACAGAGATCTTTCTAATGTTCTTTTTACACAGATTCTTTACTGTAAGAGCAGTGAGACTGGAAGTCTCTGCCACATGATGTTGTAATTGTTGATTCACTGCAAAATTCAAGAAGGGTCTGGATGCCTTTCTTGATAAATATAACATTACAGGTTAAGGGTTTTAGATTCTGTGATTCTGCGTTGATCCAAGGAACTAGACTGATTGCAGTATTGTGGTGGGACGGAATTTTTTTACCCTAACATGGAGCTACTTGTGTCTGCCCCATGGGATTTTTGCTTTCCTTTGGATCAACCTTTTAGACTGTAGGTTAGACTTAAGTCTACCTTCAACCTTGTTTCATAGTTTTACTGATGTCTATCTGCAATTTGCTAAAGATCACCTGGACAAACCAGAAAGGTATTGGAGAAATGTTTTGTGGGTAGTTGAGACCAAATTAGAGGGTTTTGGATTAAACGAGAAACGTAACATTTAGAGAATGAAAACCACTGGATTACAGCATAAAAACCTTCTGCTCTCTGTGACATACCGTTTTAGGCCGGGGTCTCACTTGCGAGTGTGATGCGAGAAACTCGCACAAGTCTCTCGCATCAATACCCGGCACTGCCGCCGGCACTTGGGAGTGTGCGGCTGTATAGAAATACATGTAGCCGCACGCTCCGGTCCGAGCGCCGGTGGCAGGACCGGGTATTCATGCAAGAGACTCGTGAGAGTTTCTCGCATCACACTCGCAAGTGAGACCCGGCCTTAGTAGGATTATGGTTTGGGCTTGTTTGGCTGCACCTTGGCCAGGACGGTGCACATCATTAATGAAACAATGAAATGTGAATTTTATCTGCAAATTCTAAAGGGTAATGTCAGGCATCTATTTATCATCCAGCAAGA
This sequence comes from Ranitomeya imitator, assembly GCF_032444005.1. Taxonomy (NCBI): domain Eukaryota; kingdom Metazoa; phylum Chordata; class Amphibia; order Anura; family Dendrobatidae; genus Ranitomeya; species Ranitomeya imitator. The sequence continues at coordinate 22,211,699 of NC_091288.1, forward strand.
CAAAGACTCAAAGAGCAAAAATCGTTCTGCAAAAGAATGGTTGAAGAAGAATAAAAGTAAAGTTTTGCAATGGCTTGACATTAATCCCATTGAAATATTGTGGAAGGACTTGAAGTGAGCAGTTCATGGTAGAAAAACCCACCAACATAAAAAAAGCTGGAGCTGTTTTGTAGGCAGGAATGAGCTAAAATTCCTTCAAGCCGTAATGTTTAGATGCTGTTTTTCCTGTACAAGGAGGTCACACTATATACTAAAAACAAAGGTTTGCCACTCACAAAAGTACTATTAGATCACTTTGCTCAATTAAAAATATAATAAAGTCTAATATTTCGGGCTCATGTAGATTTAGAAAAATCTGTTGGGATTTTAAGTAATGTTTATGCAGAAATATGGTAAATTCTCAAAGATTTACAAACTTTCAAGCACGATTTTACATACCCAATAGTCTTGATATTTCACATTTGAAATATCCTAAGGGTTCCCTTTATCTTGCTACAGTTGTTGTCCCACAATTAATAATACAAATTCATTTTCCAATGTGTGTGATACAATATTAATGAATGGAACAAATTTCACTGATTGAATTTTTTTTTTAATTTTAAAATAACCTTTCATATGTATTAATGGAGACTTAAGGATCACAATATGTTTAGCTTGGACATTTGATACCATCTTTTTAGGTGTAATTACTTGGGTTCATATTGTTCTTCTATTTTATGTTGGTCATCCCTTTTTCTTCACAAAAAGTCCAATTAAGAGTCGACATTGTCAGATTCGTTTCCTTTGCAACTCATATAATCTCGTATATGACAGTGGTCTACAATTGGTGGCTCTCCAGATGTGATGCATGTACAACTCCTGGTACATCGTGAAACTACACGTCTCCAAGCTGTTGCTCAATATTTTTGTCTTCCACAATTGGTATCTCACTTTTGTAAGCTGTAAAAAGTTCAACAGAATAGGAGCTGATGGCAGCTCATCATGGGGATGAGGAGTAATGGACCCCCAATGATCTAATATTGAGAATTAGAATAGGTCGTTAATGTTAGATCCACAGACAACCACTTCAAGCTTGGGACCACAGCTATCTAGCTTCTCTTATTATTGCTAACCTTTTACATCACAATTATAGATTTTACAACATGTCCATCATACATTTATTACTGGATAAATCTACAGATGTCTTCATCATTGCTAGAGCAATTTGATTTGTGATGTCATGGTCCACGATCCAGTTCTACAAATACCAAAAAAAGAAATCAGGTGTGTACAGGTGCAGACTATGAGTAACCATCTCCATATAGAAGTTACTAACAAAATAAAGTAGCTGTTATAAAATTGCAGCACAGAACTAGGAGAGATGGGGGAAAGCTGACCCTGCACTAAGACTAGGCTGAAACCCTACGATGGAGTGGGCAACCCGTTCCTTGCGAATAGACCCACCGACGATCCTAGTCTAAACTCAGCGAAGACCTATAGATAAGGGGAAGGAGGTCACTAAAACATCTAAGGACTGGGTACAAAAAAACAGGTCACCTCCTAGTAGGAAACACAGAGAAGGCTGCAGAAACAAACTGAAAACAGAAACAAAAGATAGCAGAACCAGAGATCCCAGAACTGCAAAATATCAAACACAGAAAGCTGTCTAAGCAACTAGCCAGAACTCTAGCGGATTAACACTATTGTCCAGCAAGGTATGGGAGGCAGGTGCTGGGTAATAAAGGGTGATACAATCCCCTGAATAAGACAACCCAGCACCAGGGGAAAAAGACCAGCGGCCAGAAAACCAAAACAAGATGGCGGATGGTAAAAACAAAACCCATTCTAACAGTAGCACTCTGTAGCGCTATAGCATGCAGACTTGAAATAAAGGAAGTTTGAATTGCATTACTGCTGGAGAAAATAGGAAAAATTGAGAATACTTAGCACCTAAATTGGCCAATTCATTTGAACCAGGCAGCCGCGATAAGGCAATTCTCGCGGCTGCCGGGTATACATAAACTGACTAATTTATGCGGTAAGTATTCTCAATTTATCATATATTATTTCATATATTTTCAATTTCATAAATTTGATGTTTGCATGCTATAGCGCTACAGGGTGCTACTTTTTTTTGTCAGCATCCAGTTCTGCCTCCATGGCAGCAGGTCTTCACTTCTGCTACCTATTCCTGGTCTTCTAGGACATCTACTATATGTTCCCTGTCTTCAAGGACCTCTGCTATCTGTTTCTGGTCATATGTCTGCCTGCAGCTTCCAGAACCTCTGCTTCCTATCCCCGGTCTTACAGTATCTATGTTGCCTGTTCCTGGTTTCCTGTCTGCTGGTGGCTTACACAGGACCTCTGTCTGTGGTCTCCAGGACCTCTGTTACCGGCCTGCGGTCTCCAGGACCTCTGTTACCGGCCTGTGGTCTCCAGGACCTCTGTTACCGGCCTGCAGTCTCCAGGACCTCTGTTACCGGCCTGTGGTCTCCAGGACCTCTGTTACTGGCCTGCAGTCTCCAGGACCTCTGTTACTGGCCTGCAGTCTCCAGGACCTCTGCTACCTGTTCCGGGATGCCTGTCTGTCTGCGATCTCCCGTATCTCTGCTGTCCGTTTCCATGTGCCTCAACTGCCTGACGCACTGAAACCCATGACCCATGTGCCCACCTGGACTTTGGGCTTTGAAGATCCACCTCACCTGCTGAAACTAACAGGTGCACAACCTAATAATCACCATAGGTGCCAAAGTGACAGGATGCCGGGTGCAGAAGTGAAGACTGAGGACTAGAGTGGACGTGGTGGATCAGGGCAATGCAAATTGAAATGCTCATCTCTAATCCAAAATCTTCTGAAAATATGTTAAAGACTCATTTTTTTAATACAAATTCAATACAATCTAACAACTTGCAAGCTAAAACCTTGACAGACTACAGTCCAACCACTACATAGCCACATAGACACATGTAGCATAAACAACTCCTAGCAGTAGTATCATTAAATCACAATTTTCAAAACCTTTTAATCTTTGCACAATGGTCTTGAGATAAATGAGGCAAAGAGAAAAAGTAAAGAAGGACACTTTGCTTTTTGTTGTTCCAACCAATGGATCTCTTACTTGTTTTTAAAATAGAACATTATGCATAAGGATAATAAAGAAAGTGCTGCTTCATTTGCAGAACTGCTAGCCGTGTGACAGTAAGAGAAATGTAGCAAGGCATTGCAGTCACCTATCTTGGCTGTGCTAGATGCAAAGCACTCCTTAGTACAGGGTATTTGTGACATAAGAAGAGTTGGTTCTCCACCCCATGCTGCACACATGCTTTTTCCGAAAAATGATTTTGCCAAGCGCTGTGTAAACTACTCCAGGAAGTCCAATAGAGAATTAATGGAGTGGTGGTTGGGTGTCCGACTTGCCATGTCATCTTGTATGGGGATAAAAGTACCCCAATCTGCCAATTGGTACAAGTTATAATGGTAGTAACTATTTTTAAAAAGTAAAACCCCTTAAATAAAAACTGTGGTATTGCAGGGTTCGAATATAGAATTTGTTTATAGTCAAAAGCCATAGGGACTAGTGATGAGTGAGTATACTTGTTGCTCGGGTTTCATCAAGCATGCTCGGGTGTCCTCCGAGTATTTTGGCGCTCTCGGAGATTATTTTTGTGTTGACGCAGCTGCATGATTTTTGGCTGCTAGACGGGCTGAATACATGTGGGGATTCTCTAACAAACAGCCAACCTCCACATGTATTCAGGCTGTCTAGCAGTCGCAAATCATGCAGCTGCGTCGACAAAAACTAAATCTTAGAGCACGCCAAAATAATCGGTGGACACCTGAGCATGCTCGGGAAAACCCGAGCAACGAGTATACTCGTTCATCACTAGTAGAGACTCATAGGTTGGCGTTGGAGATGTGGACACAAATCGGCAAAGTACATTTGAACATTTCCTGTTGCTGTCAAGTAAACATCTGCCCATCGACATGTATTGAATGGGTGCACAGACTTATTGAATGGTGACCACCCAAAAATTCACTTTAACCACATTAGAATCAATCTAATTTTTCACCTCCCTTGGGCAATCATGAGTGACGATGTTTTGGGAGCGGTGAAGAATGTTTTTGATGTCATGAGAAGACTGCCGTCGGAAGTCATCTTTCTACTACATCTTTCATCCTTCTTGATGACAATCCCCTAAGTTATAAAGTGATCCACATTTTGCAAGTCTGTCGTTTGTAGACCCGGGGTGGTCAATCACGAGACCTCCGCTGTGATATCTCATCATGGATGTGCACCTTAGATCAGGTAAATCTGCAGACAACATCATACCTGGCATACATCTGTTCCATTTTAATAAACAATTCGGAACGGCGTCTAGTGAGTGCTCTTCCTATCACATATTTCTTCAATTCTTTTTTTGCCCTCTTTATGATGAATTATAAAGAAGACTATAATAGTAATTTTATGCTAAACAAAAGCATAATTAAGCACTTAATATGAAAACCTAGTTACACCACGCAATTATAAAAGTAACGCTATCTGCCCACAGAAAGGAGATAAATGGGAGAAGACTAGCATAGCTGATGTTATCGCAAATTATTTTTTGTCAAATTTATTTTTAATACTCCCTGTTAAACGTTTTGTATCCCTAGTCTGCAATAAAAAATATTAAATACGTTCCTTAATCTGCTCTATATTGGTATTGTTTTATGGATCACTACTATGTGTCCTTTATAAGCAGGACAGAAAAATGATACTATTGTTTGAGAATATTAAACATCGCAAATGATGCAGTAACTCAATAAGTATCCAGCAGATGCCGGTAAGGAGCTTGGAGCACAATAAATAGAACAATCTCATTCCAGGGACTTGCTGGAAATCCAAAGTGATAGTTCCCGGACTACTCACACCTGATCGGTCGACAACCATTTTTCTATTCATCAGAGAAAATTAGTCCGATTATGCTGATCAAACTTTGATCTGGGTGTGATCCAATTTTTGTCAGAGGTGGAGTGAAAAAAAGAAAAAGTTTCTCGACCTTCTCCATTCTCTGTGAAAATCAGCCTGCACTCAGATGACATCCAAGTGCAGTCCAATTTTTTTACGGACCCACAGACTTGAATGGTCATGCGCCATCTGATCTTGAAGGCAAACAGGGCATGCTGCAGTTTCTTCCCTTGTACCACTGAGTCCGAGGAAACAAAATGGACATGTGCACGGCCATAGAAAAAGATAGGTGTGAGTGCTATCCAATAAACTCATGGATATCACTCATCTGATTTATAGAGTTGCCTGCATGAGACCCAAGGAAAAGTCATTAACATATTATTCCTGGACAGTCCCTTTAATTCTCATTTCTTTCCTGACTACTTTCCTAAATGAAAGTTAAAGGGATTTTCCACAACTGGACTCTCCCTCTACAACTACAAGGAGGGGAAAAATGGGATCCGAGCTGCAGTACCTGAGAATGGTCACTATAGAATGCACAGAAATGGGCTGCTCTGGCTTTACACACTGAACACGTACAGTGATCGCAGGACCTGGTAACAGCTGTGGTGATGAGTGTTGGGCCTGCAAAAATCTGATATTGATTACCTATTCTACAGATATTCAATAATGAACAATGTTGCAAATTAGTAGTCCGAACAACTAAAGCAATTGCTACCATCCACCTTTCGTGTCTCCCCTTTTCCTCATAGATTGTAAGCTTGCAAGCAGGGCCCTCATTCCTCTTGGTGTCTGTTGCTGTAATGTCTATTGTATGTACAAGTCCCCTCTAAAATGTAAAGGGAGGACAGGGAAGGAAAGAAAGGGAAGAAAGGAAGGAAGGGAGGAAAGAGTAGAAACGAAAGGGTAGGAAGTAAGGAAAAGGAAGAAAAGAAGGAAGAAAAGAAGGAAGGAAAGAAATGGAAGGAAGGAAGGAAGGAAGGAAGGGAAGGAAAGGAAGGAAAGGTAAGAAAGGAAGGAAAGGGAAGAAAGGAAGTGAGGAAAGGAAGTAAGGAAAGGGAAGGAATGAAAGGAAAGGGAGGAAAGGGAAGGAAGGAAGGAAAGGGTAGGAAGGAAGGAAGAAAATAGTAGGAAGGAAGGAAAGGGAAGAAAGGAAGGAAAGGGAAGGAAGGAAAGGAAGAAAGAATGGGAAAGAAGGAAAGGAAATGGAAGGAATGAAAGGGAAGAAAGGAAAGGGAAGAAAGGAAAGGGAATAAAGGAAGGAAAAAGAAGAGAGGAAGAAAAGGAAGGAAAGGGAATGAAGGAAAAGGGGAAAAGAGAAAGGGGAAAGAGGAAAAGGTAAAAGGGAAAGGGGAAAATGGAAAGGGAAAATGGAAAGGTGAAAAGGGAAAGGGGAAAATGGAAAGGGGGAAAAGGAAAGGAGAAAAGGGATAAAGGAAAAGGAAGGAAAGGGATGGAAAGAAAGGGATGAAATGAAGGAAAGGGCAGAAAGTAAGGAAATGGAAGAGAGGAAGGAAAATGAAGGAAGCAAAGGGAAGAAAGGAAGGAAAGGGAAGGCAGGAAAGGGAGGAAAAGAAGGAAAGGGAAGGAAGGAAAGGGAAGGAAAGAAGGAAAGGGAAGGAAGTAAGGGAGGAAGGAAGGAAGGGGAAGGAAAGTAAGGGAGGGGAGGACAGGGAAGGAAGGAAAGGGTAGGAAGGAAAGGGAAGGAAGGAAAGGGAAGGAAGGAAAAGAAGAAGAGGGAAGAAAGGAAAGAGAGGGAAGAAAGGAAAGGAAGTAAGGAAAGGGAAGGAATGAAAGGGAAAGGAGGTAAGGGAAGGAAGGAAGAAAGGAAAGGGTAGGAAGGAAGAAAATGGTAGGAAGGAAGGAAAGCGAAAAAAGGAAGGAAAGGGAAGAAAGTAAGGAAGGAAAGGAAAAAAGAATGGGAAAGAAGGAAAGGAAAGGGAAGGAATGAAAGGGAAGAAAGGAAAGGGAATAAAGGAAAGGGAATAAAGGAAGGAAAGGAGGAAGAAAAGGTAAGGGAAGGTAGGAAAGGAAAGGAAGGAAGGGAAGGAAAGGAAGGAAGGAAAGGGAACAAAGGAAGGGAAGGAAAGAAAGTAAGAAAAGGACAGAAGGAAAGGGAATGAAGGAAAAGGGGAAAGGGGAAAAGGAAAGGGGAAAAGGTAAAAGGTAAAGAGGAAAATGGAAAGGGAAAAGGGAAAATGGAAAGGGGAAAAGGAACGGAGAAATGGGAAAAGGAAAAGGAAGGAAAGGGAAGGAAAGAAAGGGAAGAAATGAAAGAAAGGGCAGAAAGGAAGGAAATGGAAGAGAAGAAGGAAAGGGAAGAAAGGAAGGAAAGGGAAGGAAGAAGGAAAGGGAAGGAAGAAAGGAAGGGAATGAAGGAAAGGAAAGGGAAGAAAGGAAGGAAAAGGAAGGAAAGGGAAGCAAAGGGAAGACAGGAAAGGGATGAAAGGAATGGAAGGGAAGAAAGGAAGGAAAGGGAAGGAAGGAAGAAAGCAAAGGGGAAGGAAAGGGAAGGAAAGGGAAGGAAGGAAAGGTAAAGGAAGTAAGGGAAGGAAGGAAAGGGTAGGAAGGAAAGAAAGGGAAGGGAAGAAAGAAAGGAAGGAAAGAGAAGGAAGGAAAGGGAAGGAAAGCGATAAAAGGAGGGAAAGGGAAGAAAGGAAGGAAAGGGAAGGAAAGAAAAAGAAGGAACAAAAGGGAAGAGAGGAAAGGGAAGGAAGGGACGGGTAGGAAGGAAGAAAAGGGTAGGAAGGAAGGAAAGTGAAAAAAGGAAGGAAAGGGAAGGAAAGAAAGGGAAGAAATAAAAGAAAGGGCAGAAAGGAAGGAAATGGAAGAGAAAAAGGAAAGGGAAGAAAGGAAGGAAAGGGAAGGAAGAAGGAAAGGGAAGGAAGAAAGGAAGGGAATGAAGGAAAGGAAAGGGAAGAAAGGAAGGAAAAGGAAGGAAAGGGAAGCAAAGGGAAGACAGGAAAGGGATGAAAGGAATGGAAGGGAAGAAAGGAAGGAAAGGGAAGGAAGGAAGAAAGCAAAGGGGAAGGAAAGGGAAGGAAAGGGTAGGAAGGAAAGAAAGGGAAGGGAAGAAAGAAAGGAAGGAAAGAGAAGGAAGGAAAGGGAAGGAAAGCGATAAAAGGAGGGAAAGGGAAGAAAGGAAGGAAAGGGAAGGAAAGAAAAAGAAGGAACAAAAGGGAAGAGAGGAAAGGGAAGGAAGGGACGGGTAGGAAGGAAGAAAAGGGTAGGAAGGAAGGAAAGTGAAAAAAGGAAGGAAAGGGAAGGAAAAAGCAAAGGAAAGGAACAAGAAAGAAAAGGAAAGGGAAGGAAGGAAAGGGAAGGATGGAAGGAAGGAAATGGAAGAAAGAAAGGAAAGGCAAGGAAGTAAAGAAAGGGAAATAAGGAAAGGGTAGGAAGGAAGAAAAGGGTAAGAAGGAAATGGAAGAACAGAAGGAAAGTGAAGGAATGAAGGAAAGGGAAGTAAGGAAAGGAAAGAGAAGGAATGAAATGGAAGGGAGGAAAGGGAAGGAAGAAAGGAAAGGGAAGGAAGAAAAGTGAAGTAAGGAAGTAAAGGAAAGGGAAGGGAGGTAGGAAAGGGAAGGGAGGAAAGAAAGGGATGGAAGGAAAGAAGAAAAAGGGGAATGGGGAGGAAGGAAGGAAAGGGAAGAAAGGTGGGAAAGGGAAGAAAGGAAGAAAAGGGAAGAAAGGAAGGAAGGAAATGGAAGGAGGAAAGGGAAGGGTAGGAATGAAGGAAGAAAATGGTAGGAAGGAAGGAAAGGGAAGAAAGGAAGGAAAGGGAAGGAAGAAGGAAAGGGAAGGAAGGAAAGGGAAGGATAGAAGGGAAGGGAAAGAAAGAAGAAAAGGAAAGGGAAGGCAGGAAAGGGAAGGAAGGAAGGAAGGAAGGGAAGGGAAGAAAGAAAGGAAAGGAAGAAAGGAAGGATAGAAAGGAAGAAAAGGGAAGAAAGAAAAGAAAGGAAAGAAAGTAAGGAAAGGAAGGAAGGAAAGGGAAGGAAGGAAGGAAGAAAAGGAAAGGGAAGGAAGGGAAGGTAGGGAAGGAAGTAAGGAAAGGGAAGGAAGGAAAGCAAAGGAAGGAAGAAAAGGGTAGGAAGGAAGGAAAGGGAAGAAAGGAAGGAAAGGAAGATAGGAAGGAAAGGGAAAGAATGAAGGAAAGGGAAGGAAGAAGGAAAGGGGAGGAAGGAAAGGAAAGAGAAGGAATGAAACGGAAGGGAGGAAAGGGAAGGAAAGTGAAGCAAGGAAGGAAAGGAAAGGGAAGGGAGGAAGGAAAGGGAAGGAAGGAAGGAAAGGGAAGGAAGGTGAACTAAACAAATGTGCAGTAAATTGTAAATTTCACCTTCCGATATGATTTTCCAGGTCAGTACAAATTCGCAGATACCAAGCATGTAGCAGGTTCTTTTTTAGTTTGTAAAAAATGATGCTATTTTCTGAGACCCAAAGAGTCTCCATTTTTCAGGATCTGAGGATGGTGATGGCTTATTTATTGCACGCCAAGCTGAAAATTTTATTGTTAATATCTTGGGGTAGATATGATGCTTTGATCACCTGTTATTGCAATGCCATGGCGAACAAAAAAACATAATTCTGGCATTTTTATTTTTTTTCTCATTACGTCATTTACCAATTAGATTAGTTTACTTTAAGTTTTGATAAATCTGACAATTTTAAACCCAGCAACAACAAATACTGTATGTTTATTTACTTTTTTTTATTGTTTTTTTTAATGGGGCAAAGGGAGGTGGTTTGAACTTTTATGTTTTTTTTTTCTTGAAGCTGCGATCGTCCGATGACCTTTGCTACACAGAAGTCACAATCTTGTATGAACACTGACCTTGGGCCGCCAATTACAGTAGATTTATAATGGCAGGCACAAGGGTTTCCTACAGAAACTTGGCTGTCATAACAACCTATAGACGCCCCGCAATCATGTGACAATGGCGCCGATGGGCATGTCTTATGACACACTTCCGGCCTGCGCAAGTTAAATGTTGTTGTTAGAGATTGACAGTGGTATTTAACTTGTTAACAGCCAGCTCTCAGATCAGCTGTCCTAAGCAGGCATAGATGCGGTCTCATCACCGGAGCCCACATCAAATGATGCAAGGAGACGACGTTTAAAGTCCCTCTGTGTCCAATGTCATAAAGGGGTGAATATAGCTTCTTGAAAAAGTTAATAAAACGTAATCTATAAAGTACATATACAGCAAAATGAAGCCACAGAAAAATAAAGTCCACTTGCAAAAATCAATCTTCTATCTGGTTACATCAACGGAAAAATAAATAAGTTAAGGAATTCACAAATTGTCAATTTAAAAAATAGAATAAAAAATAAAACCTGTGGCCTTCAAGCCAGAGTTAACCCAGTCATTAAGTTACTTTGTTACATTTTACTCAAAATATAATGAGGACAACCAGATACAATAATAGAAAATATTTAGCATTTTAGTTCCATTTTTGCCTTTTCTTTACATATATTTACAAATATAATCACGGAAATTAGCTTTGAACTCAAAGAGGAAGGAGTTTTTACTTTCACAAATTTTGAGCCACTTGTAGAAATGTGTTAGTTTGCTAACAAAATGCAAAAATGATTCCATTTTTGTGCATAGAATTACATACGGTGCACACAATTCAGAAAAAAAACCTGTTGTTTTGATGATGAAAATTTGCTGGAATTATTGCCCGATCCTACAATGTGAATATAATCTGACCTGGCATAATTTATTCTTTACAGTGACTTGGTGTTAGCACATATCCAGAATTTGGAGACATACATTTTTTTTTTGTGATTTGATTCAGTATTTTCCTGTTTTAAATGTCCCCACAGTAAAAGCCAATGAGTCGAGCTTCCCCGACTCACAAGCTTATTCAGCCTGTATAAGTTTTGCCTACGGAGAGAACTGTCAATCATTCTGTTTGGGCGGGGAAAGTGGGACTGAGGCTTTCACTGCAGAAACATGTGAACAACTTTCTAAAAGGAAAATACTGAATTAAATCATAGAAAACTATATATCCCTGAGCTCAGCGTCGCCCCCTCTATCTTTATCTATCTATTGGACATCAGAGAAAGCTTCTTTAAAATTAAAACCGTTTTCTACCCCAAAAAAGGAGCCAAATAATTTTAAGGAAATGTACAGAACCTTCAGACAGACACCGTAGGAAAGGCCATCTATATGATTAAAGTTTTCTAATTCATTGGAACCCAACTAATGGCATGAATAGGAGTTTGGGGTACTGTTTAAAAGTGCACATCATATGCTAAGTCCGACAACCTTCTTCCTGATTGGCTTAGAGGAGTCATGTGGTGGAGGTTGCAAGTCTGTAATGGGGACACAAGGGTGATCCGTCTGCGTCATTAATATGCAGGCAACGCTTCGGAACTGCAACACTAATTATAGGGGCAGTTTAGTGGATGCAATAGGAAAAAAAGGTTTCACGTCATGACACTAGAACTTTAAGGCCATGTTGACATGTTCAGTATTTCGTCAGTATTTTACATCAGTATTTGTAAGTCAAAAATCAAGAAAGGAACAATCAGAGGAAATATATAATAGAAACACTTCACCATGTCTGTATTTATCACCCACTCCTAAATTTGGCTTACAAATACTCATAAAAATACTGACCAAATATTGACTGTGTGAATGTGTCGTTAAAGGGATAGTCTAGTACCTTTTCTTAAGATCTAGTTGGATCAACACCCAGCAGATCTGGTAGTCTCTACCAGTCCATTCAGGTCCTCATTTACTTCTCTGTAGCATTGATGTGCCCTTCATGCCCATAACCACTACAGATATAAATAATCCTTAGTAATGTTTGTACAGACAGCACAAAGATAATGAGGCCAGTGATTGGCTGCAGCGGTCATATTCTGACTCTATAACTAGGCCTGCAAGTGTCGGGCACTTGGGACACCATATCAATGGCTGTTTCTATGTACCAGTACTCATACTAAGAGATTTCTTCCGATAGTTTGACTCAACTGCAGTGGCACACATCAAAAGTCAAAAGGAAGGTTTATTTTCAAGTTGAATTATTTTAATTAAAGACAATTACAGTAGGTAAAAAAAGTACCGTATTCTGAAGCAGAACTGCACAATATAAGATTCCTAAGATGGCAGACGTTCAGAGAATGAGGAAGAAGAAGGAACATCTGAGCTGAGGAGAGAGGGAGAGCAAACTTATAAAGGGCAAATCTTATTGCATAGCGCAACAGTAAAATTCAAGACAATACTGTATGATACCCAAGATGTGGGACATGACGTGCACAAGGATGTACAAAACTTCATGACTGCAAGAAAATAACTCAATAGAGGTGGGGATCACCAAAGCTCCAAGACATTGAATAGGTATCGATCATTTTTATTTTTTTCACATTTTGTGAAAATAAATCCAGTGCTTCTCCTTTTAATCCCAAAAAGTCATAACACAACACCGCTGCGTGGCAAAACCTCCAGTCGACATTCAGCCGTTCCGCGGTCACCTCTGCCGACGCGCCACCGCTGCTCATTCCATCTAATTTCTAATTACTTGCCTAGAAAAAGGTTTGAGCAGAACGAATTCCTTTTGTAATCTACTTCTGATTGAAAACTGTCTCTCCATTTGAACACAATAGAATTGATTTTTTTTATTTATTTGTTCAAGTTAGCCTCCGATAAGTAATTTAAATCAAAAAACTCCTAACCTTGTTAGCATCTGGACTGATTTCCATAATAACAACCCCTTCAGAACCTACAAAGTGATGAATAATTGACAACAAATGAAATGTTTTGATAGTTGTCGGCACAAAGCATGTTTAATGTTTTGTGTTGCTTCCTAGCTAATTATGTAGATGACACATTTGTCAGACCCTGACTGCCATTAGAAATGTGTTTCCAGAGGGGAGAGAAGCAGGCTATTCATGGAGTAATTAACTGCAATGCTCAATGACCTGTGAGAGATTCAAATGGCTGCCAGTTCAGACACTGTTTTGTTACAGAAGCGGAGGGGTAATTAAAATTCCGAATTACAGTGCGATGATGAAGCATTTGTTTGTTGACAGTATACTTTTCCCCTAGTTTGTTAATTCTTTTTTAAATGGCTTCTAATCCATTTTTATAGCTTTACGAGTTGTGTGTTTGAATATTTACTGACAGCTAATATTATGGTAAATGGGTTTTAGATGAAGCGCTACTTTTTTTTTTACAATAGCACAAGGTAGGTAGGGACAGGAATTAGCCTATTTAGCTCAGCCCTCATGCTGACAGACCAGCGGTTCCATTATTGTATCATGCCATTATCATTTTTGCTTCCGTCCTAAAGCAATATTGTTTAAGGGAGGAGGGCGACATGTGTGGTCTCAGGGCATTAACTGGTTAATTCCTGGCTTAGATGATGCATGTAGTGCAATCCCATACATGGTACAATACTACGCACTGCATGTTTATAACCATATATTTAGTATAAATGATGGCACCATATGCCAGACATGTAATACTACCATATAGTTGCCTAAACAATGATCATATACAGTGCCATCATTATATAACACTGCAAATAGAATATATTACACAGTACCTAAAGCTACATGCCCATAATTAACTTTTGGTGCAGATTTTCTGCACCCATTAATTAAAACAGGTTACTTGCATTTTTTTTTTAGAAAATATGCAGCATCAAAAACTCATCCTGGGAATGTAGCCTAGGAGTTCATTCACAATCATTCAAATAGGGCTGGAACTGTAGTACCCACCGCAACCACTACAAAGTTGATGGAGCTGTGCTGTTCAGTTTCGCAGCTGTTAAGTTAACATCTGACCAAGAACAGCTGATTGGGGTCTTTGTGTGTCAGACCCTCAACAATCTGATATAGGTCATTAGTATGAAAGTAGTAAAGAAATTATTTTAGGGTGTGTGCATACGTTGCAGATTCGGAGCGTTTGTCATGTGTTTCTGCGCGGATTTGTGGCTAAACCTGACGCCAGGAGCGTGAATGAGAAACCTGACGTGTCATGCACACGTTGACTATTTTTGACTTGCAGATTAGTCGCAGAAAATAATCTGCAGCTCGTCAATTTCCTGTGCTTTTTTTGCCTGCGTTTTTCACCCATCGAATGCACTTTACAAAAAAATGCATCAAAAACTCAACGTTTTTGTGGCTGTGTTTTCCTGCCAGGAGATGCGGGAATGGTGCAGAAATTTCTGTAATCAAATACTCAGTGTGCGCATACCCTAAGCATGGTCTACCTGTTTATAGTGATTAAAAGGGTTGTCCTCTTTTAGGACAACCACTTCTTGAACTAAATGTTTTGCCCCGATAAAATAAAAAGACCTATACTCAACTCCCGTACCAGCGCCGTTCCAGCGGTGTAAGCACTCGCGGAACCTCTCCTGAGGTTTTGTGACACGTGGTGCCCGGCAGCCAATCAACGCTGGCATCACTGTCTCCACCTTCGTGCGGGTTAAACATAAAGAGGAAGTCCGGGCTGCAGCTGATCTCTGACTTCCTCTTCATGCTGACGCCGCTGAAACGGCGCCGGTACGGGAGGTGAGTATAGGTTTTTTATTTTATCGGAGCCAAACATTTAGTTCAAGAAGGGGTTGTGCTAGTAGTGGACAACCCCTTTAAGGTGTTTCTCCAGTACTTTTCGACCTCTATTAATCCGTTAGTGACCAAGCCAATTTTGATCTTAATGACCAAGCCAAATGTTACAGTTCTGACAAATGTCACTTTATGAGAAAATAACTCTGGAACTCTGGTATTCCACTGATTCTGAGAATGTTTTTCATGGCATATTGTACTCCATGATAGCGGTAACATTTCTTCTATATAACTTGCGTTTAATTGTGAAAAAAATGGAAATTTGGCATATATGTTGAAGATTTTGCAATTTTTATGCCATTAAATCACAGAGATATGTCACACAAAACAGTTAATAAATAACATTTCCCACATGTCTACTTTACATCAGCACAGTTTTTGAAAAATAAATGTTGGGAAGTTAGAAGGGTTAAAAGTTGACAAACGATTTCTCATTTTTCCAACAAAATTTAGAAAACCATTTTTTTAGGGACCACATCACATTTGAAGTGACGTTGGGGGGGGCATAAATGACAGAAAATACCCACATGTGACACCACTCAAAAAACTGCACCCCTCAAGGTGCTCAAAACCACACTCAAGAAGATTATTAACCCTTCAGGTGCATCACAGGAACTGAAGTAATGTTGAAAAAAAAAATGAAAATGTATTTTTTTCATAAACAAATTATTTAGACCCAAACTTTTTTATTTTCACAAGAATAACAGGAGAAAATGGACCACAAAATGTGTTGTGCAATTTCTCCTGAGTATGCAGATACCTTATTTGTCTGGGAAATCTACTGTTTGGGCGCACGGCAGGGTTTGGAAGGGAAGGAGCGCCATTTGACTTTTTGAATGTAAAATTTGATGGAATAATTAGCAGACTCCATGCCACGAATGTAGAGCCCCTGATACCCTGAAACAGTGGAACCCCACCACAAGTGACTCCCTTTTTTAAGCCACACCCCTCAAGAATTTTACCCAGGGGTATAATGAGCATTTTGAACCCACAGGTACAACACAGAATTTGATAACATTAGGTCATATTGAACATGTTGTCATTAGTATTGAGCGTAAGTATTCGCTACTCCAGTTTGCATCATGTGCTCGAATGTGCACTGAGTATCACTGGTGCTCAAGTCATATGCTTTTGTACCCTCCCCACATGGTTCGCAGCTGTTAGACACCCAAAAACACACACAGAGATTTGCGATACTCTGTGCATACCCGAGCACCCGATGCAAACTTGAGTAGCGAGCACTAGTGCTCTATACTAGCCCTAATCCCAACCCCAACTGCAAAGAATGGAAAACAGAAAAATACAATTCTTTTATCATTTTTATCTAACTAAGAGAGTGACAAACGGGGATTTGATTTACTATTTTTTTTTTTTATCACTGTGATAGGTTCTATCACAGTGATCAAAAGAAACCAACAGGAAAAAATGTCTATTCTTGCTGGGTACATTTGTTTTTGTGATTTGTTTCTATTGATTCCAAGTGCAGTTTAATTAAATTACTGATTTGTTAAAGTAAACAATGCTCAACCAACTCAATGCCCTACCAATGTGGTAAGTAAACAATGTCCGACCAACTCAATGCCATACCAATGTGGTAAATAAACAATGCCCGACCAACTCAATGCCCTACCAATGTGGTAAATAAACAATGCCCGACCAACTCAATGCCCTACCAATGTGGTAAATAAACAATGTCCGACCAACTCAATGCCCTACCAATGTGGTAAATAAACAATGCCCAACCAACTCAATGCCCTACCAATGTGGTAAATAAACAATGCCCGACCAACTCAATGCCCTATCAATGTGGTAAATAAACAATGCCCGACCAACTCAATGCTCTACCAATGTGGTAAATAAACAATGTCCGACCAACTCCATGCCCTACCAATGTGGTAAATAAACAATGTCCGACCAACTCCATGCCCTACCAATGTGGTAAATAAACAATGTCCGACCAAATTAGTGCCCCACCAATGTGGTAGGTAAACAATGTCCAACCAACTCCATGCCCTACCAATGTGGTAGGTAAACAATGTCCGACCAACTCAATGCCCTACCAATGTGGTAAATAAACAATGTCTGACCAACTCAATGCCATACCAATGTGGTAAATAAACAATGCCTGACCAACTCAATGCCCTACCAATGTGGTAAATAAACAATGTCCGACCAACTCCATGCCCTACCAATGTGGTAGGTAAACAATGTCCGACCAACTCAATGCCCTACCAATGTGGTAAATAAACAATGCCCGACCAAGTTAATGCCCTACCAATGTGGTAAATAAACAATGCCTGACCAACTCAATGCCCTACCAATGTGGTAAATAAACAATGCCCGACCAACTCAATGCCCTATCAATGTAGTAAATAAACAATGCCCGACCAACTCAATGCCCTATCAATGTAGTAAATAAACAATGCCCGACCAACTCAATGCCCTACCAATGTGGTAAATAAACAATGTCCGACCAACTCAATGCCCTACCAATGTGGTAAATAAACAATGCCCAACCAACTCAATGCCCTACCAATGTGGTAAATAAACAATGCCCAACCAACTCAATGCCCTATTAATGTGGTAAATAAACAATGCCCGACCAACTCAATGCTCTACCAATGTGGTAAATAAACAATGCCTGACCAACTCAATGCCCTACCAATGTGGTAAATAAACAATGCCTGACCAACTCAATGCCCTATCAATGTGGTAAATAAACAATGCCTGACCAACTCAATGCCCTACCAATGTGGTAAATAAACAATGTCCGACCAACTCAATGCCCTACCAATGTGGTAAATAAACAATGTCCGACCAACTCAATGCCCTACCAATGTGGTAAATAAACAATGCCCGACCAACTTAATGCCCTACCAATGTGGTAAATAAACAATGCCTGACCAACTCAATGCCCTACCAATGTGGTAAATAAACAATGCCCGACCAACTCAATGCCCTATCAATGTGGTAAATAAACAATGCCTGACCAACTCAATGCCCTACCAATGTGGTAAATAAACAATGTCCGACCAACTCAATGCTCTACCAATGTGATAAATAAACAATGCCCAACCAACTCAATGCCCTACCAATGTGGTAAATAAACAATGCCCGACCAACTCAATGCCCTATTTATGTGGTAAATAAACAATGCCCGACCAACTCAATGCTCTACCAATGTGGTAAATAAACAATGTCCGACCAACTCCATGCCCTACCAATGTGGTAAATAAACAATGTCCGACCAACTCCATGCCCTACCAATGTGGTAGGTAAACAATGTCCGACCAACTCAATGCCCTACCAATGTGGTAAATAAACAATGTCCGACCAACTCCATGCCCTACCAATGTGGTAGGTAAACAATGTCCGACCAACTCAATGCCCTACCAATGTGGTAAATAAACAATGTCTGACCAACTCCATGCCCTACCAATGTGGTAGGTAAACAATGTCCGACCAACTCAATGCCCTACCAATGTGGTAAATAAACAATGTCCGACCAACTCAATGCCATACCAATGTGGTAAATAAACAATGCCTGACCAACTCAATGCCCTACCAATGTGGTAAATAAACAATGTCCGACCAACTCCATGCCCTACCAATGTGGTAGGTAAACAATGTCCGACCAACTCAATGCCCTACCAATGTGGTAAATAAACAATGCCCGACCAACTCAATGCCCTATCAATGTGGTAAATAAACAATGCCTGACCAACTCAATGCCCTACCAATGTGGTAAATAAACAATGTTCGACCAACTCAATGCTCTACCAATGTGATAAATAAACAATGCCCAACCAACTCAATGCCCTACCAATGTGGTAAATAAACAATGCCCGACCAACTCAATGCCCTATTTATGTGGTAAATAAACAATGCCCGACCAACTCAATGCTCTACAAATGTGGTAAATAAACAATGTCCGACCAACTCCATGCCCTACCAATGTGGTAAATAAACAATGTCCGACCAACTCCATGCCCTACCAATGTGGTAGGTAAACAATGTCCGACCAACTCAATGCCCTACCAATGTGGTAAATAAACAATGTCCGACCAACTCCATGCCCTACCAATGTGGTAGGTAAACAATGTCCGACCAACTCAATGCCCTACCAATGTGGTAAATAAACAATGTCCGACCAACTCCATGCCCTACCAATGTGGTAGGTAAACAATGTCCGACCAACTCAATGCCCTACCAATGTGGTAAATAAACAATGTCCGACCAACTCAATGCCATACCAATGTGGTAAATAAACAATGCCTGACCAACTCAATGCCCTACCAATGTGGTAAATAAACAATGTCCGACCAACTCCATGCCCTACCAATGTGGTAGGTAAACAATGTCCGACCAACTCAATGCCCTACCAATGTGGTAAATAAACAATGCCCAACCAACTTAATGCCCTACCAATGTGGTAAATAAACAATGCCTGACCAACTCAATGCCCTACCAATGTGGTAAATAAACAATGCCCGACCAACTCCATGCCCTACCAAAGTGGTAAATAAACAATGTCCGACCAACTCCATGCCCTACCAATGTGGTAAGTAAACAATGCCCTACCAGTTCAACTTCTTCCAGCTGTTTTTCATTTGCAATTGTGTATTTTTTCATGAACTCATATAACCTTACTTCATGGCTGCATTTCATACATGAATGTTTTCACATACGACTTGCATTGGTGGCCTAACAGATTGTATTGTTTATGTTTGCAAGGTGGTAGCAAAGTTTATCTTTGGAATCCTGAAAAACGCAGCAAGAACTCAGCATAAAGGGCAGGAAAACCTGTGTTTAGGTTTTGGCTGCAGACTTAGACTATGCTCATAATGAAAAGCAGATCCCCTTTAAAATCGATATCAAAATCTGAAGCTCGCCCAAGCATGGGAGACATCTGAATAACCTGAGTTGTGTATACCTGTACATAATTGTTCACCTTATGATAATTATTTAACACCACTCGTTTCAAGTAATAAAAAAAAAATCTGCTTCAAATAGTCTTTGAATCCTCTTCCTATTGAGTTCAATAAGAAATCAATTGCATTTAAATTTTTTCCCTTTTTTCCCCAACAAGGTTTTAAAAACATTTTGGTGGCTCCAAACTTGACACTCTTAAGGCAAACAGCTGCAAAAAAAATGTTGAGAGTTATATTCAACTCATAACAGTGAGAGCAGATGGAGGCTGATGGGAGCATTGATCAGTTGCCACCTGTGCTATAAATAAGTGTAGGTATACCTATAACGTTAAGAATCCAATATATATAACATCAAAAAAATAATAATAAAGCCACAAAGTAAAATAAATGCTTTATTCTAATGATATTAAAAACATGTATAAATAAAAACCAGTGAGCACCACAAACAAACAACAATAGGTGGGACACCCGGACTGAACAAGAAAAAACACTCAGTGTTGTATATGACTCAAAGCAGTAACAAGAGGGATATCCAACACTCTATATATGAGAGAATGAGCAGGGGCAAAACATGCCTTATATACATAAATTGAACAACAGTAATCTCAAAAGGAGTGTATAGCATATGTGCAACATATAATTATGACCCAAATGTTCAACAAAAGTGATTGGCATAAACCCCATACTTAACAGAGTGATATACCCTACCTAATTGGCAATAGCAGTCCAGGCACCCACCACACCCGACGCACGTTTCGCATGAAATGCTTTGTCCAGGGGTGGACGAAGCATATCATGCAAAATGTGCGTCAGGTGTGGTGGGTGCCTGGACTGCTATTTAGGTAAGGTATGTGACTCTGTTAAGTATGGGGTATATGCCAATCACTTTTGTTGAACATCTGTGTCATAATTATATGTTTCACATATAGTATATACTCCTTTTGGGATTACTGTTGCTCTATTTATCTACACTGCTCAAAAAAATAAAGGGAACACTAAAATACCACATCCTAAATATCACTGAATGAAATATTTCAGTTGCAAATCTTTATTCATTACATAGTGGAATGTGTCGAGAACAATAAAACATGAAAATCTTCAATGTAAATCAAAATGAATATCCCATGGAGGTCTGGATTTGGAATGATGCTCAAAATCAAAATGGAAAATCAAATTACAGGCTGATCCAACTTCAGTTGAAATGCCTCAAGCAAAGAAAATGATGTTCAGTAGTGTCTGTGGCCTACACGTGCCTGTATGACCTCCCTACAATGCCTGAGCATGCTCCTGATGAAGCGGCAGATGGTCTCCTGAGGGATCTGCTCCCAGACCTGGACTAAAGCATCCATCAACCCCTGCACAGTCTGTGGTGCAACGTGATGTTGGTGGATGGTGCGAGACATGATGTCCCAGATGTGCTCAATTGGATTCAGGTCTGGGGAACGGGTGGGCCAGTCCATAGCTTCAATGCCTTTATCTTGCAGGAACTGCTGACACACTCCAGCCACATGAGGTTTCGCATTGTCCTGCATTAGGAGGAACCCAGGGCCAACCGCACCAGCATATGGTCTCACAAGGGGCCTAAGGATTTCATTGCGGTACCTAATGCCATTCAGGCTACATCTGGCGAGCACATGGGGGGCTGTGTGGTGCTCCAAAGAAATGCCACCCCACACCATTACTGACCCACTGCCAAACCGGTCATGCTGAAGGATGTTGCAGGCAGCAGATCGCTCTCCACAGCGTCTCCAGACTCTGTCACGTCTGTCACATGTGCTCAGTGTGAACCTGCTTTCATCTGTGAAGAGCACAGGGCGCCAGTGGCGAATTTTCCAATTCTGGTTTTCTGTGGCAAATGCTAATCGTCCTGCACAGTGTTGGGCTGGGAGCACAATCCCCATCAGTGGACATTGGGCACTGAGACCATCCTCATGGAGTAAGTTTCTAACTGTGCAGACACATGCATATTTGTGGCCTGCTGGAGGTCATTTTGCAGGGCTCTGTCAGTGCTCCTCCTGTTCCTCCTTGCACAAAGGTTGAGGTAGCTGTCCTACTGCTGGGTTGTTGCCCTCCTATGGCCCCCTTCATGTCTCCTGGTGTACTGGCCTGTCTTCTGCAAGCACCTCCAGCCTCTGGACACTACGCTCACAGACACAGCAAACCTTCTTGCTATAGCTTGCATTGATGTGCCATCCTGGATGAGCTGCACTACCTGAGCCACTTGTGTGGGTTGTAGAGTCGGTCTCATGCTACCATGAGTGTGAAAGCGCAACCAACATTCAAAAGTGACCAAAAAATCAGCAAGAAAGCATTGGTGCTGAGATGTGGTCTGTGGTCCCCACCTGCAGAACCACTCCTTTATTGAGGGTGTCTTGATAATTGCCAATAATTTCCGTCTGTTGTCTATTCCATTTGCACAACTGCCTCTGTACAAATCCCTAGTTAGACCGCACATGGAGTACTGTGTCCAGTTTTGGGCACCGGTGCTCAGGAAGGATATAATGGAACTAGAGAGAGTACAAAGGAGGGCAACAAAATTAATAAAGGGGATTGGAGAACTACAATACCCAGATAGATTAGCGAAATTAGGATTATTTAGTCTAGAAAAAAGACGACTGAGGGGCGATCTAATAACCATGTATAAGTATATAAGGGGACAATACAAATATCTCGCTGAGGATCTGTTTATACCAAGGAAGGTGACGGGCACAAGGGGGCATTCTTTGCGTCTGGAGGAGAGAAGGTTTTTCCACCAACATAGAAGAGGATTCTTTACTGTTAGGGCAGTGAGAATCTGGAATTGCTTGCCTGAGGAGGTGGTGATGGCGAACTCAGTCGAGGGGTTCAAGAGAGGCCTGGATGTCTTCCTGGAGCAGAACAATATTGTATCATATAATTATTAGGTTCTGTAGAAGGACGTAGATCTGGGGATTTATTATGATGGAATATAGGCTGAACTGGATGGACAAATGTCTTTTTTCGGCCTTACTAACTATGTTACTATGTTACTATGTGAAATTGATTGTCAACCAGTGTTGCTTCCTAAGTGGACAGTTTGATTTCACAGAAGTTTAATTTACTTAGAGTTATATTCTGTTGTTTAAGTGTTCCCTTCATTTTTTTGAGCAGTGTATATCACGCATGTTTTGCCCCTGCTCTTTCTCTCATAAATATAGAGTGTTTGCTATCACTCTTGTTACTGCCTTGAGTCATATACACACACAGTGTGTTTTTTCTTGTTCAGTCCAGGTGTCCCACCTATTGTTGTTTGTTTGTGGTGCTCACTGGTTTTTATTTCTACATGTATTTGATATTATTAAAATAAAGCATTTATTTTACTTTGTGGCTGTATTATTATCTTTTTGGTGTTATACTGTGCTATAAATAAATAAATAAAAAAAACAGCTTGGTTTCCCCTCTATTTTTGATAACCAGCCAGGCAAAACTGACAGATGCGGACTGCAGCCCTCAGCTGCCGGCTTTAGCAAAGCTGGTTATCAACAATAGAGGGGTCTCCAGACTGGTTTTTTTTGTTACTTAAATAAATTCTGGTGCTTTGCCCAGCTCTTCTTACTAGCCCTGTAGCTGTAGCAAGTGGGGTTCATATTTGTAGGGTTAATATCACCTTTGTATTGTCTGGTGATATCAAACCCATGGATTAAGGTACTGTCACACTAGACGATATCGCTAGCGATCCGTGATGTTGCAGCGTCCTCGCTAGCGATATCGTCCAGTGTGACAGGCAGCAGCGATCAGGCCCCTGCTGGGAGATCGCTGGTCGGGGAAGAAAGTCCAGAACTTTATTTCGTCGCTGGACTCCCCGTAGACATCGCTGAATCGGCGTGTGTGACACCGATTCAGCGATGTCTTTGCTGGTAACCAGGGTAAACATCGGGTAACTAAGCGCAGGGCCGCGCTTAGTAACCCGATGTTTACCCTGGTTACCATCCTAAAAGTAAAAAAACAAACAGTACATACTTACCTACAGCCATCTGTCCTCCAGCGCTGTGCTCTGCTCTCCTCCTGCTCTGGCTGTGAGCGTCGGTCAGCCGGAAACCAGAGCGGTGACGTCACCGCTCTGCTTTCCGGCTGCCCGGCGCTCACAGCCAGACCAGAGAAGCAGAGCGCCGAGGACAGACAGCGGTAGGTAAGTATGTAGCGTTTGTTTTTTTACTTTTTAGGATGGTAACCAGGGTAAACATCGGGTTACTAAGCGCGGCCCTGCGCTTAGTTACCCGATGTTTACCCTGGTTACCGGGGACCTCGGGATCGTTGGTCGCTGGAGAGCTGTCTGTGTGACAGCTCTCCAGCAACCAAACAGCGACGCTGCAGCGATCCGGATCGTTGTCGGTATCGCTGCAGCGTCGCTATGTGTGACGGTACCTTTAGTAATAGAGTGGCGTCTATAGGACACATATCCATTACTAATCCTAAATTAGTATTGTAAATAAATACACAGCAAGTATAACGTCTTTTATTTCAAATAAAAACAAAACACACTTAAAATTTTTATTTAAATATAACAAACAATTATATACTCACATAACGCTATTTCAATTGAAGTCCTTCTCTCCTGTAATAAAGCAAAAATAAAAAACAACCATATCCCTCACCTGTCCCTCATGCCGTAATACATGTCTGGGGATTAATAGTTTTCAACCTGAACGGTGCCAAGATGCAACCCTCCAGGCTGAGAATCACTGATGAATTATTTGCTACGAGCACTGCATCATTGAGCAGTGATGACATCATTGAGGATACCACTGTTCACTGAGGCTGCATTCCCAGCCTGACTTATCAGCAATGACTTCAGCACAGTGAGAATACAGTAGGGTGAGGATACAGTAGGTGAGGGTAGAGCTGCTTGTGCAGCAGTACTCTGAAGCTAGGTTGCTGCAGGTTGTAGGCTTATTGGAAGAGGTGTTTCTTTAGGTTCCTTTTGAAGGTTTCCATGGTATGCAAGAGTCTGATATTTGGGGTAGAGCATTCCAGAGTAGGGGGGATGCACGGGAGAAATCTTGTATGCAATTGTGGAAAGAGGAGATAAGAGGGGAGCAGAGAAGGAGATCTTGTGAGGATCGGAGGTTGCATGCAGGTAAGTACCGGAAGACAAGGTCACAGATGTAATGAGGAGACAGGTTGTGTATGGTTATGTATGTCATGGTTAGGGTATTGAACTGGAGTCTCTGGGTAATGGGGAGTGTTATCTTTGCTAATGACAGGTGTTATGAAGGCAATCCAGTGGGCTTAGCGATCAGAGCGCACACAGTGATCTGACAAATACCCAAAAATACAAGAACGAGCTCTGAGACGTGGAAACTCTGTAGACCGCACACCTGATCCTATCCTAAACACAACTAAAAGCGGCTGTGGATTGCGCCTAACAACTACCTAGGCAACTCGGCACAGCCTAAGAAACTAGCTAGCCTGAAGATAGAAAAATAGGCCTGACTTGCCCCAGAGAAATTCCCCAAAGGAAAAGGCAGCCCCCCACATATAATGACTGTGAGTAAGATGAAAAGACAAAACGTAGGGATGAAATAGATTCAGCAAAGTGGGGCCCGATATTCTAGGACAGAGCGAGGACAGTAAAGCGAACTTTGCAGTCTACAAAAAACCCTAAAGCAAAACCACGCAAAGGGGGCAAAAAAAAACCCACCGTGCCGAACTAACGGCACGGCGGTACACCCTTTGCGTCTCAGAGCTTCCAGCAAAACAAAAGACAAGCTGGACAGAAAAAAAGCAAAAAAAAAGCAAAAAGCACTTAGCTATACAGAGCAGCAGGTCACAGGAACAATCAGGAGAAGCTCAGATCCAACACTGAAACATTGACTAGGAGCAAGGATAGCAGCATCAGGCGGAGTTAAGTAATGAAGCAGTTAACGAGCTCACCAGAACACCTGAGGGAGGAAGCTCAGAAGCTGCAGTACCACTTGTGACCACAGGAGTGAATTCAGCCACAGAATTCACAACAGTACCCCCCCCCCTTGAGGAGGGGTCACCGAACCCTCACCAGAGCCCCCAGGCCGACCAGGATGAGCCGCATGAAAGGCACGAACAAGATCGGAAGCATGAACATCAGAGGCAAAAACCCAGGAATTATCTTCCTGAGCATAACCCTTCCACTTAACCAGATACTGGAGTTTCCGTCTAGAAACACGAGAATCCAAAATCTTCTCCACAATATACTCCAATTCCCCCTCCACCAAAACTGGGGCAGGAGGCTCAACAGATGGAACCATAGGTGCCACGTATCTCCGCAACAACGACCTATGGAATACATTATGTATGGAAAAGGAGTCTGGGAGGGTCAAACGAAAAGACACAGGATTGAGAACCTCAGAAATCCTATACGGACCAATAAAACGAGGTTTAAATTTAGGAGAGGAAACCTTCATAGGAATATGACGAGAAGATAACCAAACCAGATCCCCAACACGAAGTCGGGGACCCACACGGCGTCTGCGATTAGCGAAAAGTTGAGCTTTCTCCTGGGACAAGATCAAATTGTCCACTACCTGAGTCCAGATCTGCTGCAACCTATCCACCACAGAATCCACACCAGGACAGTCCGAAGACTCAACCTGTCCTGAAGAGAAACGAGGATGGAACCCAGAACTGCAAAAAAATGGAGAAACCAAGGTAGCCGAGCTGGCCCGATTATTAAGGGCGAACTCAGCCAACGGCAAAAAGGACACCCAATCATCCTGGTCTGCAGAAACAAAACATCTCAGATATGTTTCCAAGGTCTGATTAGTTCGTTCGGTCTGGCCATTAGTCTGAGGATGGAAAGCCGAGGAAAAGGATAGGTCAATGCCCATCCTACCACAAAAGGCTCGCCAAAACCTTGAAACAAACTGGGAACCTCTGTCAGAAACAATATTCTCAGGAATGCCATGCAACCGAACCACATGCTGAAAGAACAAAGGTACCAAATCAGAGGAGGAAGGCAATTTAGCCAAGGGCACCAGATGGACCATTTTAGAAAAGCGATCACAGACCACCCAAATGACTGACATCTTTTGAGAAACGGGAAGGTCAGAAATGAAATCCATCGAAATATGTGTCCAAGGCCTCTTTGGGACCGGCAAGGGCAAAAGCAACCCACTGGCACGAGAACAGCAGGGCTTAGCCCTAGCACAAATCCCACAGGACTGCACAAAAGTACGTACATCCCGTGACAGAGATGGCCACCAGAAGGATCTAGCCACTAACTCTCTGGTACCAAAGATTCCAGGATGACCAGCCAACACCGAACAATGAAGTTCAGAGATAAGTTTATTAGTCCACCTATCAGGGACGAACAGTTTCTCTGCTGGACAACGATCAGGTTTATTCGCCTGAAATTTTTGCAGCACCCGCCGCAAATCAGGGGAGATGGCAGACACAATGACTCCTTCCTTGAGGATACCCGCTGGCTCAGATAAACCCGGAGAGTCGGGCACAAAACTCCTAGACAGAGCATCCGCCTTCACATTTTTAGAGCCCGGAAGGTACGAAATCACAAAGTCGAAGCGGGCAAAAAATAACGACCAACGGGCCTGTCTAGGATTCAAGCGCTTGGCAGACTCGAGATAAGTCAAGTTCTTATGATCAGTCAATACCACCACGCGATGCTTAGCTCCTTCAAGCCAATGACGCCACTCCTCGAATGCCCACTTCATGGCCAGCAACTCTCGATTGCCCACATCATAATTACGCTCAGCGGGCGAAAACTTCCTGGAAAAGAAAGCACATGGTTTCATCACTGAGCAATCAGAACCTCTCTGTGACAAAACCGCCCCTGCTCCAATCTCAGAAGCATCAACCTCGACCTGGAACGGAAGAGAAACATCTGGCTGACACAACACAGGGGCAGAACAAAAACGACGCTTCAACTCCTGAAAAGCTTCCACAGCAGCAGAAGACCAATTAACCAAATCAGCACCCTTCTTGGTCAAATCGGTCAATGGTTTGGCAATGCTAGAAAAATTACAGATGAAGCGACGATAAAAATTAGCAAAGCCCAGGAACTTTTGCAGACTTTTCAGAGATGTCGGCTGAATCCAATCCTGGATGGCTTGGACCTTACATAGTAACATAGTAACATAGTTAGTAAGGCCGAAAAAAGACATTTGTCCATCCAGTTCAGCCTATATTCCATCATAAAAAATCCCCAGATCTACGTCCTTCTACAGAACCTAATAATTGTATGATACAATATTGTTCTGCTCCAGGAAGACATCCAGGCCTCTCTTGAACCCCTCGACTGAGTTCGCCATAACCACCTCCTCAGGCAAGCAATTCCAGATTCTCACTGCCCTAACAGTAAAGAATCCTCTTCTATGTTGGTGGAAAAACCTTCTCTCCTCCAGACGCAAAGAATGCCCCCTTAACTGGATCCATCTCGATAGTAGAAGGGGTAAAGATGAACCCCAAAAATGAAACTTTCTGCACACCGAAGAGACACTTTGATCCCTTCACAAACAAAGAGTTAGCACGCAGGACCTGAAAAACCATTCTGACCTGCTTCACATGAGACTCCCAATCATCTGAGAAGATCAAAATGTCATCCAAGTAAACAATCAGGAATTTATCCAGATACTCACGGAAGATGTCATGCATAAAAGACTGAAACACAGATGGAGCATTGGCAAGTCCGAACGGCATCACTAGATACTCAAAATGACCCTCGGGCGTATTGAATGCAGTTTTCCATTCATCTCCTTGCCTGATTCTCACCAGATTATACGCACCACGAAGATCTATCTTAGTGAACCAACTAGCCCCCTTAATCCGAGCAAACAAGTCAGATAACAATGGCAAGGGATACTGAAATTTAACAGTGATCTTATTAAGAAGGCGGTAATCAATACACGGTCTCAGCGAACCATCCTTCTTGGCTACAAAGAAGAACCCTGCTCCCAGTGGTGATGACGATGGGCGAATATGTCCCTTCTCCAGGGATTCCTTCACATAACTGCGCATAGCGGCGTGTTCGGGCACGGATAAATTAAATAATCGACCTTTAGGGAATTTACTACCAGGAATCAAATTGATAACACAATCACAATCCCTATGCGGAGGTAGAGCATCGGACTTGGGCTCTTCAAATACATCCTGATAATCAGACAAGAACTCTGGGACCTCAGAAGGGGTGGATGACGAAATCGACAAAAATGGAACATCACCATGTACCCCCTGACAACCCCAGCTGGATACCGACATGGAATTCCAATCCAATACTGGATTATGGGTTTGTAGCCATGGCAACCCCAACACGACCACATCATGCAGATTATGCAACACCAGAAAGCGAATAACTTCCTGATGTGCAGGAGCCATGCACATGGTCAGCTGGGCCCAGTATTGAGGTTTATTCTTGGCCAAAGGTGTAGCATCAATTCCTCTCAATGGAATAGGACACCGCAAAGGCTCCAAGAAAAACCCACAACGTTTAGCATAATCCAAATCCATCAGATTCAGGGCAGCGCCCGAATCCACAAATGCCATGACAGAAAACGACGACAAAGAGCATATCAAGGTAATGGACAGAAGGAATTTGGACTGTACAGTACCAATGACGGCAGACCTAGCGGACCGCTTAGTGCGCTTAGGACAATCAGAAATAGCATGAGTGGAATCACCACAGTAGAAACAAAGACCATTCAGACGTCTGTATTCCTGCCGTTCAACTCTAGTCATAGTCCTATCGCACTGCATAGGCTCAGGTTTAACCTCAGGCAGTACCGCCAAATGGTGCACAGATTTACGCTCGCGCAAGCGTCGACCGATCTGAATGGCCAAAGACAAAGACTCATTCAAACCAGCAGGCATAGGAAATCCCACCATGACATCCTTAAGAGCCTCAGAGAGACCCTTTCTGAACAAAGCTGCCAGCGCAGATTCATTCCACTGAGTGAGTACTGACCATTTCCTAAATTTCTGACAATATACTTCTATATCATCCTGACCCTGGCACAAAGCCAGCAAATTTTTCTCAGCCTGATCCATTGAATTAGGCTCATCGTACAGCAATCCGAGCGCCAGGAAAAATGCATCGACACTACTCAATGCAGGGTCTCCTGGCGCAAGAGAAAATGCCCAGTCTTGAGGGTCGCCGCGCAAAAAAGAAATAATAATCAAAACCTGTTGAATAGGATTACCAGAAGAATGAGGTTTCAAGGCCAGAAATAGCTTACAATTATTTTTGAAACTTAGAAACTTAGTTCTATTTCCAAAAAACAAATCAGGAATAGGAATTCTTGGTTCTAACATAGATTTCTGATCAATAGTATCTTGAATCTTTTGTACATTTATAACGAGATTATCCATTGAAGAGCACAGACCCTGAATATCCATGTCCACACCTGTGTCCAGAATCACCCAAATGTCTAGGGGAAAAAAAAAAAAGTGAACACAGAGCAGAAAAAAAAAAAATGATGTCACAACTTTTTCTTTCCCTCTATTGAGAATCATTAGTTTGGCTCCTTGTACTATTATGTTTGCTAATGACAGGTGTTATGAAGGCAATCCAGAAACACAGTGTGCTTAGCGATCAGAGCGCACACAGTGATCTGACAAATACCCAAAAATACAAGAACAAGCTCTGAGACGTGGAAACTCTGTAGACCGCACACCTGATCCTATCCTAAACACAACTAAAAGCGGCTGTGGATTGCGCCTAACAACTACCTAGGCAACTCGGCACAGCCTAAGAAACTAGCTAGCCTGAAGATAGAAAAATAGGCCTGACTTGCCCCAGAGAAATTCCCCAAAGGAAAAGGCAGCCCCCCACATATAATGACTGTGAGTAAGATGAAAAGACAAAACGTAGGGATGAAATAGATTCAGCAAAGTGGGGCCCGATATTCTAGGACAGAGCGAGGACAGTAAAGCGAACTTTGCAGTCTACAAAAAACCCTAAAGCAAAACCACGCAAAGGGGGCAAAAAAAAACCCACCGTGCCGAACTAACGGCACGGCGGTACACCCTTTGCGTCTCAGAGCTTCCAGCAAAACAAAAGACAAGCTGGACAGAAAAAAAGCAAAAAAAAAGCAAAAAGCACTTAGCTATACAGAGCAGCAGGTCACAGGAACAATCAGGAGAAGCTCAGATCCAACACTGAAACATTGACTAGGAGCAAGGATAGCAGCATCAGGCGGACTTAAGTAATGAAGCAGTTAACGAGCTCACCAGAACACCTGAGGGAGGAAGCTCAGAAGCTGCAGTACCACTTGTGACCACAGGAGTGAATTCAGCCACAGAATTCACAACAGGGGAGCCAGTGAAGGGATTGACAAAGAGGAAAGGCTAGAGAATAATGGGAGAACAAGTGGATTAGTCGGGCAGCAGAGTTTAGGAAAGATTGGAGGGTTGCGAGAGTGTTAGATGGGAGGCCACAAAACAGGAGGTTGCAGTAGTCAAGGCGAGAGATGATGAGGACAGGCACTAGTGTTTTGAAGATTCTTGGTTAAGGAAAGTATGAATGTTTGGAAATATTCTTGATTTGGAGTCGACAGGAGGTAGAAAGGGATTGGATGTGTAGTTTGAAGGAAAGCAGAGTCCAGGGTTAACCCGAGGCAGCGAGCTTGTGGGACTGGGCAGAGTGAGTAGCCATTGACTTTGATGGGTAGGTTAGTTGGTGGGGTTGCGTGAGATGGGGAAATTCACATTTTTAAAAAATGTTTTGAGATCTGGAGGAAGATGTGGGAAGTTTCCTCTCAGTTCTGTTAAAAAAATTATTTCCTTCTCATTTAGACGCCGTTACAGCTGCCAAGTTTTCCCAGATAAATTGGCTTCAGGCTTACCACCCCAAAAATAAGCATCTTGTTTCTTTAACTGCTTCTTTGTTTCTGAACCCTGAAGTGGTTAAAAGTGACACAATTTTCATTATATGGGGCGATTTTGTGGCTCAGAACCTGAGGCAGGATTCATCTGACAAAGACATCATGTACACATATCCTTAAAGGGGTGTCCAGTCTGTTATTGTATGCAATGCTAGTGTCTTGTTGACGGCACTGCAGCCAGTAACTGAGCATCATGATTCTTCCCGAGTTGAGCAGCTGAGCTCAGACATTGGCTGCAGATCTATTGATGTGTGTCCATGGTCCGTAATCACGGCGCTTTGGACGAAGCGGAAAACCCGCTCCGCCCAATGCGCCGCCCCCTTCTGTTCGCCCGGTGATTCCGGATGTGTTCAGTGAGCACATCTGGAATCTCCGCACCCCATACATAGGGCCCTGTGATTTACCTTGCGGCGACAGACCATCACCGCAAGGTAAACAGACATGCTGCGTTCTAAAAAGACGAGCCGAATGTCCGTAAACGCAGGGCCGCCAAATGCGTGTTCGCACGCATAGTGGAGACGGGATTTCATAAAATCCCCTCCACTATGCTGTAATATCTGGACGCTGCGGGTTGAACACTGCGGCTGTACGCATCGTTCAATCCGCAGCTAATCCGGATGTAATACTGAAGGTGGACACATATCCTAACAGACACTGGAAGACTCAACACTGGACCTGGGAATGATGAGTAAATCAAAGTTTAGCTGTTGTTTTTAAAAAAAAAAAAAACTGCAGCTGTGTACAGAGTTTCCCAAATCCCATGTGAGCTAAGGAGAAAATTCCATACAACTTTATACAACTCACAAAAATCAGTCTATAAGCCAAATAGTTATAATGTTTCCAAATATTTTATGTGACTATTTGTGCTACTGATGGTCATATTTGAGAGAAGCATTTCGACTACAATCTTATGGATCATTTTTAGGCTTTTTACAATGCAAGAGGAGAGTTAAAGGGAACCTGTCAGCAGTATTGTTCACAGTAACCTACACACAGTGTCAGGTCGGTGCCGTTATACTGATTAAAATGATACCTTAGTTGATTAAATCTGTCTTATGGTTGTTCTTTAATCTTTATTTTCAGTTTTGCGCTAATGATATGATCATGCCCTCAGGCGGGCATGGAGAGGGGGTCTACATGTGGTGCTCTGATTAGATATTCATAGTACAGACTGCTGAGAGGCCACTGATCCCTCAATGACCTGCAGGAAAGATTGCATAATGAATATTTGTATACACTTAAAAAAAAAATCCTTCTGCAGGCGGGTGCCAGCTGTGACACCTGCTCTGCAGCATAATAGCATGTTTAGTGTGCCAATAATACATTTTATTCATGTTATTCAGCTTGTAGAAAAAATCAACTTAAAAATGGTGCATGCTGCGACTGCGCAGTAGCTGCCATCGGTGTCTAGCTGTGATCCGATAGCTGCTACTGTGCATCTAACTGGAGAAGAAAAAAAACATTTCTCCTCCATGATGCGCAGTAGCAGCTCAGAGATAGGTGACGGTAGAACTGCTTGTGCAGTGCTAGGGTGGAACAATGGTTACTGTAGGTTGTAGGCTTGTCGGAAAAGGTGGATCTTCAGGTTCCTTTAGAAGATTCCTATAGTAGGCGAGAGAATGATATGTTCGGGCAGAAAGTTCCAGAGTAGAGGGGATGTACAGGAGAAATCTAGTATGAAATTGTGGGAAGAGGAGATAACAGGGGAGTAGAGAAGGAGATATTGTAAGGATCGGAGGTTGCGTGCAGGTAAGTACCATGGGACTAGGTCACAGATGTATAGAGGACCCAGGTTGTAGATGGCTTTGAATGCCATTTTTAGGGTTTTGAACTGTAGTATCTGTGTAATAGGGAGCCAGTGAAGGCATTGACAGAGAGGGGAGTCCAGGGAATAGCAGAGGGATAGGTGGGCAGCAGAATTTAGGATAGATTGGAGGGGTGCAAGACTGTTAGAAGTGGGGGCACACAGCAGGAGCTTGCAGAATTTGAGTCAGTAGATGATGAGGGCATGGACTAAGGTTTTTGTAGATTCTTGATTAAGGAATGTACAGGTCTGGGAAATATTTTTGAGTTATAGTCGGCAGGAAATGGCATGGATAAGTGATTTGAAGGAGAGACCAGAGTTCAGGGTTACCCCAAGGCAGAGATCTTGCAGGGCACCCTCATCTACACCTTGTAGATGAGGGCCAGAAAGAATATGTGTTCCAGTTGATGGTAATCACTGCATCAAGTGAACTCTCCTCCACCTTAACATCACACAAAGTACAGTCCTCAGAGGTGGCACCATAATTACCCTTGTTTTCCCCCTCGTCACAACTCTCCAACCATCCAACTGACTTAAAAAATTGGCCAAAGTTTGGTAAATAACTGGGGTCACTAAGGGCTCTTTCAGACGTCAGTGTTTCCGGTAGCACCACAGGCCGCAAAACATCCTGCACATGTGCACACTGAAGACACACAGATGACATCTGGCTGTGTGTTTATCTACAATATAACTATAGGATTAGTAATGGATAGGTGTCTTAAAGTCGCATCTCCATTACTAAGCTGTGGGCTTAATGTCATCAGACAATACAAAGGTGACATCAACTCCAAAAATATGAACACCACTTCCCACTTGCCCTGTGGCAGTGGCAAGACCTAGGTAAAGCATCAGAATTGGTGCATCTAATAGATGCACCTTTTATGGGGCAGCTGCAGCCTGCTATTTTTAGGTTGAGGAGGCAAAATCCATGGCCCCTTACCAGCTTGAGAATACCATCCCACAGCTGTTAGCTTTAGCTTGGCTAGTTGTCAAAAATGGAGGGGGGCAAGCCATTATTTTAAATAGGGAATTGGG
Organism: Ranitomeya imitator; assembly: GCF_032444005.1. Classification (NCBI taxonomy): domain Eukaryota; kingdom Metazoa; phylum Chordata; class Amphibia; order Anura; family Dendrobatidae; genus Ranitomeya; species Ranitomeya imitator. Next base: position 22,245,802 of record NC_091288.1, read on the forward strand.
ACCCATCGATTGTTGATAACCAGCCTTGCTGAGGCTGACAGTTGAGGGTTGCAGTCTGCAGCTGTCAGTTTTGCCTGCTTGTTTATCAAAAATCCAGGGGAACCCACTTCATTTTGGGGGGGTCACCCATTTTTATAACCAGGAAATGCTAACTATACAGTTGGGAGATGATATCAATAGCCTTGCAACCTCTATTAATATTGTCAATTTCCCAGAATATTATCATCAGCCCTCAGCTGCCCACTTTCCCTCAGCTGTTTATAAAAATTACAGGGAACCCCACTCCATTGTCTTCATTAATTTTCTTATTTATTAACAAGTACAGTAAAATACACACCCAGCGTAACCTTAGTTCACAGACTTCAGGTGTTCCAGCAGCTGGAAACTTTACTAACCTTAAAATGTCCTTCAAAGTTTCTTATGTGGTTTCCACCCCTGACAGCTGCCGGGAGGCCAAGAGGCTTTGAACTCTGGTAACCTGAAAAGTTACCCGAGTTGAAGTCACTGGGTCTCACGGTAGCTCCAGTACCGGACTGTTAAATGCCGGAGTGTCAAGTGCCGGACTCGCGGGAGTTCATCAATCCGGCACTGGCACTTGCAAAGCAAGAGAAAAAGCTGCTATGAAATCAGGTGACCTTACTGTTCTTGTAAGGGTGTACCCCGTAGTTTTCACATTCAGCAGAGGGAAAGTTGACGGCTGTGGTCTGATGTTTATATTCTGGGAAAGAGACAATATTCATAAAGGTTCCCAGGCTATTAATATCAGTTGACAGCTGTATACTTAGCCTTTCCTGGTTATTAAAATGGGGAACCCTCAAACAAATGATGTAGGGTCCCTCTATTTTTAATAACCAGCAAAGGCTATGCAGACAGATGCAGGCTGACACTAATAGCCTAGGAAGGTGCCATGGATGTTGGCCCTCTCCCAGACTAAAAACATCAGCTCTCATAGGCGCCAAGTCTGGCACTTAGCCTCGCTCTTCCCGCCTGTCCTGGTGTGGTCACAAGTGGGGTGATAGTTTGGGGGTTGATGTCACATTTGTGTTGTCAGTGACATCAAGCACCGAGGTTAGTAATGCAGAGGAGTCTATAAGATGTCCCCATTACTAAATCCATAGACATATTGTATAAAAAAAACACATCCAGAATAAAGTCCTTTAATTGAAAGAATGACACAGACTCCTTTATGAATCTAAAATAAAACCATACTCACATCATCGCCCAGTCTACAGAAGTCAATGTCTCCTGTAACAGAATATAATAAACAACAATATTCCTCACCTGTCTGCAGAGAAGATAATGATCCTTTTGTCACTTGACGGGTCTAGCTCTGCTGCTGTGTGACTTGTGCTAGCGCTTCTCAGTGTCTTGAGGTAAACTCCTAAGACCGGACTGACGTCACCACTGGACTGGAGAATCCAAATATTTAAAATAGATAAGCAGCTGCACTCACAAAATGTGTTTCAAATGATCCTTATTTTTATTTTAAATATTAAATGCAAAATTTAATTAATCATGGTGTTGACAATAACGATAGTTACAGTGATTAGCAGTTATGTTTCGAACCAGCCAGGGTCTTTTTCAAACTTCGCTGTGTCTACAAAGAGCAAGGTAGATGTGGTGCGTCACACTTTCTAAGCTGCTAGTTGTCAAGTAGCCTCTGTAGGGGTGTAATTGTTGGTGCCAGGATGAAGGGTGTAAGCGCAGCCAATGCTCATAGCTGGCTGGGTCGAAACATAACTACTAATCGCTGTGTCTATAGCTATTGTCAACACCATGGTGAATTAAATTTTGCATTTAATATTTAAAATAAAAATAAGGATTATTTGAAACATATCTTCACAAGGTCTTTTGTTTTTGTCCTTGTGTTCATATGAACATATCGGACCAAAGCACGTTCATCTCTGGGAGTAAGAAGCCGCCTCCTTCCTGAGCAGTATGATGGCTGGACATTACCATTTTGTTTGTACTTACGTATAATTGTTTGTACAGATGAATAAGGCACCTTCAGGTATCTTGAAATTGTACCCAAGGATGAGCCAGACTTGTACAAGTCCACAATTCTCGTCCTGATATCTTGTCTGATTTCTTTAGACTTTCCAATGATCTTATACAAAGAAGAAGTGTGATTCAGGTGTGCTTTAAAATACATCTACAGGTGTGTCTCTAATTAACTTAGATGTTGCCAAAAACAGAAGCTTCCAAACACGTGACATCATCATATGGGCAGTCCAGGCATAGTAATCTTACTGCATGTAAAGTTTTGTATTTGCAGTAAATAATAAATATGCCTTAAAAAATTCTCTCTTACTCATTATTATGCCATTTGGCATAGGCTTAGCCCCCTGCTGAGCTAGCTGCACACTGAAAAGAGTCTGGGTGTTCTGTTACAGCTGCATATTAGAAGGGGTTTTATAATCCCATGCCACCAAGGAGACAAATGTGTGGTGCCCCAGGGTCCTGGTCATCACAGTGACATTGCTTTCCTCACGGGGAGAGTGATGTTGTGCTTGGAAGCGATGAAGGAAATCTCTTTATCAGGTATCACAATGCACACAACATGATCACACTCCAGGCCACAAGGGTGAGCTTTTGATCCTATTCCTAGGTGACTCCCCCATATATATATATCATGGTTTGGAGGGAAAGTTAGTCAGATAGTGCCAGAGAGCACACTGGAGCAGTCTGAGGCAGGAAGAACGTATGAGGAGCTGTGCAGCCACGAGAAAGTGCTGCAGCTCCTGGACAGAGATACAGAAGGAAAGGACATCATTCAGTGAGCGTGAAGGAGAGCAAAGCACAGGAGAGTAATATCCAGGGAGATCACCTGCGAATGGGTTGCCTCCCTCTGAGGCGCATATCACCGGTAGCTGGAATACCAAGGTTGTAAGGGACTCTACGACTTACAGCAGAGACTGGCAGGACAGCTGAACTGCAAGTTACCTGTCCGCCTCAATACCCAGGAGGAACAATGACGCATAGAGCCCGGGTCATGATAGAGATCCTGTAAAAAGGCTCGAGTCACCTGTCATACGGGTTTGTGTCCTATCCTATAAGGGGGACAGAGAAGAACTGTGAGGACCTTATCAGAAGCCATAGGCAGTAAGGGACTACAACACCACCGTGCTAGAGGAAGGCTTTCATCTCCACCTGGTAAAGGGGAACTCTGGATTCGCTGCCAAGCCGGCCGGACTCTGCCTATCCTGTGCTCTGGTACCCTGAACTTTGGCTGCCTGAAGTCTTCAGTAAACCAGGTAAAGAGACTGCAAACCTGTGTCCTCCTTCTTTACTGCGCCATTCACCATCTTCCATCTACACACCGGGAGCCCTGGGGATATATTTCACCTGTGGGAAGTTATACCATCTAGTTGCCATAACATCCTCCCAGAGGACCCCTTAAAGCAGCGTCGGTCCCCACTGACCAAATACCACAGGTGGCGTCACGAACACATTCTATGCACCAAATCCCTTTAAAGACTTTCCCTTTTACATGGGCGCCCAGGGCCACAGACTGAATTGCTGCCACCGTGACATCCCCCTGTGAACGCTGGACCAGGTACCAAGTAGTCCACGGCCCAGGTGGGCGACTCAAATAGTTTACATTAAATTATATCTTCATATTCTTCACACCTACGCTACAACAAGAACTTTGCATCTCTCCTTCCTGAGGCGAAGAGGATCTTCTTAAATGTTGCTCCACCAGAAGGCCATTGTTGAACATATGTTAAAAAAATTCCAATCAGACAATGCTAGCAGCAGCAGACAAGCTTCCTCCTTGCCCAACCAAGGAGGAGAGGTGAGGGTGACACACAGCAGAGGCAGGGGTACACTGTCAAAGGCGTGGGCCAGTTTCATGAAACTATCCTAGCATCCAGGGCCTGATGACGATGGTATTTTTGACAAGGAGGGAAATGTTTTGAAAGATGGTCAAGCATTAACTGGGCGACTAGACCAGCGTACTCCCTAATTTCTCTAAGACTTTCAACTATTGGGTCTCAAAGCTCGACATCTGGCATGAGCTGTCCCTCTATGCCTTGGAGGCGTTGTGCCGCTAATGTCTTGTCTGAATAGGTTTTTAGTGCTGCCATGGGGTCATAATAGACAGGTGCTTTCACTTGTCAATAGAGAATGCTAACAGGCTCACACTGATCACCACCAGATGTAAGAAGCACATAACAGTGTTTTTAATGTTCAATATTTCAATGAAACCCTCCAGTTGTTGTCTTCAAGGGTGTATGAATGTCCCTCTTATAATGTTTTCCTGGCTTTGCTCTTTGTGCAAAGCCTTTATGAGTGCAGGAGTGCATCAACTATACTTTGTTAATGTTATTTATGAGGCACTACACTTGGAACTCTTAAGGTTGTATGGATGACCCTCCTTATAAGTTTTTCTTGGCTGTTGATGATCCTCCTTGTAATTTTTTCCTAACATTGCACTTTTCTTCAAAGTCTTTATGAATGTAGAAGTACATCAACTAGACTTTCAAACTATTTAAATTAAATACATTCTTCTAGATTCAGTTAGTCATTCATACAGTTGAATGTAGCTATTGTGACAATACGGTGGTATCTAAAATTGCAAAAAAGCATTGAAAAATATTTTTCGATTCAATTACTCAACCATGGAGTATTACATTCTTTTGGGTTAATTTTGGTAGTATATAACCCTCAAAAACCCATAACACTTATTTGGATTCAATTACTAATTTATATACTATTGCATGCTCTGGGGTATATTGCGGTGTTTGTATCCTCCAAAAAAAGTTAAAACATTTTTCTGGATTCTTTACTTTTCATCTACTATTCCGTGTTCTGGGGTACATTTCGGTGGTATCTCACCATAAAAAATTTTCAAAAATGTATCGGTATTATATTGCTAATCCATAGAGTAGTAGGTTTTCTTGGGTACATTTAGGTGGTATCTAAAACTCCCCCAAAAAATCTCAAAAATGTATCAGTATATTGCTCATCCATAGAGTATTTGAGTATATTTTGGTGGTATCTAACCCTCACAAAATCTGTTCAAAAATGTATTGGTACTATATTGCTCATCTACAGAGTATTACGTCTTCTTGGGTACATTTCTTTGGCATCTAATCCTCAAAAAAATTGTTCAAACTTTTTTAGGTATTATATTGTTCGTGCATAGAGTTAGAGTTATACATGTTCTTTGGTAGATTTTGCTGGTATAAACCTTGAAAACAAGTTGTTAATTTTTTCAGTATTATATTGCTCATCCATACTCCATTTTGCTCATCCATTTTGAACCAGTTACAGAAGAAGAAGTATTCAGGCTCCTTGCATCTTCTCGCCCGACCACTTGCACCAGTGACCCCATTCCGAAAATCTCCTCCAGTCCCTTTCCCCGGCTGTCACCTCTCACCTAACAAAAATTTTCAACCTTTCTCTCACTTCCGGGATTTTTCCCTCCCTCCTCATTTAAGCATGCCATCATACATCCATTACTTAAAAAACCATGCCTCGATCAAAACTGTGCCGCTAATTATAGACCTGCCTCTAATCTTCCCTTCATCTCTAAACTCCTCGAACGCCTGGTCCACTCCCGTCTTACCCGCTATCTCTCAGATAACTCTCTTCTCGACCCTCTTCAATCTGGTTTCCGCTCTTTACACTCTACTGAAACTGCCCTCACTAAAGTCTCTAATGACCTACTAACAGCTAAATCTAATGGTTACTACTCCATGCTAATTCTCTTGGATCTCTCTGCAGCATTCAACACTGTGGATCATCAGCTCCTCCTCACTATGCTCCGCTCCATCAGCCTCAAGGACACTGTTCTCTCCTGGTTCTCCTCCTATCTCTCTGACCGATCCTTCACTGTATCTTTTGCTGGTTCCTCCTCCTCTCACCTTCCCCTTACTGTTGGGGTTCCTCAAGGATCAGTCCTAGGCCCCCTCCTCTTCTCTTTGTATACTGCCCCTATTGAACAATCAGTAGATTTGGTTTCCAGTACCATCTCTATGCTGACGACACCCAATTATACACTTCTCCTATTATCATGCCGACCTTTTTAGAAAACACCAGTGATTGTCTTACCACTGTCTCTAACATCATGTCATCCCTCTATCTGAAACTGAACCTGTCAAAAACTGAACTCCTCATGTTTTCTCCCTCTATTAACCTACCTTTGCCTGACATTGCCATCTCGGTGTGCGATTCCACCATTACTCCAAAGCAACATGCCCGCTGCCTTGGGGTCATACTTGATTCTGAGCTTCAAAATTTCCAGTTTCATTTTGGTGACCAGCATCAGTCACAAACAATCATAGATACCTCCATATAGCTATCAAATGTGAATCAAGAGGACAAAATGGAGTTTTGTTAAAAAAGGTATACACAAAAACTTTATTAACAATGATACCACACATACAAACACGCACTCGTCATGTACTGACAGTGCAAACACAGACACAAACATTAAAAGACACCAGAGTAATGGGTCTACCGCATATAGGTAATGAACATATCACCACCCGGTATAAGGTAAAAAGGTGCAGGCAAAAAAGGTAAACCCCACTACAGATTCCCGCAATCCTAATCCTATATCGGATACTCCATAGGTATGGTGTGTAAATAGGCAGGGAATCTCGCCCATACTAAGTGCCTCACATCAGACACAATCAGAAGGGGGGAGGTAAAGGTAGAAAATGCCTCACCGTACTGCAAGTAGACCACTGTACACGCCCCGACGCGCGTTTCGCCTCGCTTTCTCAAGGGGTAGTATGCTCTTTTAGTGCCAATCCAGTCCTTAAATAGTGCACAAATTAAAAACAGATGTCCGGTCCCGTGTTGATGCCGTGAGCGTCCGGCGCATGCGCACGCTGCCCTCCGGGTCCACCCGCCCCCACCCGGACATATCCAGCCTCGGGAGTCGGCGGGCACCAGCTGGTCCCGCCTTCGCCCGCCGCAGGAAGTTGCCGGATGAAGGAGGGCGCACGCGCACCACGACAAGAGACTAGTGCGACCCGACTCCACCTCCCATATCATTTGCAGCCAAACAACGCTGCATGCGTAAATAAGGAGGCGTAACCCCGACATCACCAGCAAGGATCCATAATGTTAAATAGTCCATATCCATTCTATATCTTCATGTGAAGCATATGTGGGTACGCAAGCTGGAACTAGTATCGGGGGCATCTTCTCATAGATGATGGATGTACAATCGGATCCCACGATTCCCATGAGCGGCTGTGTATTATTCCATCTCCTCACTCCATATATAAATAGATACCGGTCACTAAATGCATGGTGCCAGATCGGAGAGAGGCATCAATCATCAGAGAAATAAACTAGTAAGCCTAGATATAAAAAGATAAGCATTAAAAACAACATAGATAACTAAAATGCAGGGACAAAGGGAGAAAGGGAGATAGGGAGACAAGAGATGGTAATTAACCCTAAATCCACATAAGTCATATTTTATAGATAAGGACCAAAATTAAGGGCTTCATTCAACCCAGCAGGTTTTATGGTCCCCAGTGTGACAATCCACATTAGTTCACGTTGTGCCAGTAGTTTCTTTATGTTGCCACCCCTAATGCCCGTGTGTATAACATCAATTCCTCTAACCTTAAATTCCTTGGGATCACTGTTGTGTACCAATCGGAAGTGCCTAGGGATGGTTTTGAGAGTTGACACATCCTCCACTGTTCTAGCTGCACAGATGTCCCTAACGTGCTCCCTGATCCGTGTCCTCAATTCTCGAGATGTTAATCCCCCGTATATGAGGGGGCAAGAACATGTGGCGTAATAGACTACATTCCTAGTACCACAGGAAATGTACTCTCTAATGTCAAATATTTTTTGGTCCACAGAACTGAAGGTGGAGGTTTGATGCGTATTAACGCATGCCACACAGTGACCGCACTTAAAGAAACCTTTTTTAGGGTGTGTGCCACCAAAGAAATTAGGGGTAGGAGCAACATAATGACTTTTAATAAGTAAGTCGCTGAGATTTTTAGAGCGACGGGGGGTCATGAGGGGTCTATCGGTGAGGAAGGGTCTCAGGGAGGGCTCAGCACTGAGGACAGGCCAATATTTGGTTAAGATGTGACGCATATTGTCCCACTCGTGGTTAAATACTGAAATAAATCGTATATTTTCATCCTTTCTGTCTCTTTGTCTCTTATGATATAATAATGAGTCCTGAGATACCGACTTTGCTCTATTGTAGCCATTTCTGATACATCTTTGGCTATAACCACGTTGTTCAAATCGTTTTTTCAGGTCTAATGCTTGATTTTCAAATTTTTGGTCTGTAGAGCAGATCCGCCTCACCCTTAGAAACTGTCCAACCGGGACGGCCCTAACTGTGGAATGGCTATGTGCAGTGGTGGCATGTATCAATGAATTGACTGATGTTTCCTTACGGAAGACATCAGTCTGGATGGTGGAAGAAGAGTCCACCTCCAGGCTGATGTCCAAGAAATCAATTTTCACTGCATCATATCTGTATGTCAATTTGATATTAAATCTGTTGTCATTAAGCATAGCCATGAACTCATCCAGCTGCTGCACTGTCCCCCGCCACAAAAATAAAACATCATCGATATAGCGTAACCAGCACAGCACATGGTCGGCGGCCCCCGCCCCCGAAACACCAAACACCAACCTCTCCCAGAAACCCAGGAAGAGGTTGGCGTACGCGGGGGCGCAGGCCGCACCCATGGCCGCGCCACGCTTCTGATGATAAAACTGGTTTTTGAAAGTAAAAAAATTATGTGTGAGGGTAAAGTGCAGCAGTTCCAGGATGAATTCACACAGTGGGCCGCCCAGGTTGGAGGTCTCCAAGAAGAAGCGGACCGCTCGAACCCCATCATCGTGACTGATGCACGTGTACAACGTCTCTACGTCTGCAGTCACGAGGATTGACTGATTGTGTCTGATGTGAGGCACTTAGTATGGGCGAGATTCCCTGCCTATTTACACACCATACCTATGGAGTATCCGATATAGGATTAGGATTGCGGGAATCTGTAGTGGGGTTTACCTTTTTTGCCTGCACCTTTTTACCTTATACCGGGTGGTGATATGTTCATTACCTATATGCGGTAGACCCATTACTCTGGTGTCTTTTAATGTTTGTGTCTGTGTTTGCACTGTCAGTACATGACAAGTGCGTGTTTGTATGTGTGGTATCATTGTTAATAAAGTTTTTGTGCATACCTTTTTTAACAAAACTCCATTTTGTCCTCTTGATTCACATTTGATTCTGAGCTTTCATTCACCCCCCACATCCAATCACTGGCTCGCTCTTCTTATCTGCATCTCAAAAACATTTCTAGAATTAGCCCTTTAATTACTTTTGACTCTGCAAAAGCTCTTACTGTTGCACTTATTCATTCTTTTCTGGACTATTGTAGCTCTCTACTAATCGGCCTCCCTCTTACCAAACTCCCCGCTCCAATATGTCCTGAATGCTGCAGCCAGGATCATATTCCTCATCAACCGTTACACCGATGCCTCTACCTTGTGCCAGTCATTACACTGGTTACCCATTCACTCAAGAATCCAGTACAAAACTACTACCCTCATCCACAAAGCACTCCATGGCTCAGCACCACCCTACATCTCCTCTCTGGTCTCAGTCTACCACCCCACCCGTGCCCTCCGCTACGCTAATGACCTCAGGTTAGCATCCTCAATTATCAGAACCTCGCACTCCCGTCTCCAAGACTTTACACGTGCTGCGCCGATTCTTTGGAATGCACTACCTAGGTTAATACGATTAATCCCCAATCCCCACAGTTTTAAGCGTGCCCTAAAAACTCATTTGTTCAGATTGGCCTACAGCCTCAACGCATTAAGCTAACTATCCCTGTGTGGCCCATTCAAAAAAGAAAACTTAAACCATAATCAGGTTCCTTGCATCATGTTCTCATACACTTTATGCAGTTAATAGCCCTCTGTGTCTGTACTGCTACATACTTAGGCAGTTAACTGGTTCATGCAGCTTTACAGGAACACCTGAGCCTTACACTATGGCTGGTCCGAATAACAAAAGCAATTGTTACCATCCACCTCTCATGTCTCCCCTTTTTTCTCATAGTTTCTAAGCTTGCGAGCAGGGCCCTCATTCCTCTTGGTATCTATTTTGAACTGTGATTTCTGTTATGCTGTAATGTCTATTGTCTGTACAAGTCCCCTCTATAATTTGCAAAGCGCTGCAGAATGTGTTGGCGCTATATAAATATTATTATTATTATACAGTATTATGTGCTCTTGGGTAGATTTTGGTAGTATATATATAACACTACAAAAATGCAGTGAGAAATTTTTATGGATTCAATTACTCATCCATAAAGTTTTAAATGTTTTGTGATACATTTTGGTGTTATATAAAACTCCAAAAACATTGAAACATTTTGCATTTATTCTGTTACTGATCCATACAGTATTGTGTGCTTTCTATTACATTTCAATGCTAAACTCACAAAATCCCTTCCAAAACTTTTTAGGCATTCAATGATTCATCCATATACCGTATGGCGGTTCTCGTTACATTTCACTGGTATATTAAACTCAAAAAAACTTTCCAAAACTTTTTATGGACTCATTGATTCATGCATACAGTTTAATGTGTTTTATGTAAAATTATGGTGGGTTAACATTTTTAATCACTGCTTGGCCTGGTACAGTTCACCAAATATTTTGGGTCAAAAAATTGACTATTGTCATATGTAATGCAAAATCTGCTTTGAGTGAGCTTCTGTTGGTTTGAAATAAAAACTAAAATTGGCCTGCTACAGGTCTACAGTGTACACTTTCTTAATATTTTAAAGAGGTGGTCCAATTGTTGCCTCTAAGGGTGTATAGATTAACCTGCTTGTAATTTTTGGCAGGCTTTGCGCTGTGCAGAACTTTTATGAGTGTAGGAGTACCACAATCATACATTGTTCACAATATTTGTATGAGGTACTATAGTTGGTGCCTTCAAGGGTGTATGGATGACCCTGCTTGCAATTTTTGGAAGGCTTTGCACTTAGTACATAGCCTTTATGAGTCTAGAAGCACCTCTACAAGAACAATTTGAACAGAATGTATTTGAGGCCCTCCTTTATGTCTAATACAGAGTGTATCTGAGTCCTTCTTACTTCACATTTTTGGCAGTTCTTGCTTCCTTCATAAATTATGCTGAAGTTTCCAATTTTTTTTACTAAAAAGGTCAATTTTGATTTACTTAAATTATTATTTTTCAAAAAATCCTTTTAAAATTTTGTCTCATTTAAAAGTCATTATACAGGAAAGAATGTTTCTTAACATTTTGTTCCTGTAAATTCCAATTTCATGTTGATTTTGAGTGTTTTATTGTCACTCCTTAAAGTCAAGTAAAAATGTGATACTATTGTTTTCAGTAGCGATCTGTAAGGGTACCGTCACACAGTGGCACTTTTGTTGCTACGACGGTACGATTCGTGACGTTCCAGCGGTATCCATACGATATCGCTGTGTCTGACACGCAGCAGAGATCAGGGACCCTGCTGAGAATCGTACGTTGTAGCAGATCGTTTGGAACATTCTTTCGTCACTGGATCTCCTGCTGTCATCGCTGGATCGGTGTGTGTGACACCGATCCAGCGATGCGTTCGCTTGTAACCAGGGTAAACATCGGGTTACTAAGCGCAGGGCCGCGCTTAGTAACCCGATGTTTATCCTGGTTACGATCGTAAATGTAAAAAAAAAAACCACTACATACTTACATTCCGGTGTCCGTCAGATCCCTTGCTGTCTGCTTCCCGCACTGAGTGACTGCCGGCCGTAAAGTGAAAGCAGAGCACAGCGGTGACGTCACCGCTGTGCTCTGCTTTCACTTTACGGCCGGCAGTCACTCAGTGCGGGAAGCAGACGGCAAGGGACAGACACCGGAATGTAAGTATGTACTGTTTGTTTTTTTTTATGCTGGTAACCAGGGTAAACATCGGGTTACTAAGCGCGGCCCTGCGCTTAGTAACCCGATGTTTACCCTGGTTACCCGGGGACCTCGGCATCGTTGGTCGCTGGAGAGCTGTCTGTGTGACAGCTCTCCAGCGACCACACAACGACTTACCAACAATCACGGCCAGGTCGTATTGCTGGTCGTGATCATTGGTAAATCGTATAGTGTAACGGTACCCTTAGTCAGAGATGCTTCCAGAGGTTTCTCCATGCTGTTCTCCTTCTGTTCACTTTTTCCATCCATTTCAACATTTTCACTGCCCCCCAGACCTCGTTGTAGTGTCTGCCAGAAAAAAGGGCGGCTTTCTCACTTTACTTGTCACTCAAAATGAGCATTCGAATATTAGGAATTGCTCGGTTTGAATAATGAGCATTTTAGTGTTCACTCATCTCTAGTAGAAAGTAATACTACTGCCTTTGTATAGAGATCTCTCACAGAAACTCCAGTATTAAGCAATTTGCCGAGCAGCGAGCAATGAACATAGTCCATTATTACTTGCTATAACCTGACATTACTGGTCTTTTACATTGTTTCTATTATAAATAACACATTTAAGATCTGCACTAAGTGACACAAAGGAAGCTATAAGGTGCGTTCGCAGCCCGGGGTCCACCGTGCAAAGATATTTCCTGCTGCTTGGCAATGGCAGATTGTATATGGCAGTATAAAAGAAATACACACGGGTTAGCTTCACTCGGTATGTATGGAGGCGAACCCTATTGCATCACAGGGCCGTGATACGGCAGAGTGAATGCTAGTGTGAGGTCACAGGACTCGGCCCCAAGGACACGGAGTTAGGGTCCCTCTAGCGCTCACCTTCGGTGCCAGGGGATCAACTAAATAAAAGATTTAGCTCACTGAGTGCACGCTGCGCTGCTTTGGCGGACGCCACTAACCGCCCTAGCTAGGGACCAGAAAGCACACTAGCTGCGCATGGTGCCATACTGGCGGACGCTGCTGAATTGACGCAGTAAGAATGTGCCTCGTGCTGGATGGCACTTAACTGGTGCTATGTCAGCTCCAAACACCCACACTCAGACAACAACGCTAGGGAAGGGGATCATTTAGGAGCTTTCACCAGAACATACGCACATACACACACGATTACAGTTTATACTAGCGCATTGTCCGAGAGGCTATGCAAACCTTTTATAGCTGCAGCCTTCCGGGACCTTCCCAGTTGTCCAATCAGAGTAACTTCAGGACCTGAGCATATGACCTCTGATGTCCAATAAGAGGTAGTCCCATGGGCATGCTCAGCAGACAAAAAGCAGGTCCCTGGAGCATCTGCTCCTCGCTGATTAATGGTGGTTACAATAGCTGAACCTGGAACAGCAACAGTAACCAGACACACAGCATCAGCTTGAGCAAGATGCTAGGACTGATGTCTCTGCTGAGCAGACTCCTCTGTGGCTGGGGAAGAATGGGAGACTGCAGAGGACATGGTTCAAGATTCTCTCTGTGCAGCGATGGGAACTCGACACCTAACAGTTGATGATTATGGCTTACAGCCAATGAAAACCCCAAAGTCATTATCTCAGTAAACTAGAATAATTAACAAAAAACACCTGCAAAGGCTTCCTAAATGTTTAGAAAGGTCCCTTAGTCTGTTTCAGTAGTTCCACAATCATGGGGAAGACTGCTGTCTTGACAGATGTCCAGAAGGCAGTCATTGACACACTCCACAAGGAGGGGAAGCCACAAAAGGTCATTGCTAAAGAAGCCGGCTGTTCACAGAGTGCTGTATCCAAGCATATTAATGGAAAGTTGAGTGGAAGGAAGAAGTGTGGTAGAAAAAGGTTCACAAGCAACCGGGATAACCGCAGCCTGGAAAGGATTGTTAAGAAATGGCCACTCAAAGATTTGGCGAAGATTCACAAGGAGCGGACTGCTGCTGGAGTTATTGCTTCAAGAGCCACCACACACAGACGTATCCAGGACATGAGCTACAAATGTTGCATTCCTTGTTTCAATTGTGAGGCAGTGACAGGTATTATATGCAAGTTTCCCTATGTATCTCCCAGGATGTGGACGGAGTCCTATTAGACCCACTGGAGAGCCTTGTGTCCACAGCAGGATGACTGTGAGTCAAAAGGCAAAATAAAAGTAAATGTAGACCTGGTCAAGCTATATGGCATAGGTAATTTTCAGGAAAACCCATTAAGGACTTTTATTTTTGGAGTGAACTACATAACTGTAGTGTGGCAGTTCATTCCCTACAAGCCAGGTCCTACAAGTGTCCCACAGCTACAGATTCCAGTTAAAAACCTTGCAGTAAGGGGTTTGGGTGTGTCAATGTTTGTTTGCAAGTGGAAGAGCAGGTGGCTCTCTAGCATTCAGCTTGTGAGGTAACACAAAGCCAAGAGCAGCGAACGCCTGACACCACGCAGCGTGATATGATGGTGCAGTCACCCTCGGCAATTGGTCTTGTATACGGACTGTTGTGATGCCCCAGCTGCGTTCCGGAGGATACCATGTGCTGTTCACTGTGTGAGTTGTTTTGACATTAAACACGTTTGCTGTGAACTTTCCTGTGGCCCCTGCCTATCTGTCACATTGCACCAACGCCGCTGCACTACATAAGCTACTCATGACCAATAGACAACGCCAGAAGCTTCTCACCTGGGCCAAGAAGAAAACTAACTGGACTGTTGCTCAGTGGTCCAAGGAGTGGTTTTCAGATGAAAGTAAATCTTGTATTTCATTTGGAAATTAAGGTCCCAGAGTCTGGAGGAAGAGTGGAGGCCACAATCCAAGCTGCTGGAGGTCTAGTGTGAAGTCTCCACAGTCAGTGATGGTTTGGGGAGCCATGTCATCTGCTGGTGTAGGTCCACTGTGTTTTATCAACACCAAAGTCAGCGCAGCCGTCTACCAGGAAATTTTAGAGCACTTCATGATTCCATCTGCTGACAAGCGTTTTGTAGACGGAAATGTCATTCTCCAGCAGGACTTGGCGCCTGTCTACACGACCAAAAGTACTAATACCTGGTTTACAAACAACAGTGTCACTGGGCTTGATTGGCAGCAAACTCGCCTGACCTTAACCCCATAGACTATGGGGTATTGTCAAGAGGAAGATGAGAAACACCAGACCCAACAATGCAGACGAGCTGAAGGCTGATATCAAAGCAACCTGGGCTTCCATAACCCCTCAGCAGTGCCAAAAGCCAATCGCCTCCATGCTACGCTGCACTGATGTAGTAATTGATGCAAAAGGAGCCCCGACCAAGTATTGAGTGCATTTACTAAACATACATTTCAGAGGGCCAACATTTCAGATTTTAAAATCATTTTTCAAGCTGGCGTTCTAAAGTATTCTAATTTACTGAGATGACTTTTGGGTTGTCATTGGCTGTAAGCCATAATCATCAACATTAACAGAAATAAACATGTGAAATAGATCACTCTGTAATGACTCTATAGAATATATGAGATTCACATGTGTGAAGCACATGTATCTATTTAGGTATTTAAAGGCATGTGCAGATGACCGTGTATTTTCCTTTCAAGAAAACTGATCCAATTATGCTAATCAGACTCTGATCAGAGTGGGATCCGTTTTTCTCAGAGAATTAAAAAAAAATAAAGTTGCTCCATTCTGTCGGCCTGTGAAATGTGGACAATGTTTGGATCTCATCCGAGTGCAGTACGATATTTACCAAGGACCCATAGACATTAATGGGCGAGTACCATCTGATTATCGGAGGCAAAGCAAGCATGTTCAGATTATTTTCCTCAGATCACTCTGTCAGAGGAAACAATCAGACATGTGCACGGCCTCATTGAAGAAGATTGGTCCGATGTTTCTACGGATCGCGCTTAGACCGAATCTACGGTCATCTAATATCTATATAATTTATCTCGTGTCTGTTTGTCTCATATCTATCTATCTAGAATCTAAAAATTGACAGAACTCTAGAAAATATTTCCAAAAATAGCTAACTTTATTAGTCCTTATGAGTCTTTCTCGTGCTTGTATTTTTTTAGCTGAAAATTTTTGATATACGGGCTATTAAAATTAGCTTTTTTTGGAAATATTTGATGGTATACTATCAATAATTTTGAGTTTAACGTATTGCAGCCTGTGGTTAGGGGATTGGAGACGTGCAACCGTGTAGATCATATACTTGTGCTGCTTTAATTCCTGGTCTATCTATTATCTATCTATTATCCATCTATCCCATATATATATTATCTATCTATTATCTATCATCTATCTATTATCTATCATCTATCTATTATCTATCATCTATCTATTATCTATCATCTATCTATTATCTATATATTATCTATCTATCATCTATCTATCTATCTATCTATTATCTATCATCTATCTATTATCTATCTATTATCTATCTATTATCTATCTAACATCTATTATCGATCATCTATCTACAGTATCTATCTTTATCTATCTATAATCTATCTGTAATATATCGCTATCTATTATCTATCTATTATCTATCTATCTTTCTATCTAATATCTATCCATCATCTATCTATATATCTATTATATATTTATCTATATATCTATTATCTATCCATTCATCTAATATCTATCCATTTATCTATTATCTATCTATCTATATCTTTGCATATTTCCGCTGTGTATTATCCATTGACAACTGCTATAACAATTATTTCTATAGGTTCCCCCTATAAATAATGTAAAGAGACATTCCCTGGGTGACAACATTCATATCCATGCACAAGTAACATGACGGATGCCTCATAACAGCAATTAATCACCCGTTGAGTGAAACGTTCAGTTATGTTGCCAAAAATCCGGAATCTGTGTTTCCATTAAAATTATATGACAAAGCGAACATTGATTTTGATTGGAGGGAAATGACAGCGGCATAGAGTGAGCGCTGATTATCCTGAAGACACTGTCATCTGGGATTGATTCCCTCTCTATTCCCGTCTATAACGACTCTTGTAATACAGATGACCCCAAATCATGTTACCTTGTCATGTCTCGGCATGGATCAAGAAGAGATGGGCTGAAAATAGCTCAACACTGACCTTGAACTTGACAGTAGTGAGAAGAAGCATTTGTGCAGTTAATATTTGGCGTTTATATGGCATTTAATGGAATTCTGCAGAGTGGCACAAGGGGGCAGGGCAGCACCATGTAACACACGGGTATGTGAGCGATACATTGCACAGGGGCTGCTCTATACAGTGGGCATCCTCTAACAGGAGCGTAACGGACACAACTTTCCTGCAAGCGCGATGGACGCTTCCTTTATACTCCTCAGTAAATTATATCATATGTGAATCTATCGTTATATTCAATTCTGGCATCAGAACAGCAGAGCAGCTGCTGTCGGATTTCTATATTATAGCGATGCGGAGATTAGTTGTGTTACATAACATCGTTATATATTTACATCTATATAGAAAGTACCATCACTCTGCAAAATATTTTCTTATCAGATTTTATTCCCGCCGTGACCCAGAGTATTAAGTCTTTTTCTTGTTTCTCATATTTGCAATATGGTTCCAGAGTTATGGGCCTTTTTCAGTGACGTAGATAGAGTCTGATGGGCAAAATTTTGCCAATTTACATGTTGGTCAGATGTTTTACCCTTGTATAAAAACATATGTGATCCCCCCATAATGTATAAGGTCATTTATCCTGGTCCCCTTTCTGATATAATATCCTCTATTCTGTGCCCCTTCCAGTAGTAATGTCCCCCATCCTAGTTTAATGTCCTCATCTTGGCCACTTTCAGTAACACATCCCTTCACTTGCTCCCCTTTACCCAGAGATTCTAGTTCAAAACCCCAACCATGACATACAAAGCCTGTGTCCTCCATACATCTGTGACCTCGTCTCCCGGTATTACCTGCACGCAACCTCTAATCCTCACAAGATCTCCTTCTCTACTCCCCTCTTATCTCCTCTTCACACAACCGCATCCAAGACTTCTCCCGTGCTTCCCCCCTACTCTGGAACCCTCTACCACAACACATCAGACTCTCGCCTACCATCGAAACCTTCAAGAAGAACCTGAAGACCTAAATCTTCCGACAAGCCTACAACCTGCAGTAACCACCGCTCGACCAAACCGCTGCACGACCAGCTCTATCCTCACCTACTGTATCCTCACCCATCCCTTGTAGATTGTGAGCCTTCGCGGGCAGGGTCCTCTCTCCTCCTGTACCAGTCGGTGATTTCTATTGTTTAAGATTACTGTACTCGCTTTTATTATGTCTAACCCTCCTCACATCTAAAGCCATGTTTCTTTTTTCCCCTCTTTCCCTAAACCAGGGTATTTCTAAAGGCTCACATGTAAAGCGTCATGGAATAAATGGTGCTATATTAATAACTAATAATGCATACCTCCCATCCTCGACACCGTGGCCTCCAGCACGGGCCCAATCACACCCTCTGTGACCGCAATCGTTAGGCCTTGGCCTCTTTGTGTTTGGCTAATTTGCATGGATTTTACCAAGCTGGTATTCTTAACACATGATGGATTTGGAAGGTTTGGAAATGTACAGTAGTGCCATATCTACAATGCTGAAGATATATGACCGCTCCTGTAAAACCCAACAAATACATTATCATTTAATAAGCACCATACAAAGACAATGCTGGAAGTGTTTGGAATAATGTAACAATATAGCGCTACTTTATTTATACGTTAAAAGATTTTCGCTAATTTTTGCAGACCAGGAACCGAAATGATGGAACTACAGAATAAACGTCTAAGAGACCATTACCTAAGGATAGTAACCATAAATAAAGTTATTATGTCCCAAATTCATGGAATATCTATATGTAAGACGTGGTCAGTGCTGGGTATCCAGTCACCACGTCTTACATATAGTTACATATAGTGTTTGACAAGAGTATGTAATGATGACAGTTCACGTATGCTGCACAATACATGTGACAATTAGTTCCCAGAACATGACACTATGTGCTTAGTGGTTGCAATGCAGCCTACAAAGAGGATTTACGATTGTTGGTTACTGATCATACTCGGTGGCACTGAACACTTAGAAATGTATAAAAGTCAGTCTCAATGATCTTTCACATACATCATGTTTTGCTCCAGACAGGTCGAGTAGTCTTGAGTCGACACTGAACACTTCCCTTAGCATTAAAAACTAGATAAAACACAAAAACTACTTTTACTAACTTTTCTAAAGAGACTTTTCTTAAGATCTCTCCGCGAGACAACCATTACTATGGTGCCATGCTGTTCCTTACATTGTAGAACTAAACCATTCAGAATTCTCCCTGCTCTTTAGTAATGGCCGTCACACTACAGTAGATGCTGTAACTACATGATACCATGAATGGAACTTCTCTCCTATGGGTTCAACACAAAAACATTAGGTGAACCACATTTTTACAGGTTCCGCTTTAATCGCTCTCAGCTCCAAGTTAGTATCTCTTCCTGAGTGGAAAATCCCAAGACTAACATTTTCATGTTTCATGTCACAACAGGTTCTCCAGGTGTCTTCTAAAATCTAAACCCACATACTGTATTCTCCTTCGGTAACAAAAACACTACTTTTGTCTACTCACTTTTTTGCTACTTTACAGTAATGCTGCGATGCAGTCCGACTCCTCCCCAATACTGGCACCTCCTGCTCCAGGCAAGGCATGATAGTACTAGCATACAGGTTGCTTATGCCATAGAAGGCACAATAACTCAGAAAGCTACACAACATTCTGTCGGCACATAAAATCATACAATCACAGAAGGGTCGGGACCTCCAGGGTCATCATATACAACCCCCTTCAAGGTGATATTGAAATAAACTTTTTGCAGAATGGGAACTTGGGAATATATACAGAGGATAGCAGCTACATATTCTTGTGAATATTTCCTTTCCAACGCTAAGCATTTTCAGTTTCCTTCCTTCATATTCTCTATGTCCACTGTTTTCACCACAACCAAGCTTTAACACTACAGTCCTACTCAGCCAGAGTCGTTTAGTTTTTCTACGATTCTGCATCTTGTTTTCCCTTTAGGGTGCCAGTATGGACGGTAAAACTGATGCTCTCAAACTCCTGCCTGGGACACTTTACTTGTCTCACCTATCAGTCCTGTACAGGCCTGTTATCTTCAAGCATCATAAGCTTCGGCTCTCGTGGCTAGGCCTCCTCTCCCAGGACCCATCTCTGGAAGGTCACTCTGTCTCTTAGTCACTTCTTTAGAAATACCCTGGTTTAGGGAAAGAGGGGAAAAAAAAAAAAAGAGACAAGTGCGGCGCTTCCTCTGAGCGTAATACGTTTTTACCAACAAGTTAAAAACATTTCTTTTATTTGTAGTTATGCTCACCTTCTATCGGTAAGAAATGCACGTTGAGATTCTCAAGGAATCAATTCTTTAGGCAACTCTTCTTCGTATGTTGTATAATCCAATAAGGTGTGCAGCTCACTTTGGAGAACTATGTGTTGATCCTGCTTCAGATCCACATAGGTGGCAATTTCAAAGAGAAAAAAAAAAAAAAAAAAAAAAAAAAAAAAAAAAAAAAAAAAAAAAAAAAAAAAAAAAAAAAAAAACTCCAAGTAAATGTGGCGCTAAGCACCTACGGATTTTTTTATGGATGAATTTAAAAAAATCCGTAGGTGCTTAGCGCCACATTTACTTGATCTTAGTCACTTCTGCTCCAGATATTGCTATCCTTTTTATTTCGGTCTCCTCTTGCTCAGGGGTATCCCGGGATGTTAGAGATACAGTAAAATCTCCCAGCAAAGCATCATGTGGCTACTACGACAGTGTACTGGCAATCCGGATGGAGGAGGGTGCTAGAAACCTCTATAGACCTAAAATAAGTCACATGTCCTGCCTTTGTGATAATTATATCACTGAGATTTACCTCACCTTGAGCACAAAGTGCCCTTTCCTGCAGAAATTGCCCCTAAGCAGAGGATTCTCCTTCCTGGTAGGAAATCCAGCCATGGCAGCATTGACTGCCAGCATTGGCCCAAAGTAGAAATGTTTTTTTTTCTTAAGTTTCTATTCTTACAAGAAATAATATAAACATTATTTTCATTCTATTATCTATAAACTATCATCTATTTCTTTTCTATCTCATATCTATCTATTATACGGTTTCCTGGAAAGTGGATTGGTCATCGTGGGCCAGTTGAATGGCCACCAAAGTCTCCTGTTCTGACCCTCTTCCCATTGGAAAAAATAAAGTTGGATCGAAAATGGGTGACTTCAAAATGGCCGACATGGTCACCACCCATCTTGAAAAGTTTTACCCTTCCCATATACTAATGTGCCACAAACAGGAAGTTGATATCACCAGCCATTCCCAATTTATTTAGGTGTATCCATACAATGGCCCTCCTATATATGCATATTATGTATAAGTTCCCCCTTTTGCATCATAATAATAGATAACGCAGCACCTCTTTGCGTTTCCAACTTATGCATCCAAGATAAAAATAGCAATTACTGATATTTCCATTTAAGACCTTTTTGTAGTTGAACTTGGCTGGAGATCACATGCCCCGGGCTAAACATACACACGTCTCCCAATTCACGTCTCTTGCAGATTCACATGGCTGCACCAATTCCTCAATTTGTTTTAGTACTGATTGGTTGGGGAAAGGCAGAGGTAGAATGTATCTCACTTTCTCAGTGAAAAAAAATATATTTTCCTTAAGGGAGTACTGAAATACACACTGCTTACCAGATACAAGCTGTTTGAAAAGGTGTTTGGCTGCTGAAATCCAATAAAACCAATTCAAAAAGGTATTCTCCGCTCTGGAGTCCTGAGATTGCGCTTATTGTTGCCATCTGTTAAACTGCCTTTCAGGTTTGCAATGCTAAACAATCACGGATTTCCTTAAAAGACACTTATACATTCCATGTGCTCCTGCAAAGCACATTAACCCAACACTAGGATTCTTCGGAGATGATTATATTTATCCTTGGTGTGACTCGTCTGCTAATTAACTCACTAAGTTGTCACTATGATCCCCATGACATAAGTGATGTGATCAGATTACGTTTTTATTGGAAGATGAACATATTTATGCGGAGTACTAAACAAGGCCCAATTTCCACGTCCGCATTTCATAGTCTGTAAACGGACCTCGATTTCCATCTTGGCCGCAATTCACCTGACCTTTACTCAACAGCCTTATGTATGTGCATGAGTCTGGGCTAGGTAATATGTGACCAGTCCAAAAATCATGGTCTGTATAGGGTCCATAAAGCTCGGATAGGTGAGACCACCTTCAGGAGGACATTCATGAGTATCTGGTAAATAATGTCTACCCCGTCCATTTGCAATGACCAAAATCCAAAAAGTGACCTCAAGATGGCCGCCTTAATGCTAGCAGATGTATGTGAATCAAAAACAATTATTGACCTTCCAATGGTGATTATTTTTGGATTGTAGTATCATCATGAATCACCAGAATGTGGGAATTACGCTTTGTGGTCTTCCCTGGTTCTTGCTTCGCTACATGTTTGTGGCCAGGAGGAGTTGAAGGAAACAACTTGTTGTGCATCTCCGCTTTGCCACCATGTGCCTAAAAGAAAGGTGATAATTTTGGGGTTGTAGGACCATCATTGCTTCTCAGAATATTAGACATATGTCTTGTGGTCTTCCTTGGTTCTTCCCTTGCTGCATGACTGTGGCCAGGAGAAATTGAAGGAATTGTTGTAAATCTCCCCTTTGCTGCCATCTTGTGCCTAAAGAAAAGGAGATACTTTTTGGTTTCAAATACCATCATTAATTGCCAGAATGTGGGACTTACGCCCTATTGACTTCCCTCGTTCTTCTCTGACTTTTTTGACCATGTCCAGATAGAGTTAAAGGAAGCAAAATTTTGTGTTGTGCATCTCCTCGTGGCTGCCATCTTGTGGCTATAGGAGAATAGGTAACAGTTCCCTGTTCGGGCTAGTGGAGAGAATTCTGAGGCTGCGACCGACACTGATTTAGCAATTATCATCTATTTATTTGATAGGTGCTAATTTTTGTAGACTGTAATTCTTTGAGAAGAGGCAGCAAACTAGCTACAAATAATAGATATCAAGAGCATCTCTACCTCTGGGAGACCTCGCATGTCTGGTCATTATATGGACATCACATTGATTTCAATTAACACTATGTAAAGCTTCATTTTACCTGTGGTGGTGCTGCAAGGAAACTCAATACATGTTACAACATTCCTAGGTTTCTAGAACAAAACTAAACAAATTTTGTTGAGTTAGAGCGAAAAACTGACACAAAAAAATCCCTTTAAATTTTTAGTAAGCACATTACACAAACAAACAAAATCATCCATCCCATCTCTCTCACGGTTTATCAGAAATGTAAATTATCTGACGTATACTTTTATTGGACTGCAAAGGGCTCAAATATTGTTCTTACGCAGGGACTGTCTTCTGTCTGGTGTAGACTGCCTGTTATGATGTATCTTGTACACAATTAAGTAAATAAGGCAGCACACTGCAGCGCTAGAACATACAAACTTGAAAAACGAAATTTGAACTGCATTACTGCACTAGAAATATGAAAAATGAGAGCGTTTAGCGCATAAAAATGACCAATTTTATGTGTACCTGGTAGCCCCTTTACGGCATCTCTCATATACCAGGTCCTACACTTGCCTTACCTCGCTGAGAATAAACGTCTCCATCTGAATGGGTGCATGTGAAACCTCTTCCTAGACTAAAATTTTCTCTCTCTGTGGAGGGGTATCGGACCTGCTGTAATTAAAACACCTGTGGCTAGGAGGCGGAGTGCACGATCAGAAGGCTAGAGAATACATTTCAAAAACCTGACCAGCACATCCAAACATAGACTCAGTGTGAACAGGTGCTGAACCTAGAGTCGCCAACTCGTATATAGTTAAGTAAATAAGGCAGCACACTGCAGCCATTGGCCATTTTTATGCGCTAAACGCTCTCATTTTTCATATTTCTAGTGCAGTAATGCAGTTCAAATTTCGTTTTTCAAGTTTGTATGTTCTAGCGCTGCAGTGTGCTGCCTTATTTACTTAACTATATACGAGTTGGCGACTCTAGGTTCAGCACCTGTTCACACTGACTCTATGTTTGGATGTGCCGGTCAGGTTTTTGAAATGTATTCTCTAGCCTTCTGATCGTGCACTCCGCCTTCTAGCCACAGGTGTTTTAATTACAGCAGGTCCAATACCCCTCCACAGAGAGAGGGAATTTTAGTCTAGGAAGAGGTTTCACATGTACCCATTCAGATGGAGACGTTTATTCTCAGCGAGGTAAGGCAAGCATAGGACCTGGTATAAGAGAGATGCCGTAAAGGGGCTACCAGGTACACATAAAATTGGCCATTTTTATGCGCTAAACGCTCTCATTTTTCATATTTCTAGTGCAGTAATGCAGTTCAAATTTCGTTTTTCAAGTTTGTAAGTTCTAGAGCTGCAGTGTGCTGACTTATTTACTTAACTATATACGAGTTGGCGACTCTAGGTTCAGCACCTGTTCACACTGAGTCTATGTTTGGATGTGTCGGTCAGGTTTTTGAAATGTAGTCTCTTGTACACAGTCACACAGACATTAGGGATTACTACTCTCCTGTCTCTATAGAACACATGATCAGAAGTCGAAGCAGCGTGGAGTACATAATTCAGCATTACTGAGCAGTGTAGCTGTGAATCCAGCTGTGAACTCTGGATTAAAAAAAAGCAGAAGCATCATCTGTATGCGTCTGTCTTCCTTTCTTTCACTTTGCGCTTTCCCATCTTCATGAATTTCAAAATCAGATTTAATGTGTAATCCTCTGTGAGATTACAGTCTGTTGTGTCAGATTGAAATAGTTTTACAGAGTGAAAGATGACTTGAGATGCCAAAGGAATACGTGGTTAATAACTAGATAAAGAGGCAAATTTCTCTGATAAGATATATTACAAAGTTTCTTATATATACTCGTAGATTAGTGTGAAGAAGTGAATTGTAAACTTCCCGGTAATCTAGAGTTGTAAAAGTGTAAATTCATAAAGTTCATGGGGTCTGATGTAGTAAAGGAGTTATTGTAACTCTTGGTTATATGCTATATAGTGAAGGAGTCAATTGTAAAGTTCCTGGTGGATCAGAGAAGTGAATAAGTACATTGTAAAGTTCCTGGAGATCTTGAGCAATAACGAAGTGGATTGTTAAGTTCTCAGTGGTCTAGAATAGTGAAAGAGTGTACCATGTCTATGCCTGATGAAGGGACCTGAGAGTCTCGAAAGGTTGCAATTTGTTACCATCTTTTCAGTTAGCCATTACAAGGGATCAACCACCGAGGACTCGGAGTG
This sequence comes from Ranitomeya imitator, assembly GCF_032444005.1. Lineage (NCBI taxonomy): Eukaryota > Metazoa > Chordata > Amphibia > Anura > Dendrobatidae > Ranitomeya > Ranitomeya imitator. The sequence continues at coordinate 22,271,028 of NC_091288.1, forward strand.
TACCATAGAGTCCCTGGTCATTTAGAGTAGTGAAGGGGTGGAATGTAAAGTCCCTGGTGATCCAAAGTATTGAATACATAAATTGTAAATTTCTTGGTCATCTAAAGTAGTGAAGAAGTGATTTTATAAAGCAGCTGGTGCTCTAGAATAACGAAGAAGAGGATTGTAAAGCTCTTGGTGGTTGGAGAAATGAAGGAGGGAATTGGCAAGTTCCCAGAGGTCTAGAGTAGAGAAGTAGTGGATTGTTAATTATTTGGTGGTCCAGAATAGTGAAAGAGAGCTTTGTAGAGTCCATGGTGGTTTTTGAATAGTGAAGTGGACTGTCAAATCCCTGGTGGTCTAGACCAATGAATAGGCAAAATTCTAAAGTTCTTGGTGTTCAGAATAATGAAGAAGAAAATTTGCTCTTCCAATGTAACGAAGGAGTGAAGTGTAAGTTCCCGGTGGTTTAGCGTAATGACGTAGTGAATTGTAAAGTTGTTGGTGCTTAGAGTAGTTAAGGAGTGAAGTGTAAAGTCCTTGGTGCTCTGGAGTAAAGAAGGAGATACTTTTTACTCATCTTTAGGTGACTGAGACATCCTACTGTCTTAAGGAGTTCATGTTGAGTCTCCTTTTTTTTTTCCTGTTCAGATCAACAAAATTCAGTTAATATGCCCTTTGGTGTCCAGTCCTTGTTAGTCCCTGCTCAGAAGTGAAGATCCAGGTCAATGGTCCAATTTTCTATCTAACGGACCGTTAGCGCTTACCACTTATTCTGTTTCTCTTACACCACTCCTTGTTCTCCTCATCTGTGTCAGTCATCCCTGCGTGTCAATCATAAGCCAAGAGGAAGAAGATGAGCCGCGATCTAAGTCTCTCCCAGGTAAAGACGTGAACCTGGACTGAGGTGAAACAATGAGAAGACTTATGTCATGTGGCACAATTTAATGGCAAACAATTAAGTGTAAATTTTGTTATAAAGTTGCAGACCTTTTCTTCATACAGTGATTAAACTTCAGGTAAAACCAGAATAGAAGTCTTCAGGTAGAACCAGAATGTTTATCATTTTGATGAATTCACATGTAGAGTCAGTACAACTGTTTTTCCAGCATTTAGCCCTGAATTTACATGTTTTACTCTTGGTATTTCTGACCGGCCAAGGCAGATAATTTGGCACTAAAACCTAGTCACTAGGGATATCAAAACTGGCATAGCAGAGCTTGTGTTGGCATGAGAATCCTGGCTGCAGCTCACATCACCTGAGCAACATAACAAGTCCTAGTATTCTACATATGTGTCTACAATTCCACCACGGACACTTCTGTCTGCATACATTCTGTTTATTCTCCGCTATATATTATATTCTGATGTGTGTAGGAATACATTTCTCACAACATCGAAGGTGTAGATTTTGTTGTGATGAAGAAAAGCTTCAAATACTTTCACGCCATTGATAGAGAATACGCAAGCTTTGGTGACATCAGAATTGATCAGCCAATACTATCTAATGGATAGGTGATATTATCGGCTTGGTCCCTAGGCACAATCCCATTGGTGACAGTCACACAGATTTGTCCTCCTCTTCTCGTTTTTTTTAAGATAGATGCTAACTATGAGAATAACAGTTTAAAACAGGATTTTGTGATACTCTGTAGAGAGTTGCTTACGTATTGTGTCTGCAAAAGCCCCAACATTGGTTGTGATGGGAAGTGCCGCCTCTGGAGTACTATGCTAGCATGTCACTATAATGTATTAACATAGTAACATAGTAACATAGTTAGTAAGGCCGAAAAAAGACATTTGTCCATCCAGTTCAGCCTATATTCCATCATAATAAATACCCAGATCTACGTCCTTCTACAGAACCTAATAATTGTATGATACAATATTGTTCTGCTCCAGGAAGACATCCAGGCCTCTCTTGAACCCCTCGACTGAGTTCGCCATCACCACCTCCTCAGGCAAGCAATTCCAGATTCTCACTGCCCTAACAGTAAAGAATCCTCTTCTATGTTGGTGGAAAAACCTTCTCTCCTCCAGACGCAAAGAATGCCCCCTTGTGCCCGTCACCTTCCTTGGTATAAACAGATCCTCAGCGAGATATTTGTATTGTCCCCTTATATACTTATACATGGTTATTAGATCGCCCCTCAGTCGTCTTTTTTCTAGACTAAATAATCCTAATTTCGCTAATCTATCTGGGTATTGTAGTTCTCCCATCCCCTTTATTAATTTTGTTGCCCTCCTTTGTACTCTCTCTAGTTCCATTATATCCTTCCTGAGCACCGGTGCCCAAAACTGGACACAGTACTCCATGTGCGGTCTAACTAGGGATTTGTACAGAGGCAGTATAATGCTCTCATCATGTGTATCCAGACCTCTTTTAATGCACCCCATGATCCTGTTTGCCTTGGCAGCTGCTGCCTGGCACTGGCTGCTCCAGGTAAGTTTATCATTAACTAGGATCCCCAAGTCCTTCTCCCTGTCAGATTTACCCAGTGGTTTCCCGTTCAGTGTGTAATGGTGATATTGATTCCCTCTTCCCATGTGTATAACCTTACATTTATCATTGTTAAACCTCATCTGCCACCTTTCAGCCCAAGTTTCCAACTTATCCAGATCCATCTGTAGCAGAATACTATCTTCTCTTGTATTAACTGCTTTACATAGTTTTGTATCATCTGTAAATATCGATATTTTACTGTGTAAACCTTCTACCAGATCATTAATGAATATGTTGAAGAGAACAGGTCCCAATACTGACCCCTGCGGTACCCCACTGGTCACAGCGACCCAGTTAGAGACTATACCATTTATAACCACCCTCTGCTTTCTATCACTAAGCCAGTTACTAACCCATTTACACACATTTTCCCCCAGACCAAGCATTCTCATTTTGTGTACCAACCTCTTGTGCGGCACGGTATCAAACGCTTTGGAAAAATCGAGATATACCACGTCCAATGACTCACCGTGGTCCAGTCTATAGCTTACCTCTTCATAAAAACTGATTAGATTGGTTTGACAGGAGCGATTTCTCATAAACCCATGCTGATATGGAGTTAAACAGTTATTCTCATTGAGATAATCCAGAATAGCATCCCTCAGAAACCCTTCAAATATTTTACCAACAATAGAGGTTAGACTTACTGGCCTATAATTTCCAGGTTCACTTTTAGAGCCCTTTTTGAATATTGGCACCACATTTGCTATGCGCCAGTCCTGCGGAACAGACCCTGTCGCTATAGAGTCACTAAAAATAAGAAATAATGGTTTATCTATTACGTTACTTAGTTCTCTTAGTACTCGTGGGTGTATGCCATCCGGACCCGGAGATTTATCTATTTTAATCTTATTTAGCCGGTTTCGCACCTCTTCTTGGGTTAGATTGGTGACCCTTAATATAGGGTTTTCATTGTTTCTTGGGATTTCACCTAGCATTTCATTTTCCACCGTGAATACCGTGGAGAAGAAGGTGTTTAATATGTTAGCTTTTTCCTCGTCATCTACAACCATTCTTTCCTCACTATTTTTTAAGGGGCCTACATTTTCAGTTTTTATTCTTTTACTATTGATATAGTTGAAGAACAGTTTGGGATTAGTTTTACTCTCCTTAGCAATGTGCTTCTCTGTTTCCTTTTTGGCAGCTTTAATTAGTTTTTTAGATAAAGTATTTTTCTCCCTATAGTTTTTTAGAGCTTCAATGGTGCCATCCTGCTTTAGTAGTGCAAATGCTTTCTTTTTACTGTTAATTGCCTGTCTTACTTCTTTGTTTAGCCACATTGGGTTTTTCCTATTTCTAGTCCTTTTATTCCCACAAGGTATAAACCGCTTACACTGCCTATTTAGGATGTTCTTAAACATTTCCCATTTATTATCTGTATTCTCATTTCTGAGGATATTGTCCCAGTCTACCAGATTAAGGGCATCTCTAAGCTGTTCAAACTTTGCCTTCCTAAAGTTCAATGTTTTTGTGACTCCCTGACAAGTCCCCCTAGTGAAAGACAGGTGAAACTGCACAATATTGTGGTCGCTATTTCCTAAATGCCCAGCCACCTGCAGATTTGTTATTCTGTCAGGTCTATTAGATAGTATTAGGTCTAAAAGTGCTGCTCCTCTGGTTGGATTCTGCACCAATTGTGAAAGATAATTTTTCTTGGTTATTAGCAGAAACCTGTTGCCTTTATGGGTTTCACAGGTTTCTGTTTCCCAGTTAATATCCGGGTAGTTAAAGTCCCCCATAACCAGGACCTCATTATGGGTTGCAGCTTCATCTATCTGCTTTAGAAGTAGACTTTCCATGCTTTCTGTTATATTTGGGGGTTTGTAACAGACCCCAATGAGAATTTTGTTACCATTTTTCCCTCCATGAATTTCAACCCATATGGACTCGACATCCTCATTCCCTTCGCTAATATCCTCCCTTAAAGTGGACTTTAGACAAGAATTTGGTTCTTGAAAGAACTTTTTAAGAATGGACAGTCACATTGTATAATCACATAAGGAGATCTCACCGCATAAATGAATGCTATTATATAATATACGGTATATGTGTTATATGGAATGACGCAATAATATGTGGTGGTGCTTCAGAAGATTGGGTATTAGGTTCTTGGCTTACTAATGTCTCGGACTTTAACATTGATAACCTGTCCTTAGGATAGGTCATCAATGTCTGTTCGGTGGAGGTGCAACATCCTGGACTCAGATGAGCTATTCTCGGTGTCAGTGGCAACCGGAATTGCTCAGCTGCGGTGCTGCACAGCACAACTCCGACAACTATGTCGTGGCCGCGGCTGAGTACTGCACATCCCCCCTCTATTGATTTGAATAAGGAAAGGATGTGCAGTACTCAGCTGCATCCATTATACAGTATGCGCAGCTGTGCAGCACCGTAATTGAGCAGTTCTGGCCCACTCCGAGAACAGCTAATTGGCCGGGGGGCGGTTGACGCAACCCTACAATCAGACATTGATGACCCATCCTAAGGACATGTAAAGAAGCTGCGGAGACACCATCACGTGTTTCTCGACGCAAGCAGTGAATAGCCAGGCCTTTCCCCAGGAAGGAACAACCACGGGAAGGGCAGCATCCTATGAAGGAAAGCCACCTATGCCAAGCATGTTATCCATCCACAGACAGCTGTTTCGGGGTTTTTGCCCCTCATCAGTGTGGAGTAGGAATCTGGCTATTAGGAGCAGTGCCTAGAAAAAAGGCTATAAAGGCACAGATGATTGGCCTCGGGGAGACCAAAACATCCAACACCGCGGAGACACCATCACGTGTTTCTCAACGCAGTGATTCCAGAACACTGCCCCCATCCCTTATGGGAAATATGCAGATGCATGTAAAGAAGCTGCGGAGACACCATCACGTGTTTCTCGACGCAAGCAGTGAATAGCCAGGCCTTTCCCCGGGAAGGAACAACCACGGGAAGGGCAGCATCCTATGAAGGAAAGCCACCTATGCCAAGCATGTTATCCATCCACAGACAGCTGTTTCGGGGTTTTTGCCCCTCATCAGTGTGGAGTAGGAATCTGGCTATTAGGAGCAGTGCCTAGTAAAAAGGCTATAAAGGCACAGATGATTGGCCTCGGGGAGACCAAAACATCCAACACCGCGGAGACACCATCACGTGTTTCTCAACGCAGTGATTCCAGAACACTGCCCCCATCCCTTATGGGAAATATGCAGATGCATGTAAAGAAGCTGCGGAGACACCATCACGTGTTTCTTGACGCAAGCAGTGAATAGCCAGGCCTTTCCCCGGGAAGGAACAACCACGGGAAGGGCAGCATCCTATGAAGGAAAGCCACCTATGCCAAGCATGGTATCCATCCACAGACAGCTGTTTTGGGGTTTTTGCCCCTCATCAGTGTGGAGTAGGAATCTGGCTATTAGGAGCAGTGCCTAGTAAAAAGGCTATAAAGGCACAGGTGATTGGCCTCGGGGAGACCAAAACATCCAACACCGCAGAGACACCTAAGGACAGGCCATCAATGTTAAAGTCCAAGACAACTCCTTTAAGTGACTTTGGGGGTAGGTTCTTGTTCATACACACAGGTTTCAGGAAATGATTCGGGTACCGCCAATGTGTCTACAGGGATTAGGTGCTTCCAAAGTGGCTTCAGGGTCACGTATAAACTACACAGGACTATGTGGACAGTACAGGAGAGGTGTCATGATACCTGGGTATAAATGCTGCAGGGGAAACTGCACCCAGCAGCAACGGAGCTGAACCAGAAACCGGGTAACTAACATGAACACCAACGGGACCTTTCACATGAGACAGAGTGACCAGGTAAAGCAGAAGGACCTACGATCATGTGACAGAGTGGGAGGCGATCAGGGGGCGGAGCCAGATGCCAGGGAAATAGAGAAGGAACAAGCATAAAAGAATAGTGAAACAAGCCGAGATCGTAGCCAGGAGATTACAAGATACCAAGAGGGAGAGTCAGAGAATAATCAGAAGCCAAGCCAGGGGTCAGTAATCCAGGAAAGCGAATAAAGCACATGACAGCAAGACACAAAGCAAGCCAGCACACACTACAGAGGTCAGGCATACAGACTGCAGAAAACCTATAGCTGACAAGGATACCAGGTTAGGAGCGAGTATAAATAGCCCTCCCATCTTGAAAGAGAGGCTAAGAACATTAGCCCTTGAGAGTACAAGACATAACCTTGTCCTAACCATGACAATAGGGAATTATCTATATTAGACTAAGGACAGGGGACCTAGCAACATACAGTTGCCCACACACACTACTACTAGCAAACTATAGAGGTTGCTCATACACCTCCATATTGGGGAGGGTACCTAAAAGGTGCCTCCCCGTTATTGGCTTGGGGCATTTTTACAGGTATGCACACTATCCCTTCAAGAGCAGGGAGCGCACGCACCACTAGGAGCGCCGTGAAAAGTCACTGTGTGACGTGCACAGGAGAAGGATGGAGAGGAAAGTGTGGACGTGGCCAGGGCAGTGAATATGTCAGAGTTCTTGCATGGAGAGCAGAGAAACCATGTGAGGATGCCGGCAATGGATGTTACATCTATATATGTTATGCCCGTGGTTGTGGAACCACTGTGCCATGGTTCTGGGAGAGCCTGGAGGGGCGTAACTACGCAAGCACCTGACTCTTTTGCTAGAGCCCCTGATGATGGGGTTAGACTTGGCTCCAAAGGCACATGGAGTGCTACACCAGGATGGACCCACAGAGCCCTGGCAGCTGACTACCACAGGGGACAGAGAAGCAGGACTAGCCAGTAACTGGTTAGCGAGATGAAACTTCACAAGCAGGACTGAAACAAGAACACATATGCAGGTTCTCAGGTGCAAGTTCAGGCTGGACAAGTAAGCGGCACAGGTACAGGTCAAACGGATCAGGATCAGGACTAGGGACAGGCAGGATAGATTGGGGTATGGGTACAGCAGGGTGGACCAGTACAAGAACAGACAGAGCAGGCCAGGTCAAGAGCACAGGGATCTTACTGCTAACTAGCAGGAAACACAGACAAGCTAAGTTGCTATGGCACCTCCCAATAGGGGAGAGTGCCTTATATACAAGAAGTTTGCCAGCTATTGACTGGGGATTTCTTTAGCAGCGCATGAGCTGGCCCTTGAAGAGTCAGGGAGCACGCATGCACCTAAACCTACTCTTAGGAGAGCTGCATGCTGGTTCTGGAAGCAGATGCCGAGGGAGCGCGAACGGGTTAGTACACACGCCGGAGTCTCTGCACGGAGGGAGGAGAGGACACGTGCAGAGGGCGCCAGAGGTGTTCCAACAATATATTAATATTCAACAAACGTTGGGCTCATGGTACAGTATAATAGATGCTAGAGCTGCTGCAGAACATCTTGTAAATAGAGATGGGCAGTAGAGGTTAGCCAATTAGAAGAAGTTTCATCAAAAGTGATCTGAGATAATTACTTTAGTTGGGAAGGTCAGCAGATTTGGCATCCGATAACTGAGAATGAGGAACAGAGGGCGAATCATTTCTGTAATGAAAGACTAAAGACTTTCTCAGAGCTTCCATATCAGCAGTTACAGGTTGCACTTTTTTTTTACATCTTTCATAAAATAAGTAAAGTTTTTATAGATTCCTACAATTCCTTTGTGCTGTTGGGGGAATTCATTGCTGAAATGGCCGGTTGAGCAGCCAAAGGGTTGCTTGGAAGTCTTTTCATTAAGTTTCCCCATTGTATCGTCTGCCCTAGATTCATATATGACTTGTGGTATTCTCTTTAAAATATGCAACGCTTTGTATACGTAACATCTAAATTTCTAAAATATTAATCACAGGATTGGTGGAAAAATAATGATCCTCTATAATAATGGGATGTTGTTCCTTTCATTTAAATCTTGCATTAATAATAAAAATGAAAGCTCGCAGATCTGTGAAGTTGTCTCCATAGCGTTGTGGAATCACACTCACTTACCCTACATGTTAATAACACGAGGAGCTGACACTCCAGAAAACAGGCCTGCAAAATAGAGAAAATAAGCTATGACATTTCCTTCCTTCCCCAAAGGAGTAACTGCCACCAACCAAAGTATTTTCATGAAAGCGCTTTTGCTTTAGATGCCGAATATTAAGGGAGCAAAACACTTCAGGACACAGTCTTGTCACCAGATGTTTTTTGCCTGTAATGTATTTGTTAAGTGGTGTTCTTTTAAATAGGTCATTTAAAGTTTTACATTGTGCCAGAGATGCCAGCTGGTATTTCTTTATATTTTTAATTTTATTTTATTTTATTTATTTATTTTAAATCAAAGTTACAAATATTCAAGCTGATTTGATACAATGTTGCAAAGTAAAAAAAATGGTTATTTTACATTTATTACAATTCACATTATCAGGATAAATCATATTTGTTGTCTTTTGCTTTTTAGAGACCAGCTTTCAAATCCTAATAATGGGAAAAGGGATTTTAATTAGATGTTTTGAAAGACATGTACATAACATATATTCTCCTAAACGAGTGGACACTTCCTCCTCTTTCTTAACACTTTCATGACAAGGCGATTTCCCCTTTATTTCCCGTTTTTTTTTTCCTCCCCTACTTCCAAGAGCCATAACATTTTTTATTTTTTCCTTCCACATTTTGATTGACACCGTTCATTTTATCATGTGATGCAGTGGAAAACAAAAAAGAAAAGTGCAAATGTGTTGAAATTGCAAATAAAGTGCAGTTCCATGATTGTTTTGGTTTCTTTTTTTATTGTTTACTGTGCTCAGTATATGGTAAAATTGATCTGACCATAAGATTCATCAGGTCAGTATGATTATGCAGGTACCAAACACGTATATATTTTATTCTTATTTAAATTGCGAACAAAAATTTGAAGTTTGTAAAAAAAAAAGCAAAAAAAAATTTCCTTTTGTTGCTCTGCACCACTCGCAACTGTTGCAGGCACATGATGGCTGATTAAATCAGCCATCATCTGTCGGGAAAAATGCAGGCTCGGCTGGCTAGCCCACATCAAAGGCGAGGGCATGACGTCAATATTTTTAGATAACATGGAACAACACTGAAGATCTGACAATTTGATGCAACGTAAAGTAGTCAGTGTACAGATTGTATAACAGTGTAAGTTTAATGTGGCTTCTAAATAACACACAACCAGTAATATCTAAAGCGCTAGCAACAAAAGTGAGTACACCCCTAAGTGAAAATGGCCAAATTGTGCCCAAAGTGCCAATATTATATGTGGCCACCATTGTTTTCTGAAGGGTAATACATACAGCTGACATTACTTATTACATCCGTCATGACTGGGTTTCTGAACTTAGTTACACTTAAAAAAAATACATACAATATACAGCGGCAAAATAATAGCCTCACTGGTAGCAGCCAAGGCCTTAAGTGCATAGATTTATGCACAAAGTTCTTAAATTTTTGTTTCCATTTTGTCATTTGCAGATCAGTAACATGTCTCTGTTCTGTGATTTCCATCACTCTTTGACGTTTCCTTCTTGATGTTGTTATTTCAATGATGAGTTCATGTCTGTGTATATAAGAGCAGTGTCACCACCATGATTCACTGTAGGCACTGTGCATTTAGAGAAATTAATTTAGAAAAAATCCTGGAGCCTTCAATGAAAAATGGCAGTGGCAGTGACCTTATGTGGGGCACATGAGTACTCCTCCTGGTATCTGGGAGCTACATCTCATTGATGGCATCATGAGCTCACAGATGTTCTATAGTGAAGTAGCAGATACTGCCATCACTCTGTGCCCTTGGCAGACGTCCACTTTTCCAACATGACAATGATCCATACGCACCTCTGTTGCTTTTCTGAAGAACAGGGTGAAACTGATTCAATGGTCAAGTGTCTCCTTATCTGACCCAAGCACACACCTGAAGAGGTGAATTCTGAAGAGATAAGTTGTCATCACTCTCCATCCAGTATCCAGACTCTAAAAGAGCTTTCTGGAAAGCTATCGATGTTGTAATATGTCGCCAACTTATTCATTCCATGTCTAGAAGACTTGGTGCTGTCCTAATTAATCATGGAGGTTACACAAATTATTAGAGGTAGTAGTTTTTCGTGTGGGGTGTACTCATTTTTGCATCAACTGATTTGAGTAAAACAGAAGGTTTTGTAATGAAAGTTATATTATTAATCTTACCTTCGTGTTATGGGTTACAACATGTTCAGTGAAACTCAGCCTTGTCAAAATTTTGGAAATTCTTTTTGAGTTGAGTGACATGTTGAATAAAATCTTACTTTTCAACGTGGGTGTACTCGTTTAGGGAACAGTCACTCTAGCTTAAAAAAAAAAAAAAAAAAATCGGTCCCATTCTCATCCAGAAAAGTTTGACTTTTTTTCTTTCCTATGTTTCCTATGTTACAGAAATGTAATGTATCCATTAAAATCGGATACCAAACTGGTGGTCTGTATGACATTCAATTTTTTTCTCTCACACCCATCCAATTTCGGAGTGCTGCGACATTTTTGGAGTGCTACCAGCTTTTGTTTTATCTCCATATCTTTCAACTGGATAATTGTGCCGCTTCATTCTTTTTATATAAAATATATTATATATATATATATATACTGTACATACAGTTTACAAGTAAATCTCTATATATATCAGTAACATTTCTATGCTTATGGAATTTAGGAGCTTTTCTCATAGTTTACTATATAGAAGATATCAGATTATTTACTCGCTAACTTACTAATTACTAGATTTGCCATCCCTCTTGTGTGCTACCTGGCCGGAGCTATTGTTTTTTTTTTATCATTAACTCCTTCTAATTAATGAATTCAGTCAAGACAACTGCAGGCAGAAACCTTACTGGGGACTTTGGGAATGGATCATCACGGACCTGTGGATGGGGCGGTATAAAGAAGGTCTAGGCATAAGTTATGGCTATAAATAACAGGTTGTCTTGCTGTTAATAGTCACTGCCTATAGGGTCAATTAGCAGCGGAAAGAAAGAACGTAATGAATTGTGAGTTTGCAGTTGGACATTAATTGGAAAACTTTTAGTAACCTTCATTTTGCTCAATTAGTGCTGTCTTTTGTTGTAATGAAGCTGAATCTTGCCTTCTCTTGTTTTTCAGATCTCTCGTCATCGAAGGAATCACTCGCAACACTATGTGACTGACCACCAAATCCATAAAGGTTTTTTAGTGAGTGATTATTGTAGAGGAGTTTAATGTTCTGAATGTGTTAATTGACTTCTAGCATAATACAGTAGGATTGTGCAGGCGCTAGTGTTGAGCGATACCTTCCGATATCGGAAAGTATCGGTATCGGTTGGGATCGGCCGATATTCAAAAAATATCGGATATCGCCGATACCGATACCCGATCCCAATGCAAGTCAATGGGACCAAAATATCGGAATTAAAATAAACCCTTTCTTTCCTTGTAGGTTCATTCTACATCAAGGAAAACAACTAAGAATAATGTAGGATGTATTGTGGGAGGTGGCGGAGACATTAAAGGCAATGAGGTTTAGCCCAATCAAATAGAATAGCATGTTTTTGTTTTTTTTTAAGACGTTCGGAGTGAAAAAGATATTGAGTATGTAAATTTTTTTTTATTTTGTCAGATATTGATGTTTCACTATTCCACGCCCTTCCCCTTCTTTTTTTTTCTTTTTTTTTTTTACTTTTCCCACACTTTCATCTTCATCATCATCAGCATCTTTGACATCAACTTCTTCTTCACCTTATTCATCTTCTTCTTCATCTTCTACCTATTTTTTTTTTTAATTACATTCTTCATATTCATTTTATTCAACTATTATTATTCTTCCTATTCTACATATTCTTTTTATTCCACTGTTATTATTCTTCCTATTCTACTTCTTCATCATATTCTCATTTGTGACAGGCATTCCCGTAGTTGTTATCTATAAAAGTTGGAAGATTACACCTTCCGTTCTGCCAGTCACAAAAGTTACATTTGTCCGCGTTCAGTTTGGCCTGCAGCATCAGGCTTTATCCAGGGGCACCACGAGGAGGAACGGACTCACCCCCATACACTGCTTAGTCTTCTTCTGCATATAATTTAGATAATATCTTTTGCTCTGATATTAAGTCTTATGCTTAATGTTCTTCTGCTCTTTGTTCTGCAGCCTCTTGTTCTTCTGCTTCTCGGTCTTCCATGTCGTCGTCTCCAGGGTCGTCGTCTCCAGTGTCGTCATCTCCGCCGTCGTCGTCTCAGCCGTCGTCGTCTCCGCCGTCGTCGTCATCGGGGTGGTCTTCCGGGTCGTCGTCGTCGTCATCGGGGTGGTCTTCCGGGTCGTCGACTTTAGGGTCTTCAACTTGGAAATGTAGCAGAAGGTACAAGAAGGCTGAGAAAATGCCAAGAACCAGCTGATGGAACTGGAACACGGATGGCTACCCGAAGGTTCAAGAGCCTATGGAACTACCGAGGACCAGCTGACGTTACTGGAACCCGGTTACTAAGCAGGAGGTACCCGTGCTAAAAAGCACTACCAAGGACCGCCTGACGTTGGCGGAACTCGGATACCCAGAAGGAGGCACCTAAGCCAAAGGCTCTGCCCGGAACCAGCTGACGGTACTGGAACCAGGATGGGGAGCAGAAGGTACAAGAGCAAAAGACACTGCCGAGAACCAGCTGACGGTACTGGAACCCGGATGGGTAGCCGAAGGTCCAAGAGCCAATGGAACTACCGAGGACCAGCTGACGTTACTGGAACCCGGTTACTAAGCAGGAGGTACCCGTGCCCGAAAGCACTACCAAGGACCACCTGACGTTGGTGGAACTTGGATACCCAGAAGGAGGCACCTAAGCCAAAGGCTCTGCCCGGAACCAGCTGACGGTACTGGAACCAGGATGGGGAGCAGAAGGTACAAGAGCAAAAGACACTGCCGAGAACCAGCTGACGGTGCTGGAACCAGGTGGTGGACCTGAAGGTCCACAGGAGAGGAGAGAACAGCTAGGCTGCAAGGCAGCCGCAGTTACCGAACCCCAACAGTCCTACAGGGGGAGCTGGGCCTACTGGCACTACAGAACCAGCCTTGACTACCAGTTCACGCAGCCCACATAGGAAGCTCCTAAACTGGAGGCACCCTGGAGTTGACTAACCCGACCGCACCACGACGGGGCAAGCATAGGCGTCTCAGTGAGCTTGACACAACCCGGAAACAGCTGGCGGTGCTGAAACCAGGCTTGGCACGAGGGAGTACCTGTGTCAAGAACACTGCCGAGAACCAGCTGGCGGTGCTGGAACCCAGATGCGTTGCCCCAGTGTGCAAGAGCCAATGGCACGACCGAGGACCAGCTGGCGGTGCTGGAACCCGGTTACTAAGCTGTAGGTGCCCGCGCTTAAAAGCACTACCAAGGACCGCCTGACGTTGGCGGAACTCGGATACCCAGGAGGAGGCACCTAAGCCAAAGGCTCGGCCCGGAACCAGCTGACGGTGCTGGAACCAGGTGGTGGACCCCAAGGCCCACAGGAGAGGAGAGAACAGCTAGGCCGCGAGGCAGCCGCAGTTACCGAACCCCAACAGTCCTACAGGGGGAGCTGGGCCTACTGGCACTACAGAACCAGCCTTGACTACCAGTTCACGCAGCCCACATAGGAAGCTCCTAAACTGGAGGCACCCTGGAGTTAGCTAACCCGACTGCAACACGACGGGGCAAACATAGGTGTCTCAGCGAGTTTGACACACCCCGGAAACAGCTGACGGTGCTGAAACCAGGTTTGGCACGAGGGAGTACCTGTGACAAAAACACTGCCGAGAACCAGCTGGCGGTGCTGGAACCCAGATGCGTTGCCCCAGTGTGCAAGAGCCAATGGCACGACCGAGGACCAGCTGACGGTGCTGGAACACGGTTACTAAGCTGTAGGTGCCCGCGCTTAAAAGCACTACCAAGGACCGCCTGACGTTGGCGGAACTCGGATACCCAGGAGGAGGCACCTAAGCCAAAGACTCGGCCCGGAACCAGCTGACGGTGCTGGAACCAGGTGGTGGACCCCAAGGCCCACAGGAGAGGAGAGAACAGCTAGGCCGCGAGGCAGCCGCAGTTACCGAACCCCAACAGTCCTACAGGGGGAGCTGGGCCTACTGGCACTACAGAACCAGCCTTGACTACCAGTTCACGCAGCCCACATAGGAAGCTCCTAAACTGGAGGCACCCTGGAGTTGGCTAACCCGACTGCAACACGACGGGGCAAACATAGGCGTCTCAGCGAGTTTGACACACCCCGGAAACAGCTGACGGTGCCGAAACCAGGTTTGGCACGAGGGAGTACCTGTGACAAAAACACTGCCGAGAACCAGCTGGCGGTGCTGGAACCCAGATGCGTTGCCCCAGTGTGCAAGAGCCAATGGCACGACCGAGGACCAGCTGGCGGTGCTGGAACACGGATACTAAGCTGTAGGTGCACGCGCTTAAAAGCACTACCAAGGACCACCTGACGTTGGCGGAACTCGGATACCCAGGAGGAGGCACCTAAGCCAAAGGCTCGGCCCGGAACCAGCTGACGGTGCTGGAACCAGGTGGTGGACCCCAAGGCCCACAGGAGAGGAGAGAACAGCTAGGCCGCGAGGCAGCCGCAGTTACCGAACCCCAACAGTCCTACAGGGGGAGCTGGGCCTACTGGCACTACAGAACCAGCCTTGACTACCAGTTCACGCAGCCCACATAGGAAGCTCCTAAACTGGAGGCACCCTGGAGTTGGCTAACCCGACCACACCACGACGGGGCAAGCATAGGCGTCTCAGTGAGCTTGACACAACCCAGAAACAGCTGACGGTGCTGAAACCAGGCTTGGCACGAGGGAGTACCTGTGACAAGAACACTGCCGAGAACCAGCTGGCGGTGCTGGAACCCAGATGCGTTGCCCCAGTGTGCAAGAGCCAATGGCACGACCGAGGACCAGCTGGCGGTGCTGGAACCCGGTTACTAAGCTGTAGGTGCCCGCGCTTAAAAGCACTACCAAGGACCGCCTGACGTTGGCGGAACTCGGATACCCAGGAGGAGGCACCTAAGCCAAAGGCTCGGCCTGGAACCAGCTGACGGTGCTGGAACCAGGTGGTGGACCCCAAGGCCCACAGGAGAGGAGAGAACAGCTAGGCCGCGAGGCAGCCGCAGTTACCGAACCCCAACAGTCCTACAGGGGGAGCTGGGCCTACTGGCACTACAGAACCAGCCTTGACTACCGCAGCCCACATAGGAAGCTCCTAAACTGGAGGCACCCTGGAGTTGGCTAACCCGACCGCACCACGACGGGGCAAGCATAGGCGTCTCAGTGAGCTTGACACAACCCGGAAACAGCTGACGGTGCTGAAACCAGGCTTGGCACGAGGGAGTACCTGTGACAAGAACACTGCCGAGAACCAGCTGGCGGTGCTGGAACCCAGATGCGTTGCCTATTAAAGATTGTCTTCCTAGAGCCCCAACTAGCGGTGTTGGAGCTAAGGGTAAGCAGGGGGAGCAGAGTGTAGGCCGAAGCCTGCACTGGAGGCAGCTTTGTGTCTGCGTTGCGTTTGCAGGACACTTTGCCGGCTACACAGTGGGGGAACAGCTGGCGTTGCTGAACCCCACTAACACAATGGCGTGTGTTTTTCTCTGTGCAGCTAGCACTTGCGGTCAAAAACTAGCGATGTTAGAGCCCGTGTTGAAGCAGGAGGAGGAGGAGAGGAGCAGAGTGTAGGCCGAAGCCTATTTGAACCAATTTCAAAGGAAACCTTTAACCCCCCCTCAGGTGTTACAAAGTACAAGAGACACACCTTGTGCAGTATTAATGCTGCACAAGTGAAAGGTTGCTCTATTAATTTGTCTACTTGCACACGCTGAATGAAAGACGTACACAATTTAGCCCATTCTACAGTCAAACTGTAGTGGATGCGTGACTTGGCTTTTTAAGGAGACGCAGCACAGGTGTCCCAAATAACGCCTTGGTGCTTGGCGCAGCTTCCTGAGCATTGTTATTTGCTGTACAAGAGTCTGCGCTCTTGTGCTATCCCTTGGCAATGCCCTGTTAGAGCTGCCCGTCTTATGACCTCATTTCATGTTGGCCGGTGCGGTTAATGATGGCCATAAATCCCAGACCCACAGTGCCTTTTCATAAAGTCACACTGCGGTGCTGTGATTCGTGGCCTTGAGCAGTAAATATTTTGGCCGCTCACACACGTCCTTACACCTGCTTCAGACTGGGCGGCCTCTGCTGATCCCTTCTCGCATGCCGCGGCCATGAGGCTGCACAGTCTGAAGAAGGCGGAAGGAGATGAGTTAAGACAGGTGAAGATATGCACTGCTCGTGCCCATCAATCACACCCTCGCAGTCAAAATAAGACAACGAGGAGCATTGTTTCAGGCAGGGCAGACGCACAGGCGCAACAAGCCAACCAATGATGACAAAAGACGGGAAGCGCTACCAAGGGGGGTGCTGCGTATCATTAGAAAGGAAAGTCACACCTCAGGGACAGTGGAATGGTCTCAATGAGACACATTTTGTACGTGTTGAGTTCCACGTGGGCAAGGAGAAAAAGTCAGCCACCTTGTACAAATGCAGCAGTACTGCTGTACTAGGTGGCTGTTATACATAGAAACACCTGGGGGTGGGGGGCAGGCTCCCTTCAATTTCAGTTCATGTACCTGCGTGGCGTTTGCAGGACACGTTGCCAGCTACACAGCAGGGGAACAGCTGGCGGTGCTGAACCCCACTAACACATTGGCTGGTGTTTTTCTCTGTGCAGCTAGCATGTCCGGGCAGAAACTGGCGTTGTTTGAGCCCAGGGTCAGCAGGAGGAGGAGAGGAGCAAAGTGTAGGCCGAAGCCTGCACTGGTGGCAGCTTTTGTTCAGTTGTGCCAGCGTGGCTTGTGCTGGACACGATGCCGACTACACAGCAGGGGAACAGCTGGCGGTGCTGAACCCCACTAACACATTGGCTGGTGTTTTTCTCTGTGCAGCTAGCATGTCCGGGCAGAAACTGGTGTTGTTTGAGCCCAGGGTCAGCAGGAGGAGGAGAGGAGCAAAGTGTAGGCCGAAGCCTGCACTGGTGGCAGCTTTTGTTCTGTTGTGCCAGCGTGGCTTGCGCTGGACACGTTGCCGACTACACAGCAGGGGAACAGCTGGCGTTGCTGAACCCCACTAACACATTGACTGGTGTTTTTCTCTGTGCAGCTAGCAGTTCCGGGCAAAAACTAGCGGTGTTTGAGCCCAGGGTCAGCAGGAGGAGTAGAGGAGCAGAGTGTAGGCCGAAGCCTAGTTGAACCAATTTCAAAGGTTACCTTTAACCCCCCCCCTCAGGTGTTGCAAGGTACAAGAGCCACACCTTGAACAGCATTAATGATGCACAAGTCAAAGGTTGCTCTATTTAATTTTGCTCCTTGCACACGCTGAATTAAACACGTACACTATTTAGCCCATTATACTGTCAAACAGTAGTGGAGGCGTGACTAGTCTACTAGTCATTTTAAGGAGACGCAGCACAGGTGTACAAATTTACACCTAGGTGCTGTGCGCAGATTCCTTACCGTTGTTATTTGCAGTACAGGAAACTGCGCTCTTGTGTTATCCCTTGGCAATACCCTGTTAGTGCAGGCCGTCTCATGACCTCATTTCATGTTGGCCGGTGCGGTTAACGATGGCCATAAATCCCAGACCCACAGTGGCTTTTCCTAAAGTCACACTGCGGTGCTGGGATTCGTGGCCTTGTGCAGTAAATATGTTCGCCGCTCACACATGTCCTTACACCTGCTTCAGACTGGGCGGCCTCAGCTGATCCCTTATCCCATGCCGCGGCCATGAGGCCGCACAGTCAGAAGAAGGCGGAAGGAGGGGAGTGAAGACAGGGGAACATATGCACTGCTCGTGCCCATCAATCACACCCTCGCAGTCAAAATATATGAGACAACGGGGGGCGTTGTGTCGGGCAGGGGGGACGCATAGGCACAGCCAGCCAACCAATGATGTCAGGAGACGGGCAGCGCTAACAATGGGGGTGCTGCGTGTCATTAAAAAGGAAAGTCACACCTCAGGGACATTGTAATGGTCTGTAATGAGACACATTTTGTACTTGTTGAGTTCCACGTGTGCAAGGAGAAAAAGTCAGCCACCTTGTACAAATGCAGCAGTACTGCTGTACAAGGTGGCTGTTGTACATAGAAACACCTGGGGGGGTGGGGGGCAGGCTCCCTTCAATTTCAGTTCATGTGCCTGCGTGGCGTTTGCAGGACACGTTGCCAGCTACACAGCAGGGGAACAGCTGGCGGTGCTGAACCCCACTAACACATTGGCTGGTGTTTTTCTCTGTGCAGCTAGCATGTCCGGGCAGAAACTGGCGTTGTTTGAGCCCAGGGTCAGCAGGAGGAGGAGAGGAGCAAAGTGTAGGCCGAAGCCTGCACTGGTGGCAGCTTTTGGTCAGTTGTGCCAGCGTGGCTTGTGCTGGACACGATGCCGACTACACAGCAGGGGAACAGCTGGCGGTGCTGAACCCCACTAACACATTGACTGGTGTTTTTCTCTGTGCAGCTAGCATGTCCGGGCAGAAACTGGCGGTGTTTGAGCCCGGGGTCAGCAGGAGGAGGAAAGGAGCAGAGTGTAGGCCGAAGCCTGCACTGGTGGCAGCTTTTGGTCGGTTGTGCCAGCGTGGCTTGTGCTGGACACGATGCCGACTACACAGCAGGGGAACAGCTGGCGGTGCTGAACCCCACTAACACATTGGCTGGTGTTTTTCTCTGTGCAGCTAGCATGTCTGGGCAGAAACTGGCGTTGTTTGAGCCCAGGGTCAGCAGGAGGAGTAGAGGAGCAGAGTGTAGGCCGAAGCCTAGTTGAACCAATTTCAAAGGTTACCTTTAACCCCCCCTCAGGTGTTGCAAGGCACAAGAGCCACACCTTGAACAGCATTAATGATGCACAAGTCAAAGGTTGCTCTATTTAATTTTGCTCCTTGCACACGCTGAATAAAACACGTACACTATTTAGCCCATTATACTGTCAAACAGTAGTGGAGGCGTGACTACTAGTCTTTTTAAGGAGATGCAGCACAGGTGTCAAAATTTACACCTAGCTGCTGTGCGCAGATTCCTGAGCGTTGTTATTTGCTGTACAGGAGTCTGCGCTATTGGGATCCCTTGGCCATGCGCTGTGAGCGCTTCCTGTCTTCTGACCTCATTTAATGTCGGCCGTTACGGTTAGCGATGGACATGAATCCCAGACCCACAGTGTGTTTTCAAAAAATCACACTGCGTGGCTGGGATTCGTGGCCTTGTTCAGTAAATATGTTTGACGCTCACACATGTCCTTACACCTGCTTCAGACTGGGCGGCCTCATCTGATCCCTTATCGCCTGCCGCGGCCATGAGGACACCCAGTCTGAAGAAGGCGGAAGGAGATGAGTGAACACAGGCAAACATATGCACTGCACATGCCCATCAATCACACCCTCGCTGTTCAAAAAAATAAGACACCGAGGGGCGTTGTTTCGAGCAGGGCAGACGCACAGGCGCAGCCAGCTAACCAATGATGTCAAAAGACGGGCAGCGCTAACAAGGGTGGTGCTGCGTATCATTAGAAAGGAAAGTCACACCTCAGGGACAGTGGAATGGTCTCAATGAGACACATTTTGTACGTGTTGAGTTCCACGTGGGCAAGGAGAAAAAGTCAGCCACCTTGTACAAATGCAGCAGTACTGCTGTACAAGGTGGCTGTTTTACATAGAAACACCTGGGGGTGGAGGGCAGGCTCCCTTCAATTTCAGTTCATGTGCCTGCGTGGCGTTTGCAGGTCACGTTGCAAGCTAAACAGCAGGGGAACAGCTGGCGGTGCTGAACCCCACTGACACATTGACTGGTGTTTTTCTCTGTGCAGCTCGCATGTCCGGGCAAAAACTGGCGGTGTTAGAGCCCAGGGTCAGCAGGAGGAGGAGAGGAGCAATGTGTAGGCCGAAGCCTGCACTGGTGGCAGCTTTTGGTCAGTTGTGCCAGCGTGGCTTGTGCTGGACACGATGCCGGCTACACAGCGGGGGAACAGCTGGCGGTGCTGAACCCCACTAACACATTGGCTGGTGTTTTTCTCTGTGCAGCTAGCACTTCCGGGCAGAAACTGGCGGTGTTTGAGCCCAGGGTCAGCAGGAGGAGGAGAGGAGCAGAGTGTAGGCCGAAGCCTGCACTGGTGGCAGCTTTTGGTCAGTTGTGCCAGCGTGGCTTGTGCTGGACACGATGCAGACTACACAGCAGGGGAACAACTGGCGGTGCTGAACCTCACTAACACATTGACTGGTGTTTTTCTCTGTGCAGCTAGCAGTTCCGGGCAAAAACTAGCGGTGTTTGAGCCCAGGGTCAGCAGGAGAGGAGCAGAGTGTAGGCCGAAGCCTAGTTGAACCAATTTCAAAGGTTACCTTTAACCCCCCTCAGGTGTTGCAAGGTACAAGAGCCACACCTTGTGCAGCATTAATGCTGCACAAGTAAAAGGTTGCTCTATTTGTTTTGCTCCTTGCACACGCTGACTAAAACACGTACACTATTTAGCCCATTATACTGTCAAACAGTTGTGGAGGCGTGACTTGTCTTTTTAAGGAGATGCAGCACAGGTGTCAAAATTTGCACCTAGGTACTGGGCGCAGATTCCTGAGCTTTGTTATTTGCTGTACAGGAGTCTGCGCTATTGTGATCCCTTGGCCATGCGCTGTGAGCGCTTCCTGTCTTCTGACCTCATTTCATTTCGGCCGTTGCGGTTAGCGATGGACATGAATCCCAGACCCACAGTGTGTTTTCAAAAAATCACACTGCGTGGCTGGGATTCGTGGCCTTGTGCAGTAAATAGGTTTGCCGCTTACACATGTCCTTACACCTGCTCCAGACTGGGCGGCCTCAGCTGATCCCTTATCGCCTACCACGGCCAGGAGGCCGCACAGTCTGAAGAAGGCGGAAGGAGATGAGTTAAGACAGGCGAACATATGCACTGCTCGTGCCCATAAACCACACCCTCGCTGACAAAATAAATATGACAACGAGGGGCGTTGTTTCTAGCAGGGCGGATGCACAGGCGCAGCCAGCTAACCATGATGACAAAAGACGGGAAACGCTACCAAGGGGGGTGCTGCGTATCATTAGAAAGGAAAGTCACACCTCAGGGACAGTGGAATGGTCTCAATGAGACACATTTTGTACGTGTTGAGTTCCACGTGGGCAAGGAGAAAAAGTCAGCCACCTTGTACAAATGCAGCAGTACTGCTGTACTAGGTGGCTGTTATACATAGAAACATCTGGGGGGGTGGGGCCAGGTTCCCTTTAATTTCAGTTCATGTGCCTGCGTGGCGTTTGCAGGTCACGTTGCCGGCTACACAGCAGGGGAACAGCTGGCGTTGCTGAACCCCACTAACACATTGGCTGGTGTTTTTCTCTGTGCAGCTATCACTTCCGGGCAAAAACTAGCGGTGTTTGAGCCCAGGGTCAGCAGGAGGAGGAGAGGAGCAGAGTGTAGGCCGAAGCCTGCACTGGTGGCAGCTTTTGTTCTGTTGTGCCAGCGTGGCTTGTGCTGGACACGTTGCCGACTACACAGCAGGGGAACAGCTGGCGGTGCTGAACCCCACTGACACATCACCTAGTGTTTTTTCTGTGTAGACAACACTTCCAGGTGGCAACTGACAGTGTTGAAACCCAGGGAATCAAAGAGGAGCAGAGTGTAGGCCGAAGCCTGCAGTGGAGCAAGTTGAAAGGGAACCTTTAACCCCCACCCCCCCAGGCATTTGTTGCTGAAAGAGCCATCTTGTACAGCAGTAATACTGCACATGGAAAATGGTGGCTCCGAAAATTATGCTCCTTGCAAACGCTGAAGTACACACTCATATAATGTGTCCCCTCACACCGTCAAACCATCCCGGAAGTGGGACTTTCCTTTGTAATGTGACACAGCACAGCCGTCATTCCAACCCCCTTGGTGCCGGGCGCCACCTCCTCAACGTTGTTTGGTTCTGTCACGGAGCCCGCGCTGTAATGTTATCCCTTGGCCATGCACAGTTAGCGGTGCCCGTCTTCTGACATCATGTAGGTGTCAGGCTGGCAGTGCCTGTGCGTCCAAGCTGCCCGAGATCCAACCTTGCAGTGTCATCTAATGTAGTCCCACTGCGGGCCAGGGATCCATGGGCATGCGCAGTGCATATCATCGCCTCTCACTCACCTCCTTCCTGCTTCTTCAGACTGTGCGGCGTCACGGCCGTGGCATGCTATTAGGGATCAGCTGACGCCGCCTAGTCTGAAGAAGCGTGAAGAAGGGGAGTGAGAGGCTAGTATATGCACTGCGCATGGCCATGGATACCAGGCCCACTGTGGGATCACATTAGACGACACTGCGAGGTGTGATTTCGGGCAGCGTGGACGCACAGGCGCAGCCAGGACGACAACAAATGATGTCAGAGGACGGGGCAGCGCAAACTGTGCATGGCCAAGGGATAACATAACAGCGCAGGGTCCATGACGGAATCAAACAACGCTAAGGAGGCAGCGCACGGTGCCAAGGGGGTAGCAATGACGGCTGTGCTGCGTCACATTACGAAGGAAAGTCCCACCTCCGGGACGGTTGGACGGTGTGAGGGGACACATTACATGAGTGTGTAGTTCAGCGTTTGCAAGGAGCATAATTTCAAGAGCGACCTTTCCCTTGTGCAGTATTAGTGCTGCACATGGTGGCTCTTTCAGTAACAAACGCCTAGGGGGGGGGGACAGGTCCCCTTACATTTTAGTTGTGCCAGCGTGGCGGTCGCATGACACGTTGCCGGATACACAGCTGGGGATCAGCTGACGTTACTGAACCCCAATAACAGAGGAGCAACTGTTGACTGTGCACACAGCACTTCCAGGCACCAACTGGCGGTGTTAGAGCCCAGGGACAGCAGGAGGAGCAGATTGGAGGTATTGCCGCACACACAGCTGGGGATCAGCTGACGTTACTGAACCCCAATAACAGAGGAGCGACTGTTGACTGTGCACACAGCACTTCCAGGCACCAACTGGCGGTGTTAGAGCCCAGGGACAGCAGGAGGAGCAGATTGGAGGTATTGCCGCACACAGCTGGGGATCAGCTGACGTTACTGAACCCCAATAACAGAGGAGCGACTGTTGACTGTGCACACAGCACTTCCAGGCACCAACTGGCGGTGTTAGAGCCCAGGGACAGCAGGAGGAGCAGATTGGAGGTATTGCCGCACACACAGCTGGGGATCAGCTGACGTTACTGAACCCCAATAACAGAGGAGCGACTGTTGACTGTGCACACAGCACTTCCAGGCACCAACTGGCGGTGTTAGAGCCCAGGGACAGCAGGAGGAGCAGAGGAACAGAGTGTAGGCCGAAGCCTGATTGGAGCAAGTTGAAAGGAAACCTTTAACCCCCCCCCCAAGACGTTTGTAGCTGAAAGAGCCATCTTGTGCAGCACTAAGGATGCAAAAGGAAAAGGTTGCTCTTTTAATTATGCTCCTTGCAAACACCGAAGTAAACACTAAAAATGTGTCCCTTTATACCGTTAAACCGTTCCGGAGGTGCGAATTTCCTTCGTAATGGGACACAGCACAGCTGTCATTCCTATCCCCTTGATGCCGTGCGCTGCCTCCTCAGCGTTGTTTTAAGCTGTCACGGAGCCTGCGCTGTTCTGTTAGCCCTTGGCCATGCCCAATTAGCGCTGCCTGTCTTCTGACATAATTTGGTGTCAGGCTGCCAGTGCCTGTGCGTCCACGCTGCTCCAGATCCCACCTCGCAGTCTCGTCTAACGTAATCCCACTGCGGGCCTTGGAACCATGGGCATGCACAGTGCATAACCTCGACTCTCACTCCCCTCCTTCCCTCTTCTTCAGACTGTGCGGTGTCACGGCCGTGGCATGCTAGGGATCAGCTGACGGCGCACAGTCTAAAGAAGGCGGAGGGAAATGAGCGAGAGCCCGAGGGGAAGATATGCACTGCGCATGCCCATGGATCCCAGGCCCGCAGTGTGACTCAATCAGAAGACACTGCGAGGCGGGATCTCGGGCAGCGCGGCCGCACAGGCGCAGCCAGCCTGACACCAAATTATGTCAGAAGACAGGCAGCGCAAATAGGGCATGCCCAAGGGATAACAGAACAGAACAGCGCAGGCTCCGTGACAGCTTAAAACAACGCTGAGGAGGCAGCGCATGGCACCAAGGGGGTAGGAATGACGGCTGTGCTGCGTCACATTACGAAGGAAAGTCCCAGCTCCGGGA
Organism: Ranitomeya imitator; assembly: GCF_032444005.1. Classification (NCBI taxonomy): domain Eukaryota; kingdom Metazoa; phylum Chordata; class Amphibia; order Anura; family Dendrobatidae; genus Ranitomeya; species Ranitomeya imitator. The sequence continues at coordinate 22,295,680 of NC_091288.1, forward strand.
CGGTATAACGGTATCAGTGAACACATTTTATAAGTGTTAAGTTCTGCGTGTGCAAAGAGCTAAAAAAAAAGAGCTACCTTTTCCTTGTGCAGCATTACTGCTGCACAAGTTGGCTCTTTCAGTAACAAACGACGGGGGGGGGGACAGGTTCCCTTACATTTAGGTTGTTGTGCCAGCGTGGCGGTCGCAGGACACATTGCCGGCTACACAGCTGGGGATCAGCTGACGTTACTGAAACCCAATAACACTGGGTCGTATGTTTTTACTGTGCAGCCTGCACTTCTGAGCCGCAACTGGCGGTGTTGGAGCCCAGGAATAGCAGTTCAGGTGGTAGAAAGATGAACACAGCAGGAGACCTGGATGACACCCAATTACTTAATCAGGCAGAGGAGTGGCAAATTCCTGCGAGATCCAGGCCTGGTTCATTTTCAGGAAAGTAAGCCGGTCAACGTTATCGGAGGATAGTCGCATGCGACGGTCTGTTAGTACACCACCTGCGGCACTTAAGACACGTTCCGATAAGACACTAGCCGCAGGGCAAGCCAGCACCTCCAATGCATACTGGCTTAGCTCTGGCCATGTATCCAGCTTAGAGACCCAAAACTTGAACGGGGAAGAGCCGTCTGGGAGTACAGTAAGAGGGCAAGCCATGTAGTCTGTCACCATCTGACGGAACCGTTGCCTCCTGCTGACTGGAGCCGCCGGTGATGGTGTAGACATTTGGGGCGGGCACACAAAAGTGTGCCAGAGTTGTGCCATACTGGGCTTGCCTTGGGCAGAGGCACTGCTTCTGCTCCCTCTTTGGGCAGAGCCTCCCCCACTGCCTCGACGCACTGAGCTGCTTTGTAAAGCACTAGCAGCACTCCTCTCAGTTGGACAGGAGAAGATGATGGAATTCACTAGTGTGTCGTGGTACTCCCGCAATTTACGCTCCCGGGTCAACGCAGGGATGAGGTTTTGGACGTTGTACCGGTAGCGAGGATCGAGGAGGGTGAACACCCAATAATCAGGCATGTTGAGAAAGTGGTCGATGCGGCGGTCGTTTCTCAGGCACTGCAGCATGAAATCCACCATGTGCTGCAGAGTGCCAACTGGCCCAGAAACGCTGTCCCCTGCTTGAGACATGATCTCTGCCCGCTCGTCATCACCCCACCCTCGCTGTACACACTGACCACTGGACAATTGTGTCGCTCCCTCCTCTGGACGGAGCTCTTCCTCCTCCATTGACTCCTCCTCATCCTCCTCACAAATTGGCCCCTGCGTACCCCTTTGTGAGGAACCACGTGGCGCTGACTCTCCAGAAGCTGATGGAAAAGGTGACTCCTCATCCTCCACCTCTTCCACCACATCATCCCTTAACCCTTGCAAAGTTTGCTGAAGCAGGCAGATAAGGGGGACAGTCATGCTGACTAGTGCATCATCTGCACTTGCCATCCGCGTGGAATAATCAAAAGGACGCAAAACCTGGCAGACGTCCTTCATAGTGGCCCATTCTGTGGTTGTGAAGTCTGATCGGCGCTGACTGCGACTTCTTTGCGCCTGATGCAGCTGGTACTCCATAACTGCTTGCTGCTGCTCACACAACCGCTCCAACATATGTAACGTGGAATTCCACCGGGTAGGTAGGTCACATATGATGCGGTGTTCCGGAAGGCAATGCGGGATCTGGCCAAGCTGGAACGCCGCAAGTGAGCACACTCTAGGCGGACCTTGTGCAGCAGGGCATCAAGATCCGGATAGTCCCTCAGAAAACTCTGCACAACCAAATTGAGCACATGTGCCAGACATGGGATGTGAGTGAGGTTGCCAAGGGCCAAAGCTGCCACCAGATTTCGGCCATTGTCACACACTACCATGCCTGGCTGGAGATTCGCTGGCAGTAACCACACATCGCTCTCCTGCTTGATGGCATTCCAGAGCTCCTGCACTGTGTGGCTTCGATGCCCCAATAAAACTAGTTTCAAGACGGCCTGCTGACGTTTGGCCACGGCTATGCTCATGTCGGTCATAGGTAAACGTTCACGGGTCCATGTGGAGGTGGACTGTGACGGATCCTGCAGAGAGGAATCAGGAACTGGTGTAAGAGGAGGAGTCGATGCGTACAGACTGGATTCCTGCAATCCTTGGAGTGGGCAGGACACGTCCTGCGCCACTCGCACGATCTGTACCTGGCTCAACAACATTAACCCAATGGGCAGTGAGGGAAACATATCGCCCCTGTCCATGCTGACTGGTCCACGCATCGGTGGTGAGGTGGACCTTGCTACTGACGGCGTTCAGTAGCGCATGTTTTATGTTTGCCTCAATATGCCTGTGCAGGGCAGGGACAGCCTGCCTGCTGAAGTAAAAGCGGCTGGGCACCTTGTACTGTGGGACTGCCAATGCCATCAAGTCACGGAAGCTCTCAGTCTCCACCAGCCTGAACGAGAGCATTTCCAGGGACAACAGTTTGGCAATGCCTGCATTCAGAGCCTGTGCTCGGGGGTGGTTGGCCGAGAATGCCCGCCTTTTCTCCCATGCCTGGACTACCGATGGCTGTAGAGTAGACTGGGAGTGTGAGGATGACTGGGAAGGTGGTGCTGTGGGTGGAATTACACTAGGTCTCTGGACAACAGTGGAGGAAGAGGCAACACGACATGAAGAGGTGGTAGCTGCCGCTGTTGGTTGGCCTACGTCTTCACTGTGTTTCTGTAACTCCACCGCGTGCCTGTTCCGCACATGTTTCCACATATTTGTGGTATTGAGGTTGCTGACACTTTTACCTCTTTTTACTTTCTGATGACACAGCTTGCATTTGACAAAACAAATGTCATCTGCAACTGTGTCAAAAAAGGACCAGGCACTGCAAGTCTTGGGAGCGCCCTTTTTGGCTTTGGAAAGAGACAGGCTCCTAACGGGTGCCAAAGTGGAGGCTACAGGCTCCGCAGTCTTCCCCCTCCCTCTCCCTCTTTGGCCCGTAAGGGGAAGCTCTTCCTCAGAGCTGCTCCCACCACCTTCCTGTTCCTCACGCCACGATGGGTCAAGGACCTCATCATCTCCACTACCCTCTGCCACCAACTGCTCCTCCTGGGTAGTCTCGGCAGCACAGTACGCATCAGAAAGCGGCACCTGAGTTTCATCATCAGATGCGTACTGCGCTGTGGTCACCGGAGGCACTGGCCCACCTGCCTCTTCAGAGTCAGAGAGATAAAGCTTTTGGGCATCACTGCACACTGCCTCTTCTTCCATTTCTCCAATGCTGCTTGGCTGGCCCCCTGTTTCCAAGCCAAGAGATTCAGAGAACAGAAGTAGAGACGGCTCCTGTGCTGGGCTCTCTGACTGCCTGGCCAATTTGGCAGGTGGTGAAGAGACAGATGACTGCTCTCCAGTGCTCTGTGCCTGAGAGGATGTGGCACTAACTGAAGTCGATGCCGAGGCGTTAGCTGCCATCCACCCGACAACGGCTTCAATTTGGTCTTCACGTAGCAGCGGTGCACGGCGCTCTCCGACAAAGCTGCGCATGAAGGACTGTTCCCTGCTGAAACTGAGTGACGACGAGTCACCGGCGCCCGCAGCAGGCACAGAATCACCACGTCCTCTCCCTGCTCCTCTCCCTGCTCTGCGCCCACGCCCACGTGCCTTACTCCCTGCCCTCTTCATCTTGGTTGACAGATAAAGATAAGCAGAAAAGTACTAAGGCCTTAGTGTGCTTTTTCCTGAAATGCTCCTCCTAACAGGTGTAAGAAACACTAATGTTGTAAATTGTGGACTAAACTTTATTATTTTTCAAATGTGGCCTACACAAGTGTTAAGTTGTGTTTGGTGAACTTAACTTTTTTTTTGGTGCAGATCGGGCTACAGAGCTAGTTTAAATCACACGGAGACCGTGCAGACAGCCGTAAACGGCGCTGCAAGGCCAAAAAACCCTCCTCTCGGTTATCCTATATAGTGTTTTTCCACTATTTAGCTGGATACGAGTGGAAAGACACTAATAGGAATTTTTTTTTTCAAATTTTAAACTGGCTGCACTATTTGAAAAAAAGGAAATTGTTTTTCAAGGTATGAGGCAGTAACGCACCCTGAGCTGAATCCAACCGGCTATGGCTGCACACAGACTACAGGGCGAGCTGCGCTCACACAGAGACCGTGCAGACAGCCGTAAACGGCGCTGCAAGGCCAACAAACCCTCCTCTAGGTTATCCTATATAGTGTTTTTCCACTATTTAGCTGGATACGAGTGGAAAGACACTAATAGGAATTTTTTTTTTCAAATTTTAAACAGGCTGCACTATTTGAAAAAAAGTAAAATTTTTCTCTAGGTATGAGGCAGTAACGAACCCTGAGCTGAATCCAACCAGCTATGGCTGCACACAGACTACAGGGCGAGCTGGGCTCACACGGAGACCGTGCAGACAGCCGTAAACGGCGCTGCAAGGCCAAAAAAACCTCCTCTAGGTTATCCTATATAGTGTTTTTCCACTATTTAGCTGGATACGAGTGGAAAGACACTAATAGGAATTTTTTTTTTCAAATTTTAAACTGGCTGCACTATTTGAAAAAAAGGAAATTGTTTTTCAAGGTATGAGGCAGTAACGCACCCTGAGCTGAATCCAACCGGCTATGGCTGCACACAGACTACAGGGCGAGCTGCGCTCACACAGAGACCGTGCAGACAGCCGTAAACGGCGCTGCAAGGCCAAAAAACCCTCCTCTAGGTTATCCTATATAGTGTTTTTCCACTATTTAGCTGGATACGAGTGGAAAGACACTAATAGGAATTTTTGTTTTTCAAATTTTAAACAGGCTGCACTATTTGAAAAAAAGTAAAATTTTTCTCTAGGTATGAGCCAGTAACGAACCCTGAGCTGAATCCAACCGGCTATGGCTGCACACAGACTACAGGGCGAGCTGGGCTCACACGGAGACCGTGCAGACAGCCGTAAATGGCGCTGCAAGGCCAAAAAACCCTCCTCTAGGTTATCCTATATAGTGTTTTTCCACTATTTAGCTGGATACGAGTGGAAAGACACTAATAGGAATTTTTTTTTTCAAATTTTAAACAGGCTGCACTATTTGAAAAAAAGTAAAATTTTTCTCAAGGTATGAGCCAGTAACGAACCCTGAGCTGAATCCAACCGGCTATGGCTCCACACAGACTACAGGGCGAGCTGGGCTCACACGGAGACCGTGCAGACAGCCGTAAACGGCGCTGCAAGGCCCAAAAAACCCCCTCTAGGTTATCCTATGTAGTGTTTTTCCACAATAGAGCTGGAGACTGGTGGAAAAACACTAATAGGAAATTTGAGAAAAAATGTGCAGCAGGCTGCACTAAGAGCAAAAAAGGACAACTGTGTGAGGCAGTGTGAACCCCCCCTGAGCTGAATACAACCGGGTATATGGCTGCATACAGACTACAGAGTGAGCTGCACACACACACACACACAGAGACCTTGCAGAACGCTGTTAAAACAGTGCTGCAAGGCAAGAGCAAGGTGAACAGTGAAGAACACACAGCGTTTTGCTAAATTAGCCTTTGGAAAGGAAAATAAAGCAATTAGCTAGCTCGACTGGCCCTCAGTTAGAACACAGCGTCCTGTCCCTAACTGAAATCACAGCAGAGTGAGCGCAAAATGGCGCCAGCGTTTTTTATAGTGCAGAGTGACATCATTTCAGCAGCCAATCCAAGCCTTGCCAGTACTTACATGCCCACCATGCTAAACAGGATGTGCCCACACTTCCAATCATTCCTCATTGGCTGCTGCGTTCAGTTTGAATTCTGGGAACTTCCGATTCTGGTATCCGATATGCGGGAAGTATCGGAATTCGGTATCGGAATTCCGATACCGCAAATATCGGCCGATACCCGATACTTGCGGTATCGGAATGCTCAACACTAGCAGGCGCATAAAATTCATCCCATTCGCAGAAGGCCAATGAGTACAAATGTTTTTTTTTTTTATATATAGGCCACTGCTATGGGTGAGGGGATTTCTAGTCATTAGATGAGCCACGTCATGTGACCTTACACCTATTAGGTAATGTAGATCATTACATGTAAATTGGGTCCTCTATATACTGGAACAAAAAGGGGGTCCTAACCCTTGTTTGCAAACCAAATAGGCAACATGGAAGACTTAAAGAGCCCTCTGACTGGCTGCAGTGGTCACTATAGAACACCCGTTCCTCTGATTCAAATATGACCTAACTGCTGCAGTCAATCAGTGGCCTGTGGTTGGCTGCAGCAATCATTTCTAGAATTGGAAGCGAGGAGACAGGCGGGGGACACCTGCAGTATCAACGAGCAGCGGGGGTCTGGTAGATGAGTAATAAAGCACCATGGGCTCACTTTTAAACTATTAAAAAGTAATGGAGAAAGCCTTTAAGGGGAATCCCTTTCCCGCATGTACATGGCTCTCTCTTATGAACTCTATGGAAGTTACACCAGGAAATCTTTTATTTGTTCTTCTGACTAGATGGATGTCAAGGCTTTAGCAGGAAACATCCACCATTACAGGGATCTAACTGCTACGTATTTGACCAGTTGGCATTGAACCCAATTAAAACAATATAGCTGTAGTGCGATCCCTCAATAGAGAGTTTCAGGTGTCCACTAAAAGTGTCCTTCCTTACCTTTGTTTTTTGCTCAACATATCACAAGTTGAGTGAATTTAGATAACCATGGAAGAACAAGAAACCATGATTTTGTGATACTCTGTTGGGAGAAGTATATGCCATCAGTGTTTCTATGGGGTCATTCAGTGTGTGTGAAGTAGATTACAGCCTGATAAGGTTTTGCTGGCATGTCTGGATAATGTATTGAGTTTGCAATGTACAAAATTGGAGTCCTTACCAAAATTTCCATGAAGTTAAGAGTAGACACACTTAAAGCAATTCGGTGCATTCCCCTGTTGCACCAGGGAACCCTTAGCGCATGGGTGAAGCCTCCCACTGAATTCAATGTGAAGTTTGGTACATATCTTTTCCCGGCAGACTTAAAATCTGTCTTTTGGTAGATTGGATAAAACAAATCCGAATCTGTGGCATGTCAACTGAAGAGCCACAACACAAATACTGAGATTCAGCCTCCAATTTCTGCCATGGTTCTGTTGCAAATTTCCTGCACAATGAACTTTTTTGGTGAATATAGTCTAAGTGGCCACATGCCTTTCCTCTCTTTTTGGAGCATGAAAGGTATCTGGTAAAATGGACTTAATGAATTTGAGTCAAATCAAATTTGCTTTAATGGGATTTGCCGGAACTCGAAATTTTTTTTTTTTACTTGAATTGTAAATCTTTCTAGGGCCAGGGAAAAGTAAAAAATGAACTCCTCTTGCCCTTCACCTATCCTGGTGGCATAGCTCCTCACTCAGTGTTCCACTGGCTCGTTTACTCTCTCTGGAATCTGTCTTCAGTCTTCTTCACTCTTCAGCGTTGACTAGATCTCATGTAACATCTTGACGTAACGTCATGATATCATGTGAAAAGACTGGAGACAGAAGAGAAGGTTGGAGACAGGAAGGAATCGAGCAAGCAGAGGACAAGGTAGGGAGTTGTGGCACCAGGGCAGACGAGAATAATGTTTTTTTTATTTCCCTGGTTCTTAAGCCTAAGAGTCTGCTAAGACCCCCACAGTTGAAAAAACAGCTTTTACCAAATATTCGATTCACGTCCAATAAATTAAAATCAAATTTCCTTGTCGAGTTCAAAAGAATTTTGGTAATCGAATTTCTTCAGATTCGATAATACTTAAAATATTAGGATAATGTAAGACGAGCATAAGCAAATATGGATAAATAGGAGCCTAATAAAGAAGAACAAGGGACAAAAAATATGTATAACCCCCCATAACCCCATGGTCGTCTGCTACGAAAAGCATGACAAAGTTTATGATTTTTATGTTTTAAGAAAAATAGAAACATTTCGGACCTTAGGGCTCAAGCTATATCGTCGACACAAGAAGCAGTTCAACTGCAAATTCAACTCTTATACATCCATGAAAATGAATGCCTGGCGAACAAAATATTCACAGATAACTTTAATTATACAAATGAATTCTGGAGCTGTTCTCAAATTACTGGAAACAATTGAACTGTTTATTCTTCATATCTAATTGTTTCAGTGAAACATATCAGGTCGCCTTAAGGAGATATTTTCCTGGTTATTTTTTTTTAACCTTCCCTCAGCTGGAAAGATGCAAGTAGGGCAACAATTTAAAGAAATGATGCAGATTCTTCCAGGCAGGTTGAATGCTACACAAAAAAAAGAAGCACTGGAGAACATGTGCAGATTACTGACAATCCCAGCATCTGTCTAATGAAGCTCTGCCGGGCTATTTTGATACATTTTTAGATTCTAATAAAGGGGAACAAGACATGAACTGTGCTCTGTGGAAAGTGCGAATGTATCTCCAGGCAGCTCAGCAAAAATAAAAGTATTTAGTAGTTATTTTGCAACTCTAATAGAAAACATTGTTAGTTTGTTCTTGACAGGAATTTGCTGCGTAGGAAATATTGCACGAATCTGGGGGAATGTAGCTCATTATTTGGCCATTATGATGTCACGATGGCTCAAAGGGTATGACAACCATGCTGTTCTGGTGCACAGGTGAATGTTTATCTCTCACCTAGAGTAGAAGAGGACATTGTGTCTTAGACATATTGTCTACCTTTTACTATTTTGTCAAGAGAAGAGGTAGACAATATGTGCTAGAGGAGGGGTGGACTATATGTCCTAGACGAGAAGTGGACAGTATGACCTAAAGAAGACAATATGGATCAGAGAAAAAAGCACACAATATGGCCTAGAGAAGTGGTGGATATTTTGGCCAAGAAAAAAGGTGTACAAACATATTTATAGGGCCTAAATGAGTAGTGGAAAATATGAAGTAGAGAAGAGGGGAATAATGTGGCCTAGAGGAAAGATTGGCAATATGTCCTAGAGGAGAGGAGGACAATATGTGCTAGAGGACAGGTGGACAATATGTCATAGAGGAAAGGTGAACAATGCATCTGTGGCACCCCAGGAGTTTGGGTACCACAGTAGTGCTGTCTTCCTCATGGGGAGGAAAGTGCTATGTCTGGAGACAAGTGAGGTTTCCTTTGGTAGGTTTACACACACACACACACACACACACACAACACCTTCCACTTCCAGGCCAGGAGGGGGAGCACCAAGCCCTGTTTTAGGGCAGCTTCCCTCAATAAAGATCCTGGTTTAGAGGCGGAGACAGCTCAGTTTGTAGCAGAAGTCTGTGTGTGAGGACAGACAGGAGTGGAGCACAGAGGAAAGAGAGAGCTCCAGGAGGCCATGAGCAGGCCTCTGAAGAGTATCAGCGCAAGAATCCGGGTACCAGGAGCCCGAGGCTTTTGTGGATTATAAAACACAGAGCAGAACTAGAGGGTATTGTTCTAAAAGGACTTTGCCCATAATTACCTGTGGCACAGCAGCACCTAGGAGCCTGGAGTCAATGAGAACAGACCCCAGTTCTCACGGCCCGAGCTGCCTTCCATACAGATGCCTGTTCTAGGACAGCAGAATGATTAAAGACATTGATGAGACACTTAGTGGCAGCAGGGACTTAGAGACAGACAGCGCAGAGTGGTAGGCTCCCACCTGACTTACCCAGGGGAACATGCTTGTCTCTGGACTGCCTGGACTTCTCGGCCTTCCAGGGCCACGGACCGGGTCACAGCCACCGTGACATCCCCTTGTGAACACCGGACCCAGTACCGAGAACCCCTAGCCCGTGGGGCGACTCACATCCTAGAGGAGAAGCGGACAAAATGGCCTAAAGAAGAGATGGACAATATGTCCTAGAGGAGACATGGACAATATGGCCTATAATAAAAGTAGGATAAACAGAAGAAAAAAACAGCTCTCCTGTAGGAGCATGTGGTGTGAGGAAGCACAGGACTCATGTAGTTTCACGCGTGGCAAATCAGAAAAAAAAAAGTGAACCAGCTTCCAAGATAATTTTCTCCAAAGTTTATTGGTTCATTAATAAAACAGGATTAAGCAGGACATAGTTCACATGACCAGGAGTAGGAGCAACGCGTTTCAAACACACTAGGTGTTCTTTCTCAAAGCTCTGAGAAAGAACACCTATTGTGTTTGAAACGTATTGCTCCTACTCCCGGTCATGTGAACTATGTCCTGCCTGATCCTGTTTTTTATCCATGAACCAATAAACTTTGGAGAAAATTATCTTGGAAGCTAGTTCACTTTTTTCATAATAATATCAATTAGAGAGGAAGTGGACTATATGAGCTAAATGAGAGGTGGGCAAAATGACCTAGATGAGATACGGACAATATGTCATTGAGGAGAGGTTAACAATATGGATTAGAGGGGCAATTGAGAATATTTTCTAGAGAAGAGATAGACTATATGGCCTAAAGGAAAGGTGGATGATATTGATTAGAGAGGAGGTGGACAATGTGGCCTAGAAGACAGAAGGATGATGTGGCCTATAGGGCAGGTGGAGGATGTGTCCTTAAAAAATGAGGACTAAAGAAGAAACAGACAATCTAGCTTATAGGAGAGGTGAACAATGTTCCCTAGGTACAAGTCTTAAAAAAGAAGTACGGTAGATAACGTGTACTAGAGAAGTAGAGAATGTGGCCTAGAGAAAAGATAGGTAATGTGGTCTAGAGTAGAGATAGATAATGTGGCTTGAATGGTAAGTGCTAAATGTTACCTGGAGAATTTGACGTAGATATTGATGAGTGTTTAGTCCTAGAGGAGAGGTAGACAACTTGGCCTAACGAAAAGGTGGATAATGTGACCAAGATGATGGATATCCATGATGTTGTCTAAAGTTGTGTTTCTCAACCTCAGATCTAAACTACCCCAACATGGTCCAGAGAAGAGGTAGATAATGTGACATAGTGAGAAGGTTTGTGATATACTGATAGGACATGTGGACAATGTGGGCTAGAGAAAGGGTTGAAAATATAAGATGATGGAAATATGGCCTAGAAGAAAGGTAGGAAAAGGTGTGGTAGATAATGTTTCCTAGAAATGAAGTAGAAACAGTAGAATAGAGGAGAAGTTGACATTGTGTACATTAGAAATAGTGGACAATTTGAACAAAAATAAGCAGAGACATTGACAATGCGGCCTAGAGATAAATTGAATAATAAGTAGATAGAAAAAAAAGAGGCGAGAACATAGAGTTCCTTGCAGAATGGTGGTTAATGTGGCCTAAACAAGAGGTCATAAAAGTAGTGTTTGACAATATAGCCTATAAGTAGTAGAGAAAGAATGAACAATGTGTCTTGGAGAATTGGTGGCAATGTGGTCTAATGAAGATGAGAAGTGGATAATTTAGCCTACATGAGAAAGGTGGACAATGCAGCCTTAAAGAAGAAATTAAATGGAAAATGTGGCGTAGACAAGAAGAGTAGTGGACAATTTGTCCAAGGTAAAACCTGGATAATGAAGCCTAGATGATACGTGGGCAATTTACCCTACAGAATTAAATGATAAAGGTGACACATTGATACACTTACAGGAACAGTGCCGACTCAGCCGCATCACAGTACAGCAGACATGGCCACATGCAGTTCGCTATGCACGGCCCTGTCTCTTATACTGACATCACACAGCCTTCCCTGCGCTGCCTCCTTCCCAACAAAGAAGATCTTCCATCAACTATGTGGGCCAGACGGGAGACAAGAGACAAGCCAGGAGAAGCTGTGTTGTCCCCAAGCCTCATATGCAAAAACACCCCCAATTTGTGTGTATGTCTGTGTGCATAAATGATTGTGCACAACTACTTATGTATTTATATATTTATATGTTTGTGAATATGTCTTCAACTATGTATGTGCTTGTATATGTATATATTTGTGGAGAAAATGAGTATTTGATACACTGCCGATTTTGCAAGTTTCCCTCCTTTAAAGAATGCAGAGGTCTATAATTTTTATCATAAGTACACTTTAATTGTGACAGAATGTTAAAAAAAATCCAGAAAAATCACATTGTAAGATATTTGCATAATTAATTTGCATTTTATTGTACGAAATAAGTATTTGATACAATAAAAAAACAGAGCTTAATATTTGGTACAGAAACCTTTGTTTGTAATTACTGAGGTCAGAAGTTTCCAGTAGTTCTTGACAAAGTTTCCACACACTGTAGCAGGGATTTAGGAACACTCCTCCAGATCTTTCAAGTTTCGGGGCTGTCACTGGGCAACATTAAGTTTCAGCTCCCTCCAAATATTTTCTATTGGGTTCAGGTCTGGAGACTGGCTAGGCCACTCAAGGACCTTGAAATGCTTCTAACGGAGCAACTCCTTAGTTTCTTTGGTTTTGTGTTTCAGGTCATTGTTATGTTGTAAGACCCAGCCACGACTCTTCTTCAAGGCCATTAATGAGGGAAGGAGTTTGTTGGCCAAAATCTTTCGATATATTACCTCATCCATCCTCCTTTCAATATAGTGCACTCGTCCTGTCACCTTTGCTGAAAAGCACACACAAAGTATGAACTTTCCACCACCATTCTTCAAGGTTGGGATGGTGTTCTTGGGGTTGTTCTCATCCTTCTTCCTCAAAACATGTCGACTGAAGTGGATACTTAAAAGTTTTTAGGGTCTCATTTGACCACATGACCTACCCCACGCCCCCTCTGGATCATCCAGATGGTCATTGGCGAAATTCAAACAGGCCTGGACATGTGCTCGCATGAGCAGAGGGACCTTGCGTGCCCTGCAGGATCTTAATCCTTGATGGTTTAGTGTGTTACTAATGGTAAAGTTTGAGACTGTGGTTCTAGGTCTCTTCAAGTCATTGACCAGGTCCTCCTATGTAGTTCTGAGCTGATACCTGACCTTTCTCAGAAACATCCTTACCCCAGGAGGAAAGATGTTGCATGGAACCCCTGACTGAGGAAGCTTGACAGTCATCTTGTGTTTCTTCCATTTTCTAATAATTGTACCAACAGTTGTTGCCTTTGCACCAAGCTGCTTGCCTATTGTCCTGTAGCTCACCCCAGGCTTGTGCAGGTCTACAATTTTGGCCCCGGTTTTTTTAGACAGCTCTTTGGTCCTGGCCATGGTGGAGAGGTTGAAGTGTGACTGAGTGTGTAGACAGGTGTCCTTTATACAGGTAACAAGTTCAGACAGGTGTAATTAATACAGGTAATGAGTGCAGAGTAGGAAGGCCTCTTAAAGAAAAACAAACAGGTCTGTGAGAGCCAGAATTCTTGCTGGTTTGTAGGTGATTAAATACTTATTCCATGCAATAAAATGCAATTTAATTATTTTGAAATCATACAATGTGATTTTCTGCTTTTTTAATTTTTAGATTCTGTCTCTCACAGTTGACATGTACCTATGATAACAATTACAGACCTCTCCATTCTTTGTAGATGGGACAACTTGCGAAATCAGCAGTGTATGAAATACTTATTTTACCCACTATATTGTAAATATTGTATATTGTTTTATTGCATGGATAGATACTATAAATGCGTCTTGTATCAACAGATAAACCAGAACAAAGAAGGGATATTAAATAAAACCAAAATATCAGAAAAAGGAAAGAAATTAAGGTAAGAGCTGAACCCAATCAATCCCATTCCCTCTGGGATGTTTATGGCCGACTGGATTCAACTGCAATGATATAACTTGAATCAGCTTTCATAAAAAGACAATTAATATAAGGAATTATCATGCAATGCTCCTCGCATGTCATAAATGCACATTGTGGAGGAGCAGAGCCCTATATTCCTTCCTTTAAGGCCGGTTTCACACGTCCAGATAATTCCGGTACCGGAGAAATCAGTACCGGAGTTATCAATGTGTCGATGTGTCCGTGTGCTCATGTAGCACATCAGTGTGGCACACGTGCGGCAGCCGTGTGCCGCCCATGTGCTGACTGAGGACCACACGGACCGTGCAGGAGACAGCGCTACAGTTAAGCGCTGTCCCCTGCTTTTGGTGCTGAAGCCGGCATTCAGTCCTTCTCCCCAGCAGCATTTGCTGGAGAGAAGGAATGAAAAATCAAGGTTTTTTTTGTGTTAAAAATAAAGTTTGTGGTTCCCCTTCCACCTCCCATCCCCTGTGCGCCCGCCCGCTTCCCGAGAAATACTCACCCAGCTCCTGCGATGTTTGCTGTCAGCGCCGGCAGCAGGTCCTGTGTGAGCGGTCACATGGTACCGCTCATTACAGTGATGAATATGCGCATATTTATCACTGTAATGAGTGGTACCATGTGACTGCTCACACAGGACCTGCTGCCGGCGCTGAGAGCATACATTGCAGGAGCTGGGTGAGTATTTCTCGGCAAGCGGGCGGGCAACAGGGGATGGGAGGCGGAAGGGGAACCACAAACTTTATTTTTAACACAAAAAAAACCTTGATTTTTCATTCCTTCTCTCCAGCGAACACTGCTGGGGAGAAAGAATGAATGCCGGCTTCAGCACCACACGCAGGGGGGACAGCGCTTACTGTAGCACTGTCTCTCCTGCAGGCGGTTCTCCGTGTGCATGTGTGCGGGACGTATTGCGGTACGTGCTGCCGGAGAAAAGCAGACATGTCTCCGTGTTTTGTACACGGACACACGGTCCGTGAAAACACGGAGACATGTGCATAGCCCCATTTATTTGAATGGGTCTACGTGTGTCAGTGTCTCCGGTACGTGAGAAAACTGTCAGTACACGTACCGGAGACACTGACATGTGAAAGAGGCCTAAAAATGCAATCTTCATTCGCTTTGCACTTGGAGCTAGTCTAAAGTATTGGCATCTGTAAGATGTGACACTATAGGCCATGGACTCTTTCAGGAACTTTCATACGTGTATTTTGGTCTAAAAATAATTTTTGCAATTGAGTCTTGTTAAAATTTTGCAAAGTTTGGCTTTAACAAGCTTTTTATGTGCACATGTTGCATTTTGGCTGCATTTTTTCAGTGCAGATTTTTCTCAAAACCTGAAGGGTTTCCTGATGCCGGCAAAGCGAATGAGAACCTTGAAGTCTTGTGTACACGTTGCTTATTTGCTACTTTCAGATTTGGTGCAGGTTTAAATCCGTAACATGACAATTCTATCTGCAATTTTATTGCAGATTTCACCCATACTAAAGAGCGGGGAAAAATCTGCACCAAAAATACAATTCAAAAAACGCAACAAAAATGTGCGATTTTGCTGCTGCTTTTTTTTTGCCAAAAGATGCAGAAATTTTTAACGTGAGTACATACCCCGTCAGTGAGCTTTTTTCAGAAGGGAAATTTGTAACTTTTATGTGATTATTTTGTTCAAAAGTACAATTCTTCCCGCAAAACACAAGCCCTCACACGGCCATTTTGATGGAAAAATTAAAAAAAAAGTTATGGCTTTGGGAAAAACAAAAACACAAAAACGAAAATACCTCCGGTCACGAAGAGGTTAAGAAATACTTGTGTTATCAGTGATTTGAAGCCTGTGCTTTTGTGAAACTACAATTCCCAGCAGCCTTTGCAGTACAGTACCCGAGAAAGCAAAGATTGAAGAACTGATGGCAATTTATAAACCGAGCCCATAAATAAATATTTGCGTTGTATATAATGCATAATGTAAAGATTTTGCTTTCCCAATTTTTAAAATGTAACTTCATAATCATTGCTTAAAAATCCTTAAAATGATATAACAAATGTGATATCAAAAGATTAAACGTGATTTAAAAGACGCGTAATTACCGATGGGATCCATAAATACCGTCATACTGATTTATTCCCGGCCATAATCCGCTTCCTCTAAACATTACGGACAATGCACCTTGGTACTGATCTATCAAAGGTTGTATTTAACAGACAAAAAAAAAAGAGCCGATTTGCATAATGTTTGCATAATGACTCAATTTTGCCATATTAGATGCAGTGACATAACATTTTTTGATATCATAACGCTGGGTCATAAATTGACTCAATGTCATTATGCAAAATAATGCAAATGATATCATTTTTGTACAATGTTTGCTCGGGAGCTCAGCTCATGATGGAATGACCCTCATCACAGAGGGCAGTAAAAGGAAATACCTGAAATAAATGGCTTCATAAGACCACAAAGAGGAGAATTAGGCATGAATACGTTACCTTGGAGCCTCCAGATGATGCCTTAGCGCCGGAGTCGCGAGACGGAAGGGTCTGGGAACAGACTCCGGCCTCAGTCTGACGAGCGCTTATCATTCCTGATGTATTAGATTTATCCCAATAGCTATATTTGTCTTAAGGTCAATGTGCTAATATGGTGTAGAAAGATATAAATGTATCACATAATATATAGTAACATTACAATGAATAGTACAATTGGAAGAAAATGTAAAAATTTTGTAAAATATTCAGCTGTATCTAATTATCTCTCAAATATATGGACTGGATTCACTCTCTATGGCAGCGGTTTGAGGTAGGCACAGGCTTAAAGTTGTTTAGTGCAAAAGAGGTGGATTTATTGCAGTCCATAAGTCTTCACCCAAGAGAAACAGCCTTTCTCCGACAAAATGGTATAACATAAAATAAACAGTCCCCTGGACCCATTTCCAAAGGACTCCACACAAATCTGCACAGGATCACCAATCTTTCCACCTTCACATATACACCCTGAATGAGGCAGCTGAACTGCCTAAAATAGCCCGTTCCAAGTCCTGGAACTAGAGGTATAGGAACGCACGGTCCCACCCCGGTTTTCTCGCTGTTTCTAAAGCCTGGACCCAATATCCTGGTACATTAAAAATACTTCTCAGCATTGCTTCTCCAGGAACCTGCTGTAGAAGGCATTTGGTGTGCCTTCTAAATAGCTCAACACACAGCCATCAATGTCTAAACCGCTGGCAACAAGTGAGTACACCCCTGAGGGAAAATGGTCAAATTGTGCCCAAGGTGTCAATATTTTGTGCCCCCAACATTATTTTCAAGCATTGCCTTAACCTTCTCTGGGCATGGAGTTCACCAGAACTTCACAGTTTGCCACTGGAATCCTCTTCCACTCCTCCATTATGATACCACAGAGCTTGTGGATGTTGGAGACCTTGAACTCCTCCACCTTCTGTTTGAGGATGCCACACAAATGCTGAAATAAATGAAATACTGCCCTGCGACCCAGTTTCCGAAGGGAGGAGATCATGCTTTGCTTTAGTATGTCACAGTGCAGGTTGGCATTCATGGTTCCCTCAGTGAACTGTAGCTCCTCACAGCCAGCAGGACTCTTGCAGCCCCAAACCATGACACTCCCACCACCATGCTTGACTGTAGGCAAGACACAGTTGTCTTACTACTCCTCATCTGGTTACTGCCATACACTCTTGACACCATCTGAACCAAATAAGTTTATATTGGTCTAAACCACAGGACGAGGCTTTAGGAATCCATGTCCTTAGTCTACTTGTGTTCAACCAAGTGTTTGCGGCTTTCTTGTGCATGATCTTTAGAAGAGGCCTCATTCTGGAATGACAGCCATACAGACAAGTTTGATGCAGTGTGCGTTGTGTACTGTGAGCACTGACAGGCGGACCCCCTCACCCCTTTAAACATATGCAGCAATGTTGGCAGCGGATTTGACCGCTGCGGATCCACAGAAGTTTCCCATGAGTTTACAGTACAATGTAAACCTATGGGAAGCAAAAACCGCTGTGCACATGCTGCAGAAAAAAACGCGCGGAAACGCAGCGGATTACATTCCGCAGCATGTCACTTCTTTTCTGCGGATTTTCACCTGCTCCAATAGGAAACTGCAGATGAAAATCCGCAGAACAAACCGCAGTAAAAACCGCGATAAATCCGCAGTAAAAACCACGACGGGTTTTCACTGCGGATTTTGGAATTCTGCTGCGGAAAAATCCGCAGTGGAATCCGCAAAGTGTGAACTTAGCCTACAGCTGCAATAAATCAGATGGAAATCTGCTGGGAATCTGCAGGTAAAACGCAGGTCATTTTACCTGCGGATTCTGCAGAATCCGCATGGAAAAATCTGCAAACAAATCCTCAATGTGTGCACATACCACGTGCAGGAAACGCTGCGTGTCTGACGCTGCATAGAGCCGCAGCGTCAGACACGCAGCGTCCAGATGTTACAGCATAGTGGAGGGGATTTAATGAAATCCTGTCTCCACTATGCGTGGTAACACGCACGCGGCGGCCCTGCGACTCCGGACATGCTGCGCGTCTTTTCAGATCGCAGCATGTCCGTATATCTTGCGGCGACGCTGCGTCGCCGCAAGATATAGCACAGGGCCCTGTGGTGGGGAGCGATGATGCCGGATGTGTGCTGTGAACACATTTGGCATCATCGCGTCCCAGAAAGGGGGCGGAGCTTAGCGCAGAGCGGCTAAGCCGCTCCGGCGATACCGCCGGCCATCCTGAAAGTGGACACATACACTTAGTGGTTTTGCTGCAGATCTCACACATACTAATGTGTCGGGAAATTCTGCAATAAAAACAAAATGAGGCAAAAACACACGTATGTTATGCAGCATTTTTTCCTGCCAACACATCAGGATTTGCAGCAGAATTTTCTGCTGCAAATCTTAAATATATGCACCTAACCTAAAGCTATATTCACATGTTGCGTTGATGCAGCTTTTTTTTTTTTTTTTTTTTTGCTGCCTTTTAAACTAAGAACGTTTTTACAGTGACAGATAAAACTATGACATTTCAGATATCTTGTACACATGATCAATTTTGTTTCCTGACTGAATTGGAAAATTGTTGCTTTTTTGAAAACTGCAGCGTGTCAATCATTTCAGCGTTTATGCAGCATATTTTTCACCCATAGAAAGCAATGTGGTAGTGGGTCCTGGTTTTACTAGCAACCGAAAGAGCCAGTGCAGGTCTTGTGATGTCTGATTTATGGCACCTGGTGCTGTCTCACTGGGTCTGTGTGTGCAAGGTGAGGAGGCCTTACATGTGTAGCTCAGGCCGTGCTGGAGTCTGAAAGTGAAGCCCATGTGTTATATGGAGTGGAAATTTTCCATTAATAAACAACGAACTGAATCCTGTGTGTGAACCAGCGTCTACCACAGAGTCGCTCCAAGAGTTATTCAACTATGTGTGGGTGAGCTGTAAAATGGACGTACCCTTTAAAGCGGGTGGAAAGTTAAACCATTCATTCTGCATGACCGCGTCTCCGCTCATAAGCTGTTACCATCTTGTGTTCATTCTCCGCACTGCTTTGTCCTTGATACGTTGTTGCTGATTATTTTATTTTCATACACTTAACATATTCCCCCTGAGGTTCCAGCTTCCACCTTTCCTCCTGTTGTCACATTCCATTATCCGATCTGTTTCTGCTTTTCGTCATCCGCTCCTTCCATACACCAGTTATTTGCTTCCTCATTCTGCTTCTCTCTCCTTTGATCATTCTCTTCGGTCATTTTAATTGTCTTATAACAACAAGTTCAAAAGTATCTATAATTCCAAACGATGAAATAATCTACATTCTGAATGGGGCTTCTCTATTTGTATCATGTAACTTTCCTATACAGAGTTTGGCTGGGTTCACATTGCGTTAGTAGGTGTCCGCTAACGGAATCTGTTACATGGCGCAACTAACGCAATGTAACAGATCCGTTAGCGCACACATTGACCGCAATGTAACTAACGCATTGCTAACATATGCCATTTTCGGCATGCGTCAGCGATGTTCCGCTATTTTCTGACGGACCTCAAACACTGCTTGCAGCGTTCAGGGTCTGTTCTTCACTAGCGCAAATCAGGCATCTGCGCTAGCGGGATCGCTAAACGCAATCCCTTTTTGTACATTGCGTTAGCGCATTCCGTTAGCGTATGCGCTAAACGGATTGCACTAACGCAATGTGAACCTAGCCTTTCCTTTTTTATGCTTCAGAAAAACTCCACCCTTGTCCGTGGCTTGTGCCTGGTACTGCAACTAAACCTCATTAAAGTAAGATTTTTGAACCAAATAAGTAATAATAACTCCTCTAAAAATGTTCTCTAAGCTATAGTTACAAACAGTATGTAGTTTGTAACTATAGAAGAAGGCAATAAGAATACAAAAATGAGGCCAAAAAGGGAACAAAAAAAACCTTTGGGCAGATTAGTACCCAACTACTGACCCAATGCCTTTACCTTCTAACACCATTTATCAAATGACTTTTAACCCCTTCATGACCTTGGGATTTTTCGTTTTTCCGTGTTCGTTTTTCGCTCCCCTCCTTCCCAGAGCCATAACTTTATTTTTCCGTCAATTTGGCCATGCGAGGGCTTATTTTTTGCGGGACGAGTTGTATTTTTGAACGACATCATTGGTTTTAGCATGTCGTGTACTAGAAAACGGGAAAAAAATTACAAGTGCGGTGAAATTGCAAAAAAAGTGCAATCCCACACTTGTTTTTTGTTTGGCTTTTTTGCTAGGTTCACTAAATGCTAAAACTGACCTGACATTATGATTCTCCAGGTCAGTACGAGTTCATAGACACCTAACATGACTAGGTTGTTTTTTACCTAAGTGGTGAAAAAAAATTCCAAACTTTGCTAAAAAAAAAAAAAATAAAAAAAAAAAAGTGCCATTTTTCCGATACTCGTATCGTCTCCATTTTTCATGATCTGGGGTCGGTTGAGGGCTTATTTTTTGCGTGCCGAGATGAAGTTTTTAATGATAGAATTTTGGTGCAGATACGTTCTTTTGATAGCCCGGTATTGCATTTTAATGCAATGTCGCGGTGACCAAAAAAGTAATTTTGGCGTTTCGAATTTTTTTCTCGCTACGCTGTTTAGCGATCAGGTTAATGCTTTTTTTAATTGATTGGGCGATTCTGAGCACCGCGATACCAAATTTGTGTAGATTTGATTTTTTTTTTATTGATTTATTTTGATTGGGGCGAAAGGGGGGTGATTTAAACTTTTATATTTTTTTTTATTTTTTTCACATTTTTTTTTTTACTTTTGCCATGCTTCAATAGCCTCACACAGCACAATCGCCTCTGCTACATAGCAGCGATCTGCTGTTCCCTGCTATGTAGCAGAATTGCAGGTGTGCTGTGAGCGCCAACCACAGGGTGGCGCTCACAGCTACCAGCGATCAGTAACCATAGAGGTCTCAAGGACCTCTATAGTAACAATAGAGAAGCATCGCCGACCTCCGATCATGTGACAGGGGTCGGCGATGCCGTCATTTCCGGCCGCCCGGCCAAATGCGGTAGTTAAATGCCGCTGTCTAGTTAATAGGTGCGGGCAGATCGCGATTCTGCTCGCGCCTATTACGGGCACATGTCAGCTGTTCAAAACAGCTGACATGTCCCGGCTTTGATGCGGGCTCCCTGCCGGAGCCCGCATCAAAGCAGGGGATCTGACCTCAGACGTACTATCCCGTCCGAGGTCAGAAAGGGGTTAATAAAACCTTAAGGTCCCGACTATTTTTTAATTTCTGTTCTTTAATCTTTTTCTCTCCTTTGTCCAGGAGCCATAACTTTAACTTTTTTATTTTTCTATCAGCATGACCATATGAGGCCTTTGTTTTTTTTTTTTTAGCAAGATCCGTTGTAGCTTTGAATGTGCCCATTTAATTTTGCTATTCAATGTGCAGAAAAATAGGGGGAAAAAAAGGTAAAGTGGGTTGAAATAGTGTGTGTGCGGGATAATTAAATTCTGCCACTGTTTTGTTTTGAGAGTTTGTGAAAAAATACAGGGCAGTGCGAATACAGCAATACAAGACTGTGTTATTTTTCATTAGTTAAGTAACAAACAAAAAAAAGTAGCTTGTCAACATTTTTGCTTTTTTTTTTTTTAATGCAAACTTTAAACTGCTGATAAAAAGCAGTTTTTGTCAGGGTACATTTGTCTTTTGTCTTCAAAAACTTTCTGCAAAAACGCTGCAAGTGTGTGCAAGAGAGTTCAGAAATCTCATACTTTGCAGGTACTGTAAAACACTGCTGAAAAAAAGGCTATTTTCAAATACTGCATAAAAAAATGCAGAGTGTGAACATAGCCTTAAAGGGAACCTGTCACCTGAATTTGGTGGGTCCTTTTTTGGGTCATATGGGCGGTGTTTTCGGGTATTTTATCAACCCCTGCTTTGCCGCTGTGTTCCGGGACATAATGGTTTTCAGCTTTGCCCGCAGTTGGGCAAAGCATACTGCATGTGCGCATGGCAAGATTGCTTTGCGCACGCATTAATTAGGGAGGAAAGCGAATCAACAACAAGTCAATCTTGCGACCAGCGTGCGGCCAGCGGGAAAAAAGAGGTTAATAAAAGACCCGAAAACGCCACCAATATGACCCAAAAAAGGACCCACCAAATTGACAGGTTCCCTTTAATGAATCAGCAGGGTGCAGAGTGCCGTCTTGCTACAAAGCTTACTCTTGTCTGGGACTTGAGTAAGATTTGTGGTGTAAGGAAACCCACCGCTAGTTCTAACCACTTAGTTGCAACTGAGTGAAAATGACATGAAAATGCCAAAAAACGCAGAAAAAAATTGCGCAGCCTCATGGTGCACATAAATTTTGCAGCTTTGATAAATCGGGGCCGTAATTTTTTTTTTCACTTTTCCGTCAATTTAGCCAATTGGGAGTTTGTTTCTTGCATGATGACCTGTTGGTTTTATTGACCCCATCTTGGGGTACATACAATATTTTGATTGCTTTTTATTTTTTCAAGATGTTTGGTGACCACAAACTAAGTTCTGGCTCTTCACGCCGCATTCAGACTTCCATTTTTTTGCGTACAAGTGTAATCGGTGGTTTTCACAGGTAGCACTCATACCTGTGATAGTCAATGGAGCCATTCACATGTCAGCAGTTTTTTTTTTTTTGTAGACCAAGCTGTTCACGAAAAATCACCGAAACGTATGATTTTGATCAGAGAGACGGATCAAAATCGCCAAAGCAAGTCTATGGGTCACACACAATCATACTGCACTTGGTTTACATCTTAGTGTGGTCTATTTTTCTCGAGAGAAAAATGAAAGCCTCAGTTAGGCCTTAATTTTTTTATATGATTTAACGATACATTCAACTTTGTTTTAAAAATTTGAGAAAAATGTTTAGACTAAACATAAAGAGCATATTTGATTTTGCCCCAAATTCATGAAACTTGAGCCAATTTTGAAGAGTTTGGTGCAAAAAGATAAACAAATATCGCAAGACATAAAAAGAAGAAAAAAAAAACAAAACAGGCAAATGATTAATCAGGTTCTCAGTCTTTCTGTCTGTAAACTTTAACTATTGAAGTTGCTTTTCTTAATTTATACAAACTCATTGAGTGTGGACTCAACATCTTTTTATGTTCTAGGAAAAACTGGACTGCTACGTATGTCGTGCTTTCCGAAGAACGGCTGGAATTCTACAAGGACGCCAAGGAGCTGACAGCAAATATGGTCAGTGCATTCTAAAGACTTCTATAGTTTGGATCTAGTAGGCGATGGCGCTGACGTATCACTCTTTAGTTGGATAACATGACCTGTCCATTACAACTTTGAGAAGCCATGAGATCACTTTATGTTCAGTGGGGACCATACAGTCCTCAAAATGAAGGACAGTAGGACTAGTTAAGCAGTTTTTCATGCAAAGTGATGCTCCCATGTTATGCAGACAACTTTTTGAAGTGGTTTTTGCTTTTTTATCAACATCGACAGGCACCCCAATGGCTAGACCTCCACCAATCAGGAAATTATTTTTTTTAATTTTATTTAATAACACAACCCATCTGATTTTCTTGCATGACTTGACTTACTGCAGATTTTTGCTTCTGCAAACACCAATATGACGCATGTATATTTCCCAAGTGGTGCATGCATTGGCTAAAGAACTAAACATTGCATCTAGACTGCACAAGTCTTATGATGTTCCTTTGTCATTTTATTATTTTACTGTATTATAAGTGTAGAGGATCCATGATTCTTTCTGTCAAAGCATCATATAAGCCAAAGATCACTTTTTAAGGGGGCCTCATCAGTCACTGCCAAAGTCCATCGCATTGAAGATCCAGCACTGTGTTGTGGCTTCCACCTATTACTCAACCCATAAAAACAGATGTAATCTGACCCAAAAACTCCTAAAGATTAGAAAGTTATCCGATTGACAGTTTCATAAGAAATTATAACCGAAAAAAGGAGACATTTTTTTCCCAACTGTAGAGTGAAACTAAGGCTCGACTTTTCATTTTGTGATAAATTTGGGTTCCACCAAAATGTTTCTCTAATGGCGAAAAAAAATTATGCAAAGCCACTAGAATAATGTCCCTTAATTTATATTTTTACCCTACAGGGAAACATTGTGGTCAGATTACAATTGTGGAAAGCTATGATTTTATCTTAACCATAAATGTCCCCTATGGGGGGGGGAAATGAAAAACCCAAGGATTTGTATACCCTTGAAACTCTAATGATTGTCATTGGACCAGTCGTGATTATTTTTCCCTTTAGTAGAACATTACATTTGTGATTTTTACATGACTTTGATGCTTTTACCAACTCTTGAACAAAATTTCCAGTAGTTCATCCTTAGCCAAATGTAACCTCTTATAGAAAGGCATTGAATTCCAAAAATGCATTGCTTAAAGTGTTTCAAGAAGTAACTTAGAAATATTACGGGGACTCAATACTGCCCAAAACATTAAGTCCAAGTGCTAAAATATAAAAACAACTAATCTCTTACTGTTGATGAAAAGAAAATAAAATTACATAAAATGTAATAATAAGGGCAGAAATGCGAGTCTAGTATTGCGCATAAATTAGTAAAATGCGTGATTCCTGTCCTAGAAAGCCAACGGTAGCGCTCGCTATTTCTTCTATTGCAACTGTTACAGTTTTAGAAGCAAGCACTTGCAGCAAATTCCACTTTGTACTTTTTTTTTTTTTTCCACATTGTGCCCGAGGAGGGAGCATTGATCTTCGTTTTCCCAGATATGACAGATAAGTTGTTGAGACAAATCTGGCATGTATTCTTATAGCCTTAGATATAATGCTGTGAAAGTTTACAAACCTCTGTGTGGCAATAAAGGGAGAACAAGTCAATGAGAGGATGATGGTGCAGGGACATACAGAAACGCGTTTGACAGAGCCCCATTGTGAAGGATACCCAAGGCTGGATGAGACCTGCCATACCTTATTGGAATGATGGCTGCCCGAGAAGGTGATTTTCAAGCTGGAGTCACTTAGAATAAGCCATTTCCTCTTTTGGCAGGTGACAAAGATCAGTTTAGTCCTCGCTGCCAAGAGTATCTGTCATAACGTATCTCTTTCTAATAAATGAAGAAAATATGAAAAACAAAGCAGGAAGGAAAGTGATATTTTTTATTTGTCACTGACTCAAGCATGGAGAGGACAACTTGTTGTCACAAAGCAAAGTCAGTAGAAATGAACATCAGGCTGCGCCTCTTGACGGCAAATTCACCACTGTTGACCATCTAGGAATAACAGTGTATTAGAAAAAAAAACATTATAGGGTTTAAGACAGAGTTAAAAAATTGAGGAAAATTTTTTTCATTTGAAGAAGGCTAAACAATTTCTTTTTTTATGAAATCTTCTAGATTTCCCCCCAAAAATTTTGTGCTACATAATTATCTAGCGCAGAGTGAGCTTTAATGAGGTTGTCCATTCAATTAGAATTTTTTGAAAACAAAAAAAGATTTATAGACCATGGAATGCTCCTCTGGCTCTTTAAATATATAAGTAGCCTCTTCAGAAGGAAAAGGAGGCTTCTCACCCAGCCAAAGAATATATCTTGGTTTGCGCTGAGGAGCGGCAAACACCCTAAAACATACACTGTGTGCAGAATTATTAGGCAAGTTGTATTTTGATCACATGATACTTTTCATACATGTTGTCCTACTCCAAGCTGTTCAGGCTGAGAGCCAACTACCAATTAAGTAAATCAGGTGATGTGCATCTCTGTAATGAGGAGGGGTGTTGTGTAATGACATCAAAACCCTATATAAGGTGTGCTTAATTATTAGGCAACTTCCTTTCCTTTGGAAAAATGGGTCAGAAGAGAGATTTGACGGGCTCTGAAAAGTCCAAAATTGTGAGATGTCTTGCAGAGGGATGCAGCAGTGTTGAAATTGCCTAACTTTTGTTATGTGATCACCGAACAATCAATCGTTTCATGGCAAATAGCCAACAGGGTCGCAAGAAGCGTGTTGGGCAAAAAAGGCGCAAAATAACTGCCCATGAATTGAGGAAAATCAAGCGTGAAGCTGCCAAGATGCCATTTGCCACCAGTTTTGCCATATTTCAGAGCTGCAGCATTACTGGAGTAACAAAAAGCACAAGGTGTGGGATACTCAGGGACACGGCCAAGGGAAGGAAGGCTGAAAAACCACCACCTCTGAACAAGAAACATAAGATAAAACATCAAGACTGGGCCAAGAAATATCTTAAGGCTGACTTTTCAAAGGTTTTATGGACTGATGAAATGAGAGTGACTCTTGATGGGCCAGATGGATGGGCCAGAGGCAGGATCAGTAAAGGGCAGAGAGCTCCACTCCGACTCAGACGCCAGCAAGGTGGAGGTGGGGACTGGTATGGGCTGGGATCATCAAAGATGAACTGGTGGGACCTTTTCGGGTTGAGGATGGAGTGAAGCTCAACTCCCAGACCTACTGCCAGTTTCTGGAAGACAACTTCTTCAAGCAGTGGTACAGGAAGAAGCCGGTATCGTTCAAGAAAAACATGATTTTCATGCAGGACAATGCTCTATCACATGCCTCCAACTACTCCACAGCGTGGCTGGCCAGTAAAGGTCTCAAAGAAGAAAAAATAATGACATGGGCCCCTTGTTCCCCTGATCTGAACCCCATAGAGAACCTGTGGTCCCTCACAAAATGTGAGATCTACAGGGAGGGAGAACAGTCCACCTCTCGGAACAGTGTCTGGAGGCTGTGGTGGCTGCTGCACGCAATGTTCATCGTAACAGATCAAGCAACTAACAGAATCTATGGATGGAGGCTGCTGAGTGTCACCATAAAGAAAGGGGGCTATATTGGTCACTAATTTTTTGGGGGTTTTTTTTTTGCATGTCAGAAATGTTTATTTCTAAATTTTGTGCAGTTTATATTGGTTTACCTGGTGAAAATTAACAAGTGAGATGGGATTATATTTAGTTTTTATTAAGCTGCATAATAATTCTGCACAGTAATAGTTACCTGCACAAACAGATATCCTAAGATAGCCAAATCTAAAAAAGAAACCCACTCCAACTTCCAAAAATATTAAGCTTTGATATTTGAGCCTTTTGGGTTGATTGAGAACATAGTTGTTGATCAATAATAAAAAATAATCCTCTAAAATACAACTTGCCTAATAATTCTGCACATAGTGTGTGTCAGCAAATTTAGTTTCTGGTTTAGATTCTTATCCTAAGTTATGCGGCAAGGCTTGAAAAAGGGTGGTGCCAGAGATCAACTCATCTTCCTTCTGAAAAGGCTATATCCATATGAAAAAAGTTTATAATTAAACTATGAAAAGAAATGATACTTGCCTTACCAATTCCTTCCTGCTCTCATGCCGATGCTCTACTGGTCCTTTTGTAAGTCTTTGGACTCCTTTGTTCCAGGAAAGAAGTATCTTGCCTCGCCAAATCAGATCTTTTGCTTTGCACTGAGGAGGGGCAAACCCCCAGAAACACATGTCTACAAATGGAATTTCTGGTTTGGCTCCTTAACCCAAGTCATATGGCAACGCTCATTAAAGGGTCAATATTGACTTTTAGAATTGCTACCTCAATAGTTGGTGGCAGAGATCAAATGCTCATCCTTCCGAAAAAAAAAAAGGTTATAATTTTATAATGGGAGATTATAGCAAAATGATACTCCTCTTTTTTACTGTTAAACAGACCCTTGCTTCGCAGTTTAGTTTTTTTTTCAAAATATGCATTTTGGTAAATGTGGATATTTGTAATATTTGAGTAGAATTTAAATATGTATTTGCACATCTTTTCCACACTATGTAACATTAAGTGATTTGTAAAAAATAACATTTATATAAATAATTTTCAGCCCTAATAATATATATATATTAGGACCCTGTGCGCAATTTGCTGCTTCTTAACTCTCATCATTGTATCTATTAGCCCATGTACAATGACAATTTACGAAAACCGTCTCATTAGAGATCATAAAAGTCTATAAAATACTCCAGTTCTATCTGTGCCCATATATCTTTTCTTTCTGCAATGTTCATCCATGATTGAGTCTTCCTATAGGAAAAACATTTCTTTTCATCTGACTTTTATTTGGATAGTGATTTGCTTGTTAAATATTTCCACCTTCTGCTTTCGATATTACAGATTTTGTATCTTGTGTTTATAATTAGTGAAACTTTTTGATGGGTTAAAAAAAAAAATCTTTCAAAATTTGAAAATGGGTAAAGAAATCATAGAAATAAAAAGTTAGGAAAACTTCTCTAATTTTATATTTATTTTGTATAAATTGTGAAACAGGTAATATATCCGCAATGTTTGTGTTTATAAGTTTAGACACAATCGAAGGTCTAACATGTTCAGAGATCTTAATGAAGTGGTCAATGAGGGTACATAAACCAACAGTCGAGTGGAGTTGCACCTACTAAGGCCCATGATTGGCTGCAGTTGTCTGGAACTCTGATAACTCCCCATTCAAGTCACCCGACCGCTGCAGCCAATCATGGTAATTAGTCGTCAAGTGATCGAAGAATGGACCATCATTACTTCTGTACAGCTAGTGACCGCAAAAACAAACAGGTTTAGAGTAGATGAGTAAATATCACTTAATTGTTTTTTTAACTTATTTGTATCTAAAAGCAAATGTGTTTTCATGTTTCCAGAAATCCGGCACTAAATCTGAGTACATAGATCTACGGGGGGCGCTGATTGAGTGGACAAATGAGAAATCCAGTCGGAAAAATGTGTTCCAGGTAAAACAATATTTTCTTCAAATTTTAAGCTTGTGGTGACTTATTGCATCTAATCAAGACCATGAGAGGAGAACAATGCACAATGTTGCCGCATCAAATATTTCTCGATAGGGACATGTAGAACTGTCACCAAAATTCCCAATTCCATCTTAGACCTGATGAAGCTGGTGTACTTAGTTTGAAAGCCTATCGAAGCGATGTGTGTGTATATGTATGTCCATATGTGTGTGTGTGTATGTATGTATGTATGTATGTATATATATATATATATATATATATATATATATATATATATATATATATATATATATATATATATATCAGTACAGGCCAAAAGTTTGGACAAACCCTCTCATTTAAAGATTTTTCTGTATTTTCATGATTATGAAAATTGTACATTCACACTGAAGGCATCAAAACTATGAATTAGCACATGTGGAATTATATACTTAATTTCAGTTGTTTCACACTTTTTTGTTATGTCTCATATTCTAGGTTCTTCAAAGTAGCCACCTTTTGCTTTGATGACTGCTTTGCACACTCTTGGCATTCTCTTGATGAGCTTCAAGAGGTAGTCACCGGGAATGGTTTTCACTTCACAGGTGTGGCCTGTCAGGTTTAATAAGTGCCATTTCTTGCCTTATAAATGGTGTTGGGACCATCAGTTCTGTTGTGCAGAAGTCTGGTGGATACACAGCTGATAGTCCTACTGAATAGACTGTTAGAATTTGTATTATGTAAAGAAAAACGAGTGGCCATCATTACTTCAAGAAATGAAGGTCAGTCAGTCTGAAAAATTGGGCAAACTTTGAAAGTGTCCCCAAGTGCAGTGGCAAAAACCATCAAGCGCCACAAAGAAACTGCCTTACATGAGTACCGCCTTAGGAAAGGAAGACCAAGAGTCACCTCTGCTTCTGAGGATGAGTTTATCCGAGTCACCAGCTTCAGAAATCGCAGGTTAACAGCAGCTCAGATTAGAGTCCAGGTCAATGCCACACAGAGTTCTAGCAGCGGACACATCTCTACAACAACTGTTAAGAGGAGACTTTGTGCAGCAGGCCTTCATGGTAAAATAGCTGCTAGGAAACCACTGCCAAAGACAGGCAGCAAGCAGAAGAGACTTGTTTGGGTTAAAGAACACAAGGAATGGACATTAGACCAGTGGAAATCTGTGCTTTGGTCTGATGAGTCCAAAATTGAGATCTTTGGTTCCAACCACCGTGTCTTTGTGCGACGCAGGAAAGGTGAACAAATGGACTCTACATGCCTGGTTCCCACCGTGAAGCATGGAGGAGGAGGAGGTGTGATGGTGTGGGGGTGCTTTACTGGTGACACTGTTGGGGATTTATTAAAAACTGAAATGCAAACTGAACCAGCATGGCTACCACAGCATCTTGCAGTGGCATGCTGTTCCATACGGATTGCGTTTAGTTGGACCATCATTTATTTTTCAACAGGACAATGACCCCAAACACACCTCCAGGCTGTGTAAGGGCTATTTGACCAAGAAGGAGAGTGATGGTATGCTACGCCAGATGACCTGGCCTCCACAGTCACCAGACCTGAACCCAATAGAGATGGTTTGGGGTGAGCTGGACCGCAGAGTGAAGGCAAAAGGGCCAACAAGTGCTAAGCATCTCTAGGAACTCCTTCAAGATTGTTGGAAAACCATTCCCGGTGACGACCTCTTGAAGCTCATCAAGAGAATGCCAAGAGTGTGCAAAGCAGTCATCAAAGCAAAAGGTGGCTACTTTGAAGAACCTAGAATATAAGACATAATTTCAGTTGTTTCACACTTTTTTGTTAAGTATATAATTCCACATGTGTTAATTCATAGTTTTGATGCCTTCAGTGTGAATGTACAATTTTCAAAGTCATGAAAATACAGAAAAATCTTTAAATGAGAAGGTATGTCCAAACTTTTGCTCTGTACTGCATATATATTTACACACACGCAAAGTGTATGTATTGTGACAGTCACTGGCAGAGTAGTAGAAGAGATATGTGTCACTGCACTTTTTTTGTGTACAGATTGTCTGATCTGTGCCCATCGATGAAACATGGGGTCACAGATCTAAGTTGAGCACTTCTGTGTCAATACGAGGGGTTTTCCACAACTCGCTAGGTCAGAAGTGTTGACCATCACAATGACATGTCAAAGGTTTTCAATAATATCGGAAGCTCTTCCAATGTGTACGTTGAGGTTACGTCCAATAGATCTACAACCATCGGCAAAGCTGCCGTTATGGTAAACGGTCTTCAGACGGGATGACCTCTTTAATTGTAATACAATGCAAAGTAATAGCTGTCCTGGCTAATTGGTTATCTCATTGCTATCTTACAGTTGCCTCTTGCACATTGTGACAGCATTATACACTATGTAAAGAAACAAAACATCATTTTATGATCCCAAGAACATAAAGGTCAATGTAAAATGAAAACATTACGTCCCTTCTGGTCCATGGGCTTCGAGCGTGAGAAGAGGGAAGCAAAGCATTGTGTTATTGTTATTTATTTATTTTCATTACCTCTGGTATAATGAAAGGCCACACAGTGAAACGAGGCAATAATTAGCCCGGCTGATGTGTTCTCTTTAGAAATGTCAGTAAAAATTCCGTTGTCGAAATTAGCCTGAGTTTTCAATTTAAGACCATGAATTATTGATTGTATATGGAAAATGACCACTGAATAATTTGGATAAGAGGAATCAGTGAGACGAAATTATACCTGTTAGCAATGTTTACATTTAAAATCCATTATATCGGAGGGGAGATATTAATTACAGCCATATAATGAGACGGTTGCAGGTGCTTATGCCTGTATTATGTATTAGGGTTCGTAGAGCTGTTGGTTTTAATAATACGGAGAATTCATTGCTTATTATTTTCTGTTTAAATTAGCGCGAGCGGAGAAATGTTAAGGTGAAGCGGAGAACGAGCGGATGAAAAATAGACAGCGGGGACAATTACTTTCTCTTTAAACGCAATTACAAGTCTGTTTGGTGCCGTCAAGGAAGGTTAGGGCTTTCCATCACGGGCGATGCTGAAGGGGCGATTTATGGGAAGATCGCCTAGCTTGAAACATTTTTTGCTAAGTGCACTTTGGTGTTTGGACTGAAATTTAAGGCGCTGAGGATTAAAAGGATTACAATATAATCTTAAATAATCCTAACTGTCATTTACACAGAAATGGTGGTAATAACGAAATAAAACCGCATTAAGGACTGGCGCTCGGCTGATGAGGTTCTTGTTGTCCTGTGATTACCTCTTCTGAGAGTATGGAGGAATCAGATCTCTGTAGAGAGGTGGCAGAGCGGAGTTTGTTGGATGCAGCACAGCAAAGTCGGTCATTTTGCGTATTTCAACATTTTATCTTTTAGAGTCTCTGTTTATCACAGGACTATTGCACACTGCAAGATGAGTAACTGAGAGTAGTTGTGATCTGGATTTTTCTTTATCTTTCAAGTAACAGCTAGGAAAGGTGGTGATCGGCAATGAGCGAGTCTGCTGAAAGCCAGTTTGGCAAATCGGCTTCAATTTGTCCAAGAAATTCGAGTCACGTCAATTTTGTTTACTGAAAGTCAAAAGTTCTTTCCTATGCTCCAGAGCATAGTAAACATAGATTAAAAAAAATAAATTATAATTACTTTGCCTTAGCCCTCGTGTGTCCAGCTGCATTTACGCTTCCCGGTCCGGTCTGCCACAGCCGAGCTTCTTCGCAACTGACCAAACCTTTATGTCAAGATGTCGCACAAGACAGAGACAATGTCAAGGAGTAGAACTCCTGCAGTGTCATGACTTATGACAATACAAGTTGAAGTTGTGACATTTTGAGGTCTGGTCAAGCGCAGAGGAACCAAAGATACTGGGACACATCAGACTGGGTCAGATTGGATGCAGGAAAATAAGTCCAGAGTGGATAGAGGCTGCTGGACAAGTGATGGTGAATAGTGCTGAGCGAGTATACTCGTTGCTCGGGTGACCTCCGAGCATTATTTACTTTTCGTCACCTCAGCTGAATGATTTACAGCTACTAGCCAGGCTGAGTATATGTGGGAGTTGCTTGGTTGCTAGGGAATTCCCACATATAATCAAACTGTCTATCAGTCACAAATCATCCAGCTTCCGAGGGGGTGGGGACTAAATCTCTGAGCAGTCATAAAAACTTTGAGACCATCCGAGCGTGCTCGAGAACCTGAGCAACGAGTATACTCGCTCATCACTAATGGTGAAGTATTTTTTTTCTTTTTTTTCTTAGTTTAACTCCTTTTTGGCGCTGTACAATGAAATGAAATGAATTTGCACAAATCAAAATCAAAATAAAATATAGATTTACCTAAATCTATAAACTGTGGGAAATTCTAATTAAATTTAATTAGTTTAGAATTGATCTCTAGTGGCTCCCCTATAATTAAGTGTCCAACGCCGGACCCTTTTGGGCATAAATTCCAAGCCAGAAAGTTATCTACAGAAAGACTAGAGTCTCATAAGTCTGCCACTCCCTGGTCTTTACAGGTGATTTCTCAATAGTCATCTGATTATCATCACAGGTAGGGTTACAATGACAGGTACACATTCAATATAGGTAACACAGGGTACAGCATCAGTATTCAGAATAGGGGATGTCACAGCTCACCTCCTCCTCCTGTACAATGACTGATAATAGCTCTATATACAGTTGATAACACAGGATCCACCATTCACAATAGGTGAAGTCACAGCTCATCTCCTCCTCCTGTACAATGACTGATAACACCTCTATATACAGTAGATAACACAGGATCCACCATTCACAATAGGTGAAGTCACAGCTCACCTCCTCCTCCCTGCACAGTGACCTATGCACATTTCATAGAAAAGGCCCTCTTCACTTTTGTCAATGAGTCATTTCCATTCTGCAGGTTCCCATGGTCCATGTTGCTGCTGTAAATACTGTTAACAGTAACTCAAGTAAAGTGTTAAAGAAATGTACAACCTGAAAATAAAAGTAGACTTCCTTTACGGACAAGGGCCCCATGTACTGTTCTTAGACGGGTTCCCCATCTGTGTTCTATCTGATTCCTTCCATGAGTAACACAGCAGAACTTATGATAAGAATATTTGTTGATTCTCTCATTGGGAAATATTAAATTAGAACTGACTGATCTTTATTAATCTGCTCAACATGCAATCAAGTGTAGGAGACCAATGAAGAATCTTCCATATCCTTCCGTAATACAACCATTGAAGCATCTGTGACCCGATTAGCATAAAATAACCTAGATGCTCAATCTTTCATGCTTCCTAAACCTTACAAAGCCATGGCCGCTGCACATAAACTTCCTTACAATAGATTTTTTTATTTATTTGCCTACTTGGTCTTGTCTCAGCTGTTTGCCTTTCTGAATTCAATATGTTTGACAGGTCACCAGGGAAGATCCCTGCATTGTATCTGACCTTATTGTACATTTGGCCCGTGGTAAGAAAGTGCTCAAGGTCCTCCAACAAGCAATCTTGGCATAATGAACTTCTTCCTTGAAGGGAGATGTTTGTTGTTTCAGTGTCGGTTAAATGTAACACATCATATTAATTGACACAGAACAATGTTTTTCGTTTGTTTTGTCTTTTTTTCCCCGAGTTTGCCTTTTTTCACTTTTTTTATTTTTTTTATTTCTATAACATGTTTGTTACTAATCAGAATTATTATAGCTGGGATTATGTGATGTGTCATGTGCTACTGAATCTCTAACATTAGAATTGGTTCACCATGTAAGAACCTCGTTTGCTAAAAGTTATAAAAATAAGATATATACACAGTACAGATCAAACGTTTGGACACACCTCATTTAAAGATTTTTCTGTATTTTCATGACTATGAAAATTGTACATTCACACTGAAGGCATCAAAACTATGAATTAACACATGTGGAATTATATACTTAACAAAAAAGTGCGAAAAGCACCATTTCTCAGCCAATGAAGGTAAACGCAGAGTGTGGGCAGCGTGATGACATAGGTCCTGGTCCCCACCATCTTAGAGAAGGGCATTGCAGTGATTGGCTTGCTGTCTGCGGCGTCACAGGGGCTATAAAGGGGCGTTCCCGCCGACCGCCATGTTACTGCTGCTGATCTGAGCTTAGGGAGAGGTTGCTGCCGCTTCGTCAGAAGCAGGGATAGCGTTAGGCAGGGTCCATTAACCACAAAACCGCTTGTGCTGTAGCGATTTCCACTGCCCAACACCACCTTCGGTGTGCAGGGACAGTGGAAGCTACATTTTTTTTTTCCCCCTCAGCGCTGTAGCTCATTGGGCTGCCCTAGAAGGCTCCCTGATAGCTGCATTGCTGTGTGTACGCCGCTGTGCAAACCAACTGCTTTTTTCAAAGCACAAATCCTCTTGTTCCTTCCTTTCTGCACAGCTATCTTGTTTGTTTGTCCACACTTTTTATTTAATTTGTGCATCAGTCCACTCCTTATTGCTGCCTGCCATACCTGGCTGAGATTACTGCAGGGAGATAGTAATTGAAGGACAGTTCCTTTTTTTTTTTTTTTTTTTTTTTTGTGGGAGATTAAGATTGACATTTCTGCTAGTGCCATCCCTGTGTGTGCCATCTCTCACTCAGTGGGCCATAGAAAGCCTATTTATTTTTTTGCTTCATTTGGGTTATAAAATCTACCTGAAAAAATCACTACATCAATCAGTGGGAGAAAAATATTGGCCTCAGGGCTTGTTTGCCACTCCTGACTCCTGTGTGTGCCATCTCTCACTCAGTGGGCCATAGAAAACCTATTAATTTTTTTGCTTCATTTGGGTTCTAAAATCTACCTGAAAAAATCACTACATCAATCAGTGGGAGATTAATATTGGCCTTTGGGCTTGTGTGCCAGTCCTAAGCGTGCCATCTCTCTCACAAATAGTGGGCCATAGAAAGCCTATTTATTTTTTTTTTTTTTTGGTTTTATAAATTCTCCCTGAAAAAAAAAAAAGGGAGATTAATATTGGCCTTTGGGCTTGTGTGCCAGTCCTGAGCGTGCCATCTCTCTCACAAATAGTGGGCCATAGAAAGCCTATTTATTTTTTTGGTTGATTTGGGTTCTAAATTCTACCTGAAAAAATCACTAAATCAATCAGTGGGAGATAAATATTGGCCTCTGGGCTTGTGTGCCACTCCTGACTCCTGTGTGCGTCATCTCTCACTCAGTGGGCCATAGAAAGCCTATTTTTTGTTTTATTTGTTTTCTAAATTCTCCCTGAAAAATCATTTTATTTTATTTTGTTTCTAAAGTCTCCCTGAAAAAAAAAAAAAAACAAAACAGTGGGAGATTAATATTTACATTTGTGCTTCAGTGACAGTCCTGCGTGTGTGGCATCTCTCTCATTTGGTGCCACCAACAACAGAGTGTGTAACATTGTGCCTGATTTTCGTTGTGGTCTCACCCACCTGTAAAGAGGTAGCTAAATCATACTGAAGTTATAGCTCACCGTGGAAGTTGTGTGACAGCAACAAATACCGTTAGTTTGGTTACGTTTTTAAAACAATGAGGAAGTCTGGTGGAAGAGGTCGTGGCCGGGGGCGTTCATTGTCAGCTGGTAATGAGGGTAGTGGTAGTGGTGGAGCATCAGGTGGTCGTGGGAAAAAAAATATTGCACCTAAGTCTGGAGCTGTGGAGCCAGGTTCGTTGTCTGGCTACACAAGGCCTCGAACGCTCCCTTTTCTGGGAGTAGGAAAACCGCTTTTAAAGCCGGAGCAGCAAGAGCAAGTTTTGGCTTATCTTGCTGACTCAGCCTCTAGCTCTATTGCCTCCTCTCGTGAAACTGGTAAATGTCAAAGCAGCGCGTCGTTAGTGGATGTTCATGGTCAGGGACAAGTCGCTTCCTTGTCCTCTTCAGCAAAAACAACAACAGAGAAGAATGCAGCAGGCGACACAACGGGTTACTCCATGGAGCTCTTTACACATACCGTCCCTGGCTTAGAAAGTGAAGCAGTTAACAGTCCATGCCCATTACAAGTTGAATCTGACATGGAGTGCACTGATGCACAGCCACAGCCAGACTACTATGCTGGTCCTTTGACTCAGACCACAACATTGCCCTCGCAGGGTGCTGATCAAGAATCAGACCCTGATGAGACTATGTTGCCCCATCACGAACGCTATACCACCGACCGACACGGTGACACAGACGAAGTTGCACATGAGCTACAAGAAGAGGTAATAGATGACCCAGTTCTTGACCCCGATTGGCAGCCATTGGGGGAACAGGGTGCAGGCGGCAGCAGTTCTGAAGCGGAGGAGGAGGGGCCGCAGCAGGCATCAACATCGCAACAGGTTCCATCTGCCGGGCCCGTATCTTGCCCAAAACGCGTGGCAAAGCCAAAACCTGTTGGAGGACAGCGTGGCCATCCGGTTAAAGCTCAGTCTGCAATGCCTGAAAAGGTATCCGATGCTAGAAAGAGTGCAGTCTGGCATTTTTTTAAACAACATCCAATTGATCAGCGCAAAGTCATCTGTCAAAAATGTTCAACTACCTTAAGCAGAGGGCAGAATCTGAAAAGTCTCAATACAAGTTGCATGCATAGACATTTAACCACCATGCATTTGCAAGCTTGGACTAACTACCAAACATCCCTTAAAGGGACTCTGTCACATGAATTTGGCGGGACTGGTTTTGGGTCATATGGGCGGAGTTTTCGGGTGTTTGATTCACCCTTTCCTTACCCGTTGGCTGCATGCTGGCTGCAATATTGGATTGAAGTTCATTCTCTGTCCTGCATAGTACACGCCTGCGCAAAGCAATCTTGCCTTGTGCAGGCGTGTACTATGGAGGACAGAGAATGAACTTAAATCCAATATTGCAGCCAGCATGCAGCCAGCGGGTAAGGAAAGGGTGAATCAAACACCCAAAAACTCCGCCCATATGACCCAAAACCAGTCCCGCCAAATTCAGGTGACAGGTTCCCTTTAAGGTTGTAGCACCCTCGGCCAATGAAGCTAGTCATCAACGCAACATCCCTTCCGGCAGTGTAGGGCCACCATTTTCCGCACCACCTGCAGTATCTGTGCAGGTTTCTTTGCCAGGCCAAAGCAGTCAGGGTCAGGGAATCACCAGTTTCGTAGTAGGAAACACTGCATCTAGGGCACCGGCGGCAACAATACCATCTCCCACCGTCTCTCAGTCTGCCATGTCCACCGGCACCCCCGCTAGTTCCACGATCTCCAGCTCTCCAGTCCAGCTCACCCTACATGAGACTATGGTTAGAAAAAGGAAGTACTTAGCCTCGCATCCGCGTACACAGGGTTTGAACGCCCACATAGCTAGACTAATCTCGTTAGAGATGATGCCCTACCGGTTAGTTGAAAGCGAAGCTTTCAAAGCCCTGATGGACTACGCTGTACCACGTTACGAGCTACCCAGTCGACACTTTTTTTCCAGAAAAGCCATCCCAGCCCTCCACCAGCATGTTAAAGAGCGCATCGTCCATGCACTCAGGCAATCTGTGAGCACAAAGGTGCACCTGACAACAGATGCATGGACCAGTAGGCATGGCCAGGGACGTTACGTGTCCATCACGGCACACAGGGTGAATGTTGTGGATGCAGGGTCCACAGGGGACAGCAATTTTGGGACAGTTCTGCCTAGCCCACGGTCTAGGAAACAGTTGGCTGTAGCCGTTCGCACCCCCTCCTCCTCCTCTTCGTCCTCCTGCAGAAGCGAGAGCTCGTCCACAGACCGCAGTCGCACAACCACTCCATCCGCAGCTGCCACTGTTGCACACCAGGTCTCCCATTATGGGGCAGCTACTGGCAAACGTCAGCAGGCTGTATTGGCTATGAAGTGTTTGGGCGACAACAGCCACACCGCGGAAGATCTGTCCGAGTTCTTGCAGAAAGAAACGCAGTCGTGGCTGGGCACTGTAGATCTTGAGGCAGGCAAGGTAGTGAGTGATAACGGAAGGAATTTCATGGCTGCCATCTCCCTTTCCCAACTGAAACACATTCCTTGCCTGGCTCACACCTTAAACCTGGTGGTGCAGTGCTTCCTGAAAAGTTATCCGGGGTTATCCGACCTGCTCCTCAAAGTGCGTGGACTTTGCTCACATATCCGCCGTTCGCCCGTACACTCCAGCCGTATGCAGACCTATCAGCGTTCTTTGAACCTTCCCCAGCATCGCCTAATCATAGACGTTGCAACAAGGTGGAACTCAACA
Organism: Ranitomeya imitator; assembly: GCF_032444005.1. NCBI lineage: Eukaryota > Metazoa > Chordata > Amphibia > Anura > Dendrobatidae > Ranitomeya > Ranitomeya imitator. The sequence continues at coordinate 22,334,664 of NC_091288.1, forward strand.
CTGCACATGCTTCAGAGACTGTGTGAACAGAGGCGGGCTGTTATGTTTTTGTGGGAGGATACACATACACGGGCAGGCAGTAGGATGGCAGACATGGAGTTGTCAGGTGTGCAGTGGTCGAAGATTCAAGACATGTGTCAAGTCCTTCAGTGTTTTGAGGAATGCACACGGCTGGTTAGTGCAGACAACGCCATAATAAGCATGAGCATCCCCCTAATGCGTCTGCTGATGCAAAGTTTGACGCACATAAAGGATCAGGTGTCTGCAGCTGAGGAAGAGGAAAGCCTTGATGACAGTCAGCCATTGTCTGGCCAGGGCAGTGTACAGGACGAGGTAGCGGGCGAAGAGGAGGAGGAGGATGATGGGGATGATTATATTTTTAATGAGGAAGCTTTTCCGGGGCCACTGGAAATTGTTGGCGCGGCAAGGCCGGGTTCTGGTTTTTTGAGGGACACAAGTGACGTGGATTTGCCTGAAACTGCCCCTCAACCAAGCACAACCGCAGATTTGAGAACTGGAACTTTGGCCCACATGGCGGATTATGCCTTACGTATCCTCAAAAGGGACACACGCATTACTAAAATGATGAACGATGACGATTACTGGTTGGCCTGCCTCCTTGATCCTCGCTATAAAGGCAAATTGCAAAATATAATGCCACATGAGAACTTGGAACTAATATTAGCAACCAAACAATCAACTCTTGTTGACCGTTTGCTTCTGGCATTCCCTGCACACAGCGCCCGTGATCGTTCTCACACGAGCTGCAGGGGCCAGCAGACCAGAGGTGTTAGAGGGGCGGAAATCAGAAGTGGCGTTGGCCAGAGGGGTTTTCTGACCAGGTTGTGGAGTGATTTTGCTATGACCGCAGACAGGACAGGTACTGCAGCATCAATTCAAAGTGACAGGAGACAACATTTGTCCAGTATGGTTACAAACTATTTTTCATCCCTTATCGACGTTCTCCCTCAACCGTCATTCCCATTTGATTACTGGGCATCCAAATTAGACACCTGGCCAGAATTGGCAGAATATGCATTGCAGGAGCTTGCTTGCCCGGCAGCTAGTGTCCTATCAGAAAGAGTATTCAGTGCTGCAGGTTCAATACTAACAGAAAAAAGGACTCGTCTGGCTACCCAAAATGTAGATGATCTAACCTTCATTAAAATGAACCACAACTGGATTTCGAAATCTTTTGCCCCACCTTGCCCGGCTGACACCTAGCTTTCCTATGAAAAGGTCTTGCCTGTGGACTATTATGAATGACTTTTCCAATATCGTAATTTGCTGCACCTGATTGTCCAGCATACGACATGTTTACACCTCCCTAAATGGCCAAACTCCCCACACGGGGCCGTGGTATCGCCACTTGGCGCCAGCACCCGTGAGAGTGCTGTTTTTTTTTCTGAAGAGGTGGGTGTGCCCACTTTTGGTCGACGGCACTGCCACTGGGTCCCTCATAGTACAATAAAGTGTCTCTGGCGGTGGTGGTGCGCACCCAACGTCAGACACACCGTTGTAATATGAGGGGCCCTGGGCCTGTACCGCCGGCCACAAGACAGTTCCCCCCCCCAGCTCAAACAGTGCTCTACCACTTGCAAAATTATCTCTCACAGCTCCACCAATGTTTAGTCTATGCGCGGACATCCTTCAATGCCTGGCACTGACAATACCATTGTATTGACATTTTTGTTATGTTAGGCCTTCGAAGCCTTTCTGCGGTCCCTCCTTCCACTAGGCCTCCACTGAACATTGTACTGCTGCCCGTGTACCCCTGGAACCAATTTTAAATTGCCAGCAGCCCAATTTTGTTATGTTAGGCCTTCGAAGCCTGTCTGCAGTCCCTTCTTTCTAATACTACTACACTGACCAGACCACTGCTGCCCGTGTACCCCTGGAACCAATGTTAAATTGCCTGCACCCCTATTTTTGTTATGTTAGGCCTTCGAAGCCTGTCTGCGGTCCCTCCTTCCACTTGGCCTCCACTGACCATTGTACTGCTGCCCGTGTACCCCTGGAACCAATGTAAAAGTGCCTACAGCCTGTCCAATTTGTTATGTTAGGCCTTCGAAGCCTGTCTGCGGTCCCTTCTTTCTACTACAACTACACTGACCAGACCACTGCCGCCCGTGTACCCCTGTAACCTATTTTAAAGTGCATACAGCCAATTTTTATTCTCTATTTTACAATTATAAAGCCCAGATGGACTACGCTGTACCATGGTAAGAGCTACCCAGTCGTCACTTCTTTTGCGAGAAAAGCCATCCCAGCACTACAGCATCATGTAAAAATCTGCATTGTCCATGCTCTCTGGCTATCTAATAGTAGAAAGGTGCACCTGACAACAGATGCATGGACCAGTAGGCATGTCCACGAAAGGTTAGATGTCCATTACGGCGCACTGGGTTAATGTTGTGGATGCATGGTCCACAGGGGACAGCCTACAAAGTCTGTCTGCAGTCCCAAATATATCTCTGAACTAATCTCTCGATATCTTCCCTCATGTGACCTCCGGTCCTCCCAAGACCTCCTTCTCTCCTCCACACTTATTCGCTCCTCATCCAATCACCTCCAAGACTTCTCCTGAATATCCCCCATCCTCTGGAACTCTCTGCCCCAACACGTCCGACTATCAACCACAGTCGGATCCTTCAGACGGAACCTGAAAACTCATCTCTTCAGGAAAGCCTACAGCCTGCACTGACACCGCTGCTGCCTCATCACCAACGAAGCTACCGCCTCATCACCAACGAAGCTACCGCCTCACCAACACCAGAGCTACCGCCTCACCAACACCGGAGCTCCTGCAACCCTCAACCTACTGTCTCCTTCCCCATAATCCTGTAGAATGTAAGCCCGCAAGGGCAGGGTCCTCGCCCCTCTGTATCAGTCCGTCAATGTTAGTTTGTTTACTGTATATGATATTTGTAACTTGTATGTAACCCCTTCTCATGTACAGCATCATGGAATCAATGGTGCTATATAAATAAATAAATAAATAATAATAATAATAAATTGTCCTCCGCTTACCACACCAATGCTGCCTGTGTACCCCTGGAACATTTCATAAACTCCATTGACCAAAATTTGGGGTTTACAGCCTACTACCAGTGTCTGCCGCTCCAAGGTGTTCCCCGGGTTGCCTTTTCTGAGCTTTGATCTTCAGGCTCTTCTTAAGTAGTTGTTGAAAACAACACTGCATTCGGCCTACAAGTTGGGTCTGGGGTGTAGAGATGGTGTGTTCCACTCCAAGGTGTTCCCCAGGTTTCCTCGCCATTGCTGCGATCTTAATGCTCTCGTTTAGTAGTTGTTGGAAACTACACTGCATTAGGCTTACAAATTGGGTATGGGGTGTAGAGAGATGGTGTGTTCCACTCCAAGGTGTTCCCCAGGTTTCCTCGCCATTGCTGCGATCTTAATGCTCTCGTTTAGTAGTTGTTGGAAACTACACTGCATTAGGCCTACAAATTGGGTATGGGGTGTAGAGAGATGGTGTGTTCCACTCGAAGGTGTTCTCCAGGTTGCCTTTCCTGAGCTTCTATGTTCAGGCTCTCATTAAATTGTGGTTAAATGGAACAACTGCATTTGGCGTACTAGTTGGGTTGGGGCCTACTATCGGTGTCTGCCACTCCTTGCTGTTCTCCTCCACTGAACAAAGCTGTGCCGCCTGTTTACTACGGTTGCCAATTTTGAACTGCATTTCGACTACTTACTGATTTGGGCCTACTCTCTGTGTCAGCCTCTCATTCCAGTTGTCCTCCACTACAATGCCCCCTGGTTAGTCCTGTGTTACCAATTTTGAACTGCATTTAGCCCACTTTATTCTTCGGGCCTATATCTGTGTTTCCTCCTCATCCTGCCCATTGCCCAGCCAGTGATAGATCAGTCTGCTGGTACATTGACCCATAACGCTAAATTCCCCGTGCACGCTACACAGCAAGATTGTGACCCTGCTGAAAGTCAGGTTCCTCTTCCCGCATACCATACCACCTTACACGGGGACAAAGAGGAAGGTGCAGATGAAAGTGCAGGTTCCTTCATCAGGTGGGGGGAGGAATACTAGTTGGCGACGTCACTGGCACAGGGCCTCTCATAGTACGCAAAAGTGTTGCTGCCGGTGGGAGGCGCCCCCGCCGTGCAAACACACCGCTGTACTTTGAGGGGCCCTGTGCCAGTGCCAGTGCCAACGAGTGGGCCCCCCCTGCTTGCTCAGGATCACAGCACTTGCAAAGTTGAAATACTTACCTCTCCCTGCTCCACTGCCGTGACGTGGTCCAGATTTCCTGGGCCCACTAATTACTTGAACCAGCCCTACCCCCCACAACTTTAGCCAAATGACCCCCAATTTTAAATGCCTTCCAATTATTATAAGCTAAATTACGATTGACAAGCTTCAGTAAAAAGAATGGATGTTTTTTGCCATTAAAATGGGCAGTGTAGGTGTTTTCCTGGCCTCCACTCACTGCCGACTATGCTCCCCCATTGACTTGCATTGGGTTTCGTGTTTCGGGCGATACCCGACTTTTCGCGATAATCGGCCGATTCCACTCGACTCGACTTCTAAGATAGTCGGGTTTCGCGAAACACGACTCGACTCTAAAAAGGTCAAGGTCGCTCAACCCTATTATAAACATAATATGTAAAAAAAAATAAAAAATATCCTGATGCTTAGATTATCACTCTTTTTTTTTTCTGGTCCCTTCACTCCTCAGTGCCACCTGTCCAGCCTTTGTTGCATCTTCTGTTTCCGAGCATTGAAATCCCCGAGCTGCTTGACTATGTGATTTGCATACTTCTGGTCTCATGCCGACGAGATGGGCATGGCTTCACTCAATATAAATGTATCATGTGAGGCCGGACAGTGTGTAGTCAGAAAGTGGTTAGGAGTATACATATCGCATATGTGCAGACCTATGACCACCCAATCATCTTGCCTGCATCGGAGTATCCTGACAGCATGCAGCGCACGCGATATGAGGATTCGCAAGTCTGCAGTCAGGTACTGCAGACTTGTAGACTAGGGCCAAAACACCCCTATAAGCTTCCTCTTGTATCAACTATTTCTTCATTTGAAGGGGCTGTGCAGTAATTTTTTTCCAAATGCACCAGAAAATGTGAACTGACGATCCATAGTGCTGCCCTGGCTCCCTGATGGGCTCTCAGCATCTTCTTCCTCTGGCTGCAATTGTCGCATGATTTCACCAATCAGTGGTCACATCAGAGAGCACAAGACCGCTGCCCCAATGTGTGCCGTGCACATACTCGGAACAGAGCATAACATTTCCATCAAGGTTTCTTATAGCCAAGTCGGTTAAAAAAAAATGGAAAAAAGAAATTTTGATGGTCATAAAGGGTTTCTCCGTAGAGCCAGGGCACAGAATTGGTTTTATGTAGAAGACACTTTTTGACCTTGCAGTTTGTTCCCATAGATCGTTTACATCTCGTTCTTCGCAAACTACAAAGAAGAATTCTCCGAGTAAACTTTTCTGATTCGCTGTGACCTACAAAACTTTCGTCGAGCGCGCCGCCTGCCGGCCCTGGTGAGCACACGTGCACCCGAACACGTGCCTTTTGTAAAAATTATACGAATCATTTAGCTTTTGACAGTGACAGCGGAGCTCTCCGAAACCGCAGATGTTGTTTGTCCATCTGAAATAAAAATATTTATTTGGAGCCACAGGCAAGTTCTTTGTTTCAGAAAATAGAGCACAACTGCAGCTAATGCTTAATGTGCATATGAAGGCGATTTCGTCAAGGATGGCAGCCGTGAGATAAGCGCAGCCAAATAAATATCAGGGACTGTCACTATTGGGAAAATACAGAGGAGACGGCAGAATGTACCTGACTCTGCAGCCCGCTCCTCCTCGCTTCCACCTATTACAAGTGATTTTCTTCCGAGGAGGCAGATTTCGCTGCTGTTTTAGGTTATTTACTCACTTGGCGTTAGATTGTGCTTACGTTGTGCGGTCGCATCACTGCTGCCATCTTGTGGACCTAGAGATAATGATTGAAAGGTTTCTTAAGAAAAATAAAAGATTGATTCAGATTTAAAGATCTTAAAATGTATTTGTGGAATCTTGTGCAAAGATTTTGTTTTTATTTATTTTTTTATTTTTTTGACATTTTATCGGGGAAAAATGCATGCGAAAATGCCTGAATTATCACTTTGTTGTTTTTTTTTTCCATGGATGAGTTTTATTTTCTGCTTCTTTTGGTTGCAGTTTTTATAGTTGTGTTTTTACATTACAAGTCATGATAATTTCATTTCAAAAGTTCCTTTAGGCCCCATTTCCCAGGAGAAAAATCCATCAATTTTTACCAGGTTTTTTTTAATCCATTTTGCATTAGTTATTTTGGTCTGTGTCCTTTTCAACTATCGATTTGGCATTTGTATAGACAACAAAATCGAAAAAGTTCAAAACATTTCCTACCCATTAGTGTTCAGATAATCTTTTGTTCTTTCTTTTTTTTATTGTTGCGTTTTTACATTAGAGGCTTCCAATAGTTAATTTTGCCCCCATTCACATTTTTGCCTATGAGAAAAATCCACCTATTTTTCATCAGAGTATTTTTTTATTTTTTATTTTAATCCAGTTTTTATCTGTTTATTTTATTCTGTGTCCATTTCTACACATCAGTTTGGCGTTTGTTAAAAAAAAATAAAAATAGAAAACGAAACAGAAAAACCTTTTCTTACCCATTAGGGTGTGTTCAGATGATCACTTTTTCTATCCATGTGCGCTCCGTGTTGGTAATGGACAGCATTCATAGTCAATGTTAGCTAAAATGCATGTGTAAATTGGCAATCTGTCTCACGGACATCGGGTGATAGCAGCGCAGTGTCGAACTTCGGTGCCAAGGGCCCACCGGTAACCCCAACTCCAGGGCCCCACGTTTTGACTTTACTCTCATTCACAAATTTCTATAGCAATGTACTGGGTTAATTGTTACATGAATAAGTTGTCGCCTGTTTCTGTACATAGTGATTCATGTATATTGTGCCAAGTACTGCTCATATAAGAGGGTGCTGGACCACTCCTGCATGGGGGGCCCACCCGAGGATTCCCCTGTTCTCCCGTGGGCCAGTCCAAGCCTTATAGCAGGCACCTCCTGCAACCATCTGTGATACAGTTGGACACATGGAGCCGCACGCGGATACAGTCTTGTATGCAATCTGCAGATGTGGGAAGTCCGATAAATTCAGCAATTCGTGTAAACGGAGATGTAGACGGTAAAGAACGGACAGCGCTAGGCTGCACCACAGAAGGCGCGAGTGTGTCCATTTCATGCCGATACACAAATATTGAATGGCTTCTGTGCATGAATGACAAAGATCTAGCACTTATGTGTGATGCCCCAGGGTCCTGGTTGTCACAGTGGCATTGCTTTCCTCACGGGGAGAGTGATGTCATGCTTGGAAGCGGTGAAGGATTCCTTTTGACAGGTAACCAGCACATACAACACCGTGCTGACTCCAGGCCAGAAGGGGGAACTATAAACCCGACTTCAGGGGAGCTGCTCTCTCTGGTCCGGAGGAGGAGTTAGTTGCTAGGCAGTTAGGAAGAATTAGACAGTTGGTGCCAGACAGCAGATGGGAGCAGAAGGACGAGTGAGGGGCCGTACAGCCTGAGGTGCTGCAGCTCCTAGATAGCGAGATACAGAAGGAAGAACAGCTTGCAGCAAACATGCCGGAAAGTGAAGCACAGGAGAAGTGACAACAAGGGAAAATAGCAGCGACTGGGCTACCTCCCTGACATAGCGCAGATACCGGTATCTAGAAGATCGAGGTTGTGTCATACTCTAGGAGGCACAGCAGAAACCGGCAGGACAGCTGGACTACACATCACCTGTCCACCCTAACATCCAGGAGACACAGTGACACATAGAGCCCGGGTCGTGATAGAGACCCTGTAAAAAAGGCTTGAGTCACCTGTCATATGGGTTTGAGTCCTATCTGGTTAAAGGGGACTCTGAACTCGTTTCCAAGCCGGCCGGACCCTGCCTGTACCTGAGATCTGGTGCCCTGGACTAGGGCTGCCTGCTACCAAGAGTAAACCAGATAAAGAGACTGCAAACCTGTGTCCTCTGTTCTTTATCGCACCACTCACCATCTTCATCTACTACAGCGGGAGCCCTGGGGACCCAGCTTCAACCATCCCAGCTGCTATAACATCACCCCAATGGACCCCTTAAAGCAGCGTCGGTCATGCCTGACCGAATACCACAGGTGGTGTCAGGAACTCTTATTATTTCACAAATCATTTTAAAGACCGTCCCTTTTACATGGGCACCAAGGGCCAAGGACTGGGTCGCCGCCGCCGTGACACATCCTTTTAAGTACGGGACCTGGTACCGAGTACCCCACGGCCGTACAGGCGTTTCATATGCGAAAAACAGATGTGTGAATGGAACCTTAGTTATTTGGTGTCACATATGATCAGGGATCTATTTAAAGTCATTTTTGGAGTTGGAGACCAGTGACAAGTTCAAAATCATTTGGTTACTCTCCAAACTTACCAAATGCCACATGACCTTTATTAAATTTGGTGAAAATTTAACACAACCCTTTATTCTAGAACTCTTCCTCTAAGTTTTATGGAGTATTTTTGGGATCTTTTACAGCTGCAATTGATGAATCTTTCTAAAAACAGCTGGAAATTTAAACCACACTCACTTTAACCAAGTTTATAGAAATCTATCAGAAGAGCTAAAAACTAATAAAAATTTGTTCGCAATCGCAACGTGTTCAATAAATTTAATGCATGCCATAAATATCTTTTTAAAAAATCACATCATATTTCAATTAATTGGGGTAAAAACATTAACAACTGAGCCCTATAATAAATAAACTGCAACAATGAATGTCGACAAAAATTCCAAGACTAATTAAAAGAGTTGTCCTGAATTAGAAAAACACAGCATGGCTGCTTTTCTTTCCAAAACAGCGCCACTCTAGTCCATAGGTTTTGTGTAGTATTGCAGCTCCACCCGATTTGTGGCTAGGCGGCAATACCAGGGACTGCCCATGAACAATAATTTCTGGTAAAATGAAAAAAAGATATCGGAAACAGATATGTGCATAAATATTTCTTAATTTGACAAGTTGCTTTTTCCCCCCATAATATTCTATTGATACAAATGTATCCATTTCAATACATTTTTCAGAAAAAAATATATTTTTTGCAAAAAAAAAGAGCAAAAGCGTATAAAAAAAAGGGAACAAACCGATTGGAAAATACACTACGAGGAGCCTTCAAATGTTGTGTATGCCTACTAGTGGGTAAAGATCACTTGTGTACAATTACACGTTTCTTTGAGTTTGCAGAGCAGTAAAATGTCACTAATGCAAAGTTAGATTCTATATGCAGAATAATTTTCGAGGTAATTGCCTTAAGGACTCATTCAGACATTTGCTTCACATCCGTGTTCTCTCTATGATTTTCACAGACAGAACATGTACCCATTATATAAAGAATCCAGGTTTTCCCTGCTCTAACAGTAAAAGAATACGGTTCTCATTGCTCTTACAGTAAATAATCCCGTTCTCACTGCTCTTACAGTAAAGAATCCGGGTTCTCACTGCTCTAACAGTAAAGAATCCAGCGATGAGACAATATGCAAGATAAAACTACACATTTGCAGTATTGGTGTATTAAAATTGTGTCTCCATACACTTGAAAAACCAACGCGTTTCGGCTTACAAAGCTTTGCACATGAGCATGCAAATTGGCTGTTACCGAAAGAAAGAACTTTTTAATGCCATCTACTAGAGGTACGATAAGGAAAAAACTGGAAGGAGACATAGCGCAAAATCGGGCCTTATCTGGGTGACGATATTAAAAGAAATGCACAAATTGTGCTCACCTGGTTGGGTTGTGTGCACACAACCACTGATTGCATGTGCGGCTGCTGCAGACCCACGAGGAGATGAAAGCATAAAAAGGAAGAGCAAATGGGTTGTTCTATGAGAGAATGGAGGATACCAGCCCAATAGTAAGTGGTTTATTAGTCAAAGTATACAACTTCTTCATCAGGGCAGCCACAAAGGCGATCATGGTTGTCCTGATGAAGTTGTATACTTTGCAACCCATTTGTTCTTCCTTTTTATGCTTTCATCTGCTGGAGGTAGCCACCCTTTAACTCAATGTCCATCTCTTTGCGGGTGGCTGCAACATGGCTAGGAACATTCGATAACCCAGACATCCTTCTATGATACAAACATGTCATGTTGCAAGACTAATACCTCCAAAAGATGGCACCAGTGAACTTTTCCTTCCATGAGAGATCAAATTTGCATGTTTTTTTTTCCCCATGAGACATTGCAAAAAAAAAGACTTTATTCATTTGGTCTCCTAAAGGAAAACAACCAGTCCCTTCCTCCAAAATTTTGTAATATGAAAATTCAGAAGTTCTTACGTGGTCTGCACAAGTCGATGATATTTCAATAACAGCACACAGCCCTCATTACTCAGGAATGTGGAAACTGAGAGGGAACTGATCCCAGTAATAAGCAATTTAATGCACCTGTTTGCAGTCCGATGTCCTCCTGAAATCCCACGTTCTGACGACTTCATGTGTTTTTCTTCTTCAATGAAAACCATGGTAATTTTAAGGGTCATCTGGATTTCGAAAACCGATTTTTAAATAGTCTTTGACTTCCATTCATAATTCTTTATGCCTTTTACAATAGTGCGTTTTATATTGCGCTTTATTCATTGTTTGATTTGACACTTCATCCACATAACAGGATCCGCAATAGTGACCCTCGGCTAATACGTGGAAAAAGGACTTACATTTCTTCTAAATACTGGTAATCCTTTTATAAGTTTTTGATTGCTGGGGGTCCAATCCCTGGGTTCCCCACTGATTTCAAGAACTGGGTTCTAGAGACCCATTCTGAATGACACAAGTGTGCACATGCATGGACTCCATTCATTGTCTATAGGACAGCCGAGCAACGTGCTCAGCCATTTACATCAGTAGGGATAGAGTCTATTGCAGGGGTTTTACAGATGACACTGAGGGGGGTAGTGTGATACTCTTAGGGGTTTTATGGCTCGTACTTACGGTATAGTGTGATACCTTTTGGCTGATATTTGGGGGTAGTGTGATACATGTAGGGGTCGTGTGGCTGACACTTGGGTATTGTGAGGCTTGTGTGTCTGACATTTGGGGTGTAGTGTGATACATTTAGTCGTGGTGCGACTGACCCTTGGGGGTAGTGTGATCCTTGTATGGGTTGTATGACTCATATTTGGGGTGTAGTGTGATACTTTGGTTGACATTTGTGGATAGTGTGATTCATGTAGGAATGTTACGGCTGACGTTTGGGGTATAGGGTGATATTTGTAAAGGTTTTGTGGCTGACACTTGGGGTTATGTGATAGAGTACTTATAGGGGTTGGGTGGCTGACACTTGGGGTGTAGACTGATGCTTGTGAGGGTTGTGAGGCTGACACTTGGTGTGTATAGTGAGAGTTGTGTGGCCAACACTTGGGGTGTAGAGTGATGCTTGCGAGGGTTATGTGGCCGACACTTGGGGTGTAGAGTGAGGGTTATGTGGCTGACACTTGGGGTGTAGAATGAGGGTTGTGTGGCTGACACTTAAGGTGTAGAGTGATGCTTGCGAAGGTTGTTTTACCGAGACTTGGGGTGTAGAGTGATGCTTGTGAGGGTTGTGTGGCTGACACTTGGGTTGTAGAGTGAGGGTTGTGTGGCCGACACTTGGGGTGTAGAGTGATGCTTGTGAGGGTTGTGTGGCCGACACTTGGGTTGTGTGGCCAACACTTGGGGTGTAGAGTGATGCTTGTGAGGGTTGTGTGACCAACACTTGGGTTGTAGAGTGAGGGTTGTGTGGCCGACACTTGGGTTGTAGAGTGATGCTTGTGAGGGTTGTGTGGCCGACACTTGGGTTGTAGAGTGATGCTTGTGAGGGTTATGTGACCAACACTTGGGTTGTAGAGTGATGCTTGTGAGGGTTGTGTGGCCGACACTTGGGTTGTAGAGTGATGCTTGTGAGGGTTGTGTGGCCGACACTTGGGTTGTAGAGTGATGCTTGTGAGGGTTGTGTTGCCGACACTTGGGGTGTAGAGTGATGCTTGTGAGGGTTATGTGGCCGACACTTGGGGTGTAGATTGAGGGTTGTGTGGCTGACACTTGGGGTGTAGAATGAGGGTTGTGTGGCTGACACTTAGGGTGTAGAGTGATGCTTGCGAGGGTTGTTTGACCGACACTTGGGGTGTAGAGCGATGCTTGCGAGGGTTGTGTGGCCGATACTCGGAGGTTGTGTGATACTTGTGAATGTTGTGTGCCGTGTGGAGTTTGTGTGCCTTGCATTTCGGGGTGCAGCGTTTGCCTCTTATGGGGACGGTGTCCTCAGCTCATGTGAATAAAGCGCAGCTGTCATGGTTACAGGGTTTTGATTTTGGAGCATGTTGAATATTACCTGTTCCTTTTTGGTTTTAGTTAAATGAGATGCCCTCCACTGCTGTAACAAAGCCGCCATGTTCCTCTGTGATCTCACACTGATATGACCTGCAGAAAACTTTGGGCTCTCTGGGCAGTAAGACCCCAATGACAACGAGTTATAGAAATAAACCCTTGTCAGCCTTTGTCATTAGCTGTATATTCCCCTGTGCGATTATTCCCCTACATTGCTTTTTTCCGTCCGCCCTACCCCTTGCGATTCCGTCTCTAAATCTGATTTATAATAATTATAAATTACACAGTCGGCTGGCTGCTTGATATAAATACAGGTATAGCCTTACGTTGCTCACAGAGGCACAAATAAAATAAGTCAATCTGCAGTTTGCAGTGTTTTAGATTAAATCCGACCTGTTTGTCTGCTCATTTCCCTCCTATCTCTTTTGTTTATGATTCTTTGCTCTGCGGTGCATAGATGATTGAAGTATAAATGTAACACGTCTCTGACAGCGATGTCTCATCTCACCGGAAATAATCTGGTTAGTTAAGGACAATAAACTTAATTTAGGAAGCAATTATGTCACATAAAACAATCCTCTTGCACACATTACCTGTGTATGATGTTGTCTTGCTAACCCTATGCCTCATTGAGCATCAGCTGTTTGCAGGTTAACCAGACATATCCAAACTTCCGTGAAGGTGATTATTGCTTGAAACTACTATCGTGATAGAACTACTCCTATCATGCAGCTTAGAAGGTATATCTGAGGTTATCGAACATCTGTAGGAATAATATTGTTCAGTGCATATGTCATTCTTCCATGAAGGCCAGATATATGAAGCACACTACTTAGTTTTCCTGTGGACAGATTCTCCCACCTGAGCTGTGGATCTCTGCAGCTCCTCTGCAGTGATCATGGTCTTCTTTGCTGCTTCTCTAATTAGTACTCTCCTTGCTTGGGATGTTGGTTTAGGTGGACTGCCATGTCTTGGTAGGTGTGTAGTTGTGTCATGCTCCTTCCATTTTTGGATAATGGATTGAACAGTGTGAGATGTTCAGAGCTTGGGCTATTTTCTCTAGTCACCTTCCACGACGGCATATGGAGGTTGTCTCTTTGCCCTAATGGGGAACAGGAAACACAGAGAGGTTTAAAAGGACCTCCCACCTCCCACCTGCCAGTGTCTTTCCTGTTCCCCATGGGACAGGGAGAGGTCTCCAGGTGCTGTTGTGGCCGGCGACTGCGGTACCTTTGTGCAGGCTCTGCCTGTTGTAGCCGGGCAGCTGGTGGTCGCGTTCCGCCTCCTCCCCTGCTGCTCCCGTCGTCCTGCTATGCAGGTGCCTCAGGGACCCCCTCCCGGCCTTCCCGCGCCCCCACGAGGGCAAAGCAGGCCTGGGATCCCTCGCCGGGCTCCTCCATGAGCTGCTCGGCGTTCTCCCCCTCCATTGCCGGCTCGGCGTTCCGGATGTGACGTCGGCGGTCGCGCGCGTCACTTCCGGTCCTTCGTTCTCCTGGAGGCCGCTTCTTCCGGGTTCGCCGGCCGGCGTGTCGGACTGATGGCGTCCCCTCACATGGATCCCGGAGGGGGAGGGGGAACTGCTGATTGCTGGAGGCAGGTGCGGACAGCGTTCTTAAACCCTGCTGAACCACCACTGAGGTAAGACTAATTTTCCCAGTATGGATGGTTCCTTGTGCCCTGCATCTGCGGAGCCCAGGGCTACCCCTGCTACAGTAAGTGTTTTGCAGGGATAGGATCCGGGAGGTAGTACCTATAGGGGGTTTAATGTCCTCACTCCCCTCTCCCTTGTCATTTCAGGGAGAGAAGTCTGCCCCTAAAGCCGCTATTAAAAAGAAGTGCCCAGTCTGTTCTACTAAATTCCCTCTTAACTGGGACAAAAGACTCTGCCAGCCATGTACTGACAAGATTGTAAAAGCTGAGCAACCATCTCTGCTGGATGAAATTCGCTCCTTAGTAAAACAGGAGGTGCAATCTTCGTTAGCAGCTTTTACTACTCCTCCACCTCCACCTCCGCCGCCGCATTCCCCAGCTAAAAAGAGAAAAATTCAGGCGGTCGAATCAGACTCTGATTCAGACCTCTCCCATACTTCATCTGTGGGCTGGGAAGATCCTGTATCACCTAAAGCTGAGGTCAGGAAATACCTCTTTTCCTCAGATTACATTGAGGATTTAGTATCTGCTGTCCGTAATACTATGGGCCTAGAAGAGGAATATGAGCCACAGTCCGTACAGGATCAGATGTTTGGCGGACTCGGATCGGAGAAAAGAGTGGGGTTCCCGGTGCACGCTAACATTGTTAGTATGGTTAATCAGGAATGGGAACAGCCTGAGAAACGCCTCACTACCCCTGCAGAAATGAAGCATAGATTTCCTCTAGAGGGTGTAATCAAATTGGACATTCCAAAGGTGGATGTGCAGGTGGCTAGAGTCGCCAAAAGAACAGCACTCCCTTTTGAGGATTCCTCACAATTAAAGGATCCTATGGACAGAAAGATTGAAAGCCTCCTAAAAAAGTCTTGGGAAACTTCGTCTATCCTTAAGGCCAATGTCGCTTCCACTTGTGTTGCCAGGGCCCTCTCCTGCTGGTTGGAGAAATTAGAGTCTCATATATCTCAGGGTACCCCGAGAGGTGAATTATTAGATTCACTTCCCATCCTGCATAGAGCCTCTGGGTTTCTGGCTGACGCTTCTCTGGAATCTGTTAGAGTGGCCGCCAGATCTCTCGTACTCTCCAACTCTGCTAGAAGAGCCCTCTGGCTTAAAATATGGAGCGGTGATATCACTTCAAAAGCCAAGTTGTGTGCTATAGCTTTTAAGGGAGATTATGTTTTCGGTCCAGCCTTAGACGATATTCTTGACAAGGCTACTGACAAGAAAAAGGCACTCCCGGAGCAAAAACAACCGAGAAAACGGTTTTTTCGTGCCCCACAGTCTCAGCCCCCTCAAAGAGGGAAAGGCAAAACCGGCAGGTGGAGTTACGCCAAAGGTAGAGGGAAAAATATTTTTGTCCCCCAGCAGCTGCAGCAACAGTCCCAACAGGACAAGCAATGACTCCGACCCGGTAGGGGGGAGACTCTCAAAATATGTGGGTCAGTGGGAAAATATCACCAGTTCCCACTGGGTCCTCAATGTCATCAAGGAGGGCCTATTAATAGAGTTAATTTCTTCCCCCCCTCAGGGTCTGAAAGTTACTACCCTTACGTCTTCAAGAGATCACAATTTGTTGACATTGGGTCTCAGAGATCTTATGAAATCAAATGTGATCTCACCAGTTCCACATCTGGAACAAGGAAAAGGACATTATTCCCGTCTATTCTTAGTACCCAGACCCTCAGGGGACGTAAGAATTATTATAAACCTAAAAGGTCTAAACCGACATGTGAAATATCGCAAGTTCAAGATGGAGTCTGTAAGATCTGCAATTCCTCTGATAGGACATCAGTCCTTTATGGCAACCATCGACCTAAGGGATGCATATTTTCACATTCCTATCCACCCGAGACACAGAAAATACCTCAGGTTTGCGATACGGGGGAGTCATCGAGTGGAGCACTATCAGTATGGAGTCCTTCCCTTCGGCATTTCCTCAGCACCAAGGGTATTCTCCAAGATCATGGCAGAGGCAGTGTCATTTATCCGGAGTCAAGGTGTCTGTATAGTGCCCTACTTGGACGATCTCCTGATAGTAGCCCCCACCGAGATGACCCTGATGTCCCATGTGTCAACCACTTTGGAGATATTGAAGTCTCTGGGTTGGATTCCAAACATGAAGAAGTCTCAGCTTCAACCCTCAAGAACCAGAAAGTTCTTGGGGGTGGTTCTGGACACAACAAAACAGATGTCCTTTCTCCCAGACGATCACAGGCTACCATTAGTAGCAAAAGTCAGAAAATTCAAGGAGATGAGATGTCCTACTCTTCGAGAAGGAATGTCTCTCTTAGGCTCCATGACAGCCTGTATACAATCAGTGGCTTGGGCTCAAGCTCACTCCAGAATTCTCCAAACCCACATTCTAGACAGGTGGGATGGTCAACCTGGCACTCTAACAAGAAGGATTCACACACCAGGTCGAGTGAAAGCATCCTTAACATGGTGGATGAATTCCAGAAACCTCCTGAAGGGGGTGAGCTGGATTCAGCTCCCGATAACTACGATCAAGACAGATGCCAGCAGGAGAGGCTGGGGAGCCATAGTAAATCATGTTCCTTACCAAGGTCTTTGGAACCAGTCGATCAGCGAGAAATCGTCAAATTTCAGAGAACTCAAAGCTGTGGAAGAGGCCCTGTTAGCAGCAAGCCGTCAGATTTCCGGTCAACATGTCCAGATCTATTCAGACAACATGACCACGGTGGCGCATATCAGGCGTCAGGGCGGCACAAAATTCCTCAGTTTGAAAAAGATCTCCGCTCGAATTTTTTATTGGGCCGAGAAACACTTACTGTCACTGACAGCAATTCATCTAAAAGGGACTGCAAATATTCAAGCAGACTACCTGAGTTGCCAGGACATTCATCCTGGCGAGTGGAGCCTGGACCTTCAAACGTTCAATATGCTAGTACAAAAGTGGGGTCTTCCAGAAGTCGACCTCTTTGCCTCTCACCAGAACGCAAAAGTCAAAACCTTTTTTTCCTTGAACCCAAGAGGCAATCCCAGAGGAGTGGATGCCCTAGTCCAAGATTGGCACTTCCAGCTTGTCTACGCATTTCCACCAATCCCAATCCTGGCAAAGGTTCTAAGGAAGATACGAATAGAAGGAACTCCGACTATCCTGATAGCCCCTTTTTGGCCCAAGAGAAGTTGGTTCAACTTGATCATCCAACTACAAGTGGATGGACCAGTAATGTTACCTCTAAAAAACGATCTCCTCTCTCAGGGTCCTATTCTCCACGCAGACCCTCAGAAATGGAATTTAGCGGCGTGGTTACTGAAGCCCAGGTCTTGAAAGCAAAAGGACTATCGGACTCTGTCATAGCTACTCTCCAAAAATCGAGAAAGCCAGTAACCAACGCCATCTACAACAAAATCTGGAAAAAGTTTTCGTCTTTTTGTCTACCTAACCTTCCAGACCCTCTCAAGCCTAATATACCTAACATCTTAGATTTTTTGCAAAAAGGCTTAGGAATGGGTCTTAGGCCCAGTACTCTCAGAGTCCAGGTCTCGGCACTTAGCTCCTTTTTTGATCAAGATCTAGCAGGCCATCGCTGGATCAAAAGATTTTTAACATCAGCAACTAGGATGAATCCTAGAAAACAGATAATAGTTCCCCCATGGGATCTGAATGTGGTGCTTCAAGGTCTTACAGGCCCGCCTTTTGAACCTTTTTCCTCCTGCTCTCTTCAAAATCTTGCATACAAAACTGTGTTTTTGGTAGCCATAACTTCGGCTAGAAGAGTGGGTGAACTACAAGCCTTATCTATAAGAGAGCCGTATCTTCTAGTGAGAGATGACTCAATAGTACTTCGTCTAGATCCTTCTTTTCTTCCAAAGGTAGTCTCTGATTTTCATCGTTCCCAAGAGATTGTTCTACCAACCTTTTGCCATAATCCTGCAAATTCGGAAGAAAGAAGATTCAACACTCTGGACGTCCGACGTATTGTGCTGCAATACTTAGATCAGACCCGTGCTTTCAGAATCGATCATAACCTCTTTGTCCATCCCTCTGGGCAAAATAAGGGTAAAAAAGTAGCTAAAAGTACCATTGCTACATGGATCAAAAAGGCTATAACGGAAGCCTACCTTGCTCAAAACAAAATACCTCCAGTAGGGATCAAGGCCCATTCAACAAGATCTACGTCAGTCTCCTGGGCAGAAAGAGCAGGTGCATCCCCAGAGCAGATCTGCAGGGCAGCAACGTGGTCTTCACTTCATACTTTCTCTAAACATTACAGATTAGATGTATTGTCCAATAAGGACTTAGTCTTCGGCCGTAAAGTTCTGCAGGCCGTTGTCCCTCCCTAGTGCCAAATTAGTTGGTATTCCTCCATATGCCGTCGTGGAAGGTGACTAGAGAAAATAGAATTATTCTTACCGTTAATTCGGTTTCTAGGAACCTTCCACGACGGCACTAATTTCCCACCCGATATATATTCCTGGATTAGTTCTGGGATTCGGAAGGTAAACCGGTGCTATGGGTTCAGTTGTAAGTCACTGGCAGGTGGGAGGTGGGAGGTCCTTTTAAACCTCTCTGTGTTTCCTGTTCCCCATTAGGGCAAAGAGACAACCTCCATATGCCGTCGTGGAAGGTTCCTAGAAACCGAATTAACGGTAAGAATAATTCTATTTTTTTTTTTATAATCTAACCCTGTTTTATTCTTCTCAACAACTTTATCCTTGACTTGTCTGGTGGGTTCCTTGGTTTTCATGATGCTGTTTGATCCCTAATCTTCTTGCACAAACCTCTGCGGTCTTCGCAGAACAGCTGTCGTTATACTGAGAAGAAATTACACATAGGTGGACAAAATGTCCTAATTGTGACTTCTGGAGGCAATTTAGACAACTGGGGGCTGAATACAAATGCACCTCACAATATTCAAATGTATGTTTTTGAAATACTTAGAAAACCGTGTGTCATTTCCTTTACACTTGCTACTTTGTGTTGATATCACATAAAATCCACAAAAAATACATTGACGTTTGTGGGTGTAACATGAGAAAATGTGGGAAAGTTCAGACTTAGTGATGAGCGAGTGTACTCATTGCTCGGGTTTTCGAGAGCACGTTCAGGTGACCTCGGAGATTACGCTTTCATCGCGGCAGCTGAATGATTTACAGCTACTACCCAGCCTGAGTACATGTGGGGGTTGCCTGGTTGCTAGGGAATCCCCACATGTAATCAAGCTGGCTAGTTGCTGTAAATCATTCAGCTGACGCGATGAAAGCTTAATCTCACAGCAATTACAAATACTCGGAGGTCATACGAGCGTGCTCGGGAAAATCCGAGCAACGAGTACACTCGCTCATCATTATTCAGAGTATGGGTACTTTTTCAAGGCACTATATTAAGAAGGCTTCACTAATATGCCACATTCCCCCACATACAGGTGCTTCTCACAAAATTAGTATACCATCAAAAAGGTAATTTATTTCAGTTCTTCAATACAAAAAGTGAAACTCATGTATTATATAGAGTCATTACACACAGGATCTGTGGATCTCTGCTTGATATTAATCAGTTCTCAGCTTTGTCTGATTTGACTTTTTGATACTACCTGGGTCTCTTTTTTACTTTTAGCTACAGGAGAACGACAATATAGCTGCTCTTACGATGCAATTCATATACATTTTTTTATGGGTGGCATACTTGGTTCTTAGATCTTCTCCTGCTCTTTCACATTCACACCATATTTTTCATAATTGACTTCTCTTTCTCTACTTTGACCTTGTGGTGTTTGGAGTATATCTGCTTTATTGTTCTTTGCTATCATCATTCAGGTGCGTATGTAATGATGACTATATGCAGTGAATATGCAGTGTACCGCATTTATATGGTTTGATTATGCAAGGTATTTTTCTTTTTTGCAAATGTACTTATTTTAGCCTCATTTCTGTTCTCAATAATATGGTGCTCAGTTTTTCTCTTAAAAAAAATGGAAAATCACTTTATTTGGATTGCATTCTTTTGACTGTTGTGGTTGTTTGTAGTGATACATTTAGGCCTTGTTACATGGATTGTGGCTTTAGGGATTTAGTTTCACTATAAGACAAGCCTACAACCTGCAGTAACCACCGCTCGACCAAACCACTGCACGACCCAGCTCTATCCTCACCTACTGTATTCTCACCCATCCCTTGTAGATTGTGAGCCCTCGCGGGCAGGGTCCTCTCTCCTCCTGTACCAGTCGTGACTTGTATTGTTCAACATTATTGTACTTGTTTTTATTATGTATACCTCTCCTTACATGTAAAGCGCCATGGAATAAATGGCGCTATAATAATAATAAGACTAAGGTAAATAGATGGCTAGACGAGTCATTGAAGTCATTAGGTGTACTTTCAAGGTTGAAGAGGTTGTTCACTATTTGGTCATTTAAAATGACATGACATTTTAAGCCAAAACAAATTATTTAAGGAGGTTCCACAATTGGGCTTAGGCCCTTTATTAAAAAGCAAATGATATTTAGCCCCAGTGATAATGTACCCCCCAACAGCAAGATCATTATCAGTATAACTCCAGAAGATCAATAATCTGCCATACAAGATGATCCCATGATCAACCTGACCCAAGAGTTTGAGTAATCTGTCATGTGAAATGATCCTATGAGCAGCTAAATCCAAGAGCATTGGTAATCTGACATGAGATTATCCCATAATCATCCTAAATCCAATGTGTTATCTCATCTGACATGTGAGATGATCCCCTTACCCAATTTACCAGTGGATCATATAATCCCAAGATCAGCTTGACCCTAAAGATTACTAATCTGACCTGAGGGGAAATCCCATGTGCTGCCTGACCACAGAGGATTAGTAATCGGACAGGTAAGAAGATCCCGGTTAGCCTGACTGAGGATCAGTAATCTGACGGGCAAGATGATCCCATGAAGATTAATAATCTGACACGAAAGACTATTCCATGATCAAGCGGACTCCAGAAGATCAGTAATCTGACAGAATCCATCATCGCTACATTAACATTCTATCCACAACATTCCGAAGCCACAATATAAAGCAGAACCCTCCGAGCTGAGAGATTCACACGTTTCTTGTCGATCTTTTCACTGGTTACATAAATCTAACACCCGTTGGGCGGTCATGAGGTAAATATCGGATTTTAATAAAATCTGTTACTTCGCAGCCGATGTACCTGTAAACACCTGACACTTGTATTTCTGGCTATTGATTTGTTACAGAACATGCTGTTCCTCCATGTACATTGTTTATGAAGCTGAATTGCGCTATGTGCTGCAGATGTTTTTCTTTTCTATCGCTTCTATAAGGTGACGGAGAACCTGAAGCTCAAACGTTCATTATTGTCCTGTTCTCAGCCACCTACGACGTAAAGGCTCAATCCTGTCTCTGATGATAAAGGAAATGCTGAAAACTTGATGGGAGCAAAAAAAATTGCTGGAAGTGAAAAATGCCCCAATGGCCAGTATTAAAATTATTGGATTAATAATTAAATTTTTTTTTGTTGTTTTGACTCTGACCAAGAGGCTCAGTGCTGTCAGTCATCTGTGAGTGAGGAGGTAGAGCATGAAAAACCATTGGGCGGAATGGTGCGCTGGGTCTCGAGGCCATGCCAGTGGTCCACGGAGCAGCCTAATTAGCATATAGGATTAAACTTCAGCTTCTGCAGAACAGAGGCAATGAATAGAAGACTAAAGGCGCTATATCCACTCCACAAGGCTATGTGCTTCGTATATACAGCCAGTTTAGACTAATAGTCTCTTACTGCTGGAGCATCAATATTACAATTATTGTACACATCCAATTAAAGGCAAATATGGGGAAAGCATACATACTCAACTGTGGCATACGCTGCTTGTTCATGACATTTATGGTGATTATCTCTCATTTAGAAGACACAAAGTTGGGTAAGGGTCCTTTGATGTGGATGTAGGAGATAGTTTCTCTTTGTGGAAACCGCAATGAGTCTTCAAGGCAAGAAAGTGCTCCATCTGGTTAAAAAAAAGGTATAAAAATATGATCTCTCCCCCAGTATAAAGAAAGCTTGATTTGGTTCAAGGTGGGTTCTATGTTTGCTTGTGAGGATTGCTTCTCGGGGGGCGATAGCTAGGAGATCTAATTGATCAGGTAAGGCACCCTGGTAGAAAAGATATGCAAGTTGGCTCTCCTCGAGAAGAAAGCTTGATTTGTATCTAGGTGGGTTCTATGTTTCTTTGTGAAGATTACTCCTCATGGGAGGCAGCTAGGAAGTCTAATATGATCAGGTAATATCACCTGGGAGAAAAGAAATGCAAATTAGCCTTTCTCCAGAAGTTAAAACCTTGCCTCTTTAGTAGATGTAGTTAGTCTATAATTTTGATATCGGAGCATTACTACATGGCTTGATATTTGAGCAAACCAAAGTCTCCCACAAAAGAAATACACCTATTGCCGACAGCTGTTTTGGGTTTCTTGCCCCTCAGGATGGGTTGATTCTTGATGCCTTAACCCCTTGCCTTCCCACCATTGCCTGTGTCTAAACTGTTTAGAAGAATTGTATACATTTTACAGAAGGTGAAGCCCTTTGAAGGTTCAATGTGATCCCGATCTCCCTTGATTAAGGGTCAATTTAACCTTTTGGGAAGGTAAACTCAACTTTTACATAGTCCTATCTAGGACAAGAACAGGGTAGATGGATCCTCCATTTTTTTTTTGCGGAATGAGAGTGTTAAAGCTACTGTATGACACGCACTTCTTTGAATTCCATTTGAAAAATGGCCGTCTTCTGTGTTGACTACCCTGCCGATATTTAGAGGAACACGTGCATTGCGCCTGCGCCACCAAAAGTAATTATTTCTGCATTAATGATTATCACCGTATGAGAAGATGCTCCATCTCCAGACAGATCACGAAGCCGTTCCCTGCGAACACACTTAACAAGTTCTTCATAGTTGTTTGTGACAATGTGTAAACCGAAGTAAACAAAGTGTTTATGCAATGTGGTCCCAGAGCAGCTTGTTAAAATGTGAAATGTGCCACATCATTCTGGAACGGGTTGAGGAGCAAGTGAACCATTTTATCTATTGGTCCACAAGCCTCTTAAACCGCTAAACTTTAATTCCTCTGATCGTTCCGTGACAACTGGGATCCTTCATTAACAATGTTTGTATGTGATGAATATTGCAACATGTTATGGGCGCTGTCAGTTTCCTGTAATAATTGTAATAATAATCCTGACAGTAATTTCACATTAGTCGTTTTTCAGGTCATTTATCTAAGCGCAGGGGCTTGCAGATGGGATAGTGACGGCGAACGTAGAGAATAGCGCTAAACAATGTATCGTGTCGGTTTGTCATGTGGAAATCACTGAGGGTATTCCCATTATGTCAGTGGCTGCAATTTTCTACACCGCGTGTCACTTCACCCTGGAGGCGTCTTAATTACATCAAGACGATTCCAAAATATCAGCAATTTACACTATTTTCCCACTTCAGTTAAATAAATTGATGGCAGAATCTGCAACAAATGTAACATTTATCAAGTTTGGAATGTTGTGAAGAGATACAATATAAAACATGTCCTCTCCGGTCATCCATCATCATCGATCCAAGGAATGGAATTGACTATTTGATTATGTTCTTATTTTACTTTTGTGGTTCGGAATAGAGGTTTTATCCTTGTCTGAGAGTGAAACATTGTCTTCCGTTTCCCCTTGAAGCATATTTGTCTTTCAGCATTAAAAGCCAAAGAAAGGCATGTTCTTGGGGCCCTTGTGTCTCACAACAAGGTCAAACTTTTCTGTCCATCTATTAAGTCCAAGGACGATCCTACTCTGTATATTTTCTTCCCATTCTTTTGATGTGGGATGCTTCCCTTAATAAGATTTCTGCCAGCGCCATAGGTGCTAGAACTTCATTTCCTCTCTCTAACAACATTCATTGCAATTGTCCAGTGGCCAAAGCATTCTGAATTTCATGAAAAATAGAAATGGTCACAGATCTAATGCATGCCGACAACAACATTTACGGTATATAAAAAAAAGTGTGCCGTATATTACACACCTGTTAGGGCTCTGCTCCCTTCACCTCAGTCTGCTGCCCTCTGTTGTGCTCCACATTGAACTTTGCATTTTCCCCAGCATCTGACATCCTCTCTGTGAGCCTTTTAAGGCCCATTAGGATACAGACCTGTGTCTTAGGATTGTTATTGTTAGGCCGGGACCGGAGCATGCGGCTGCATATATTTCGATGCAGCTGAACGCTCCGGTCCGAACCGCCAGAGGCAGTGCTGGGTATTGAGGCGAGAGACTTAGTGGGTCCACCTCACCAGGTGAGCCATAGTGCCTCACTTGACAAGTTGTGAGAGTTTTTGAAGAGTGCAAGGACATCTAGTCTAACTCAGTCTTGACTAATACTATACTAAAAGTTGTTTATTGAAGTGCGTTACATATTTCCTAAAGGAAAGATGCAACCCAAAAACTTTTTTTCTTAAAAAAACAAAACAAAGCTGAAACTATCCCCAGGGTTGTGCACCCTACGTGTTTTAGACAAAGCTGCTGAGATCTTCCAGGTAAATGCACTTCAGGAAAATACTGTCGTTCCTTTTCCCGAGGCGGAATCGCTGATAGTTGTGCCATTACTTGCTCCACCGCCAGAGCCTTGTAGGCTATGTTCCCACGAGTTTTTTTACGCTGCGTATTTTCTCTATAATGCCATAAACCTATTTTATTTAATGGGCATAGAAATGGTGGAGAAAATCTGCAACATCAAAAGCTCACCATGGGAATGTAGCCTTACGCTATACTGATAAGTATGGAGAGAAGATGGCTTCTGAGTGGAAGCCTCCTGGAGAATGAGCAGGTGACTTCGTTAAGGGTACTTTCCCACCATCAGTTTTTGATGTTGCAGATTTTCTGCACCCACTAAATAAAATCGGTTACTTGTATTTTTTTTTTAAATATACAACGTAAAAACCTCAGTAAAAACTCATCATGGGAACGTAGCCTTAACCCCATCACTGTTTCCGAACCCTCATGCCACGTGCACACGTTGACTATTTGATGAGGTTTTTTACGCTGTGTCTTTTCGAACAAAATGCAAGCTAACTTATTTCACTTAATGGGTGTAAAAGTGGTGAAAATCTGCAACATCAAAACCTCATTGAGGGAATATGACCTAAGGCGACCCCTCCACGATGCGCTTTTGGTGAGATTTTGATGTTGCAGAATATCTGCACCTATTTAAATTGGGTTACTCGTGTTTTTAAATGAAATTATTTTTGTGTGTGCCTATTTTTACCTGCATTTTATTGCATTTTTAATGCACTTTTTCATCGCTTACTGGTATATCATGTTTTAAATAAAACCGATTTGATTTTAATACTTCCTAGTCTTTCAGTTTACCAAAACTTTATTTATACAGTCATGTATAAATTACTCGCATTTTTAGTGCGTTTCTGCCATGAAAATACATTGAAAACCCCTTTTTTGTTTTGTTTCTTTTACCTGCAGATTTTCCTTGTCTATAGGGAAAATTTGCGCATAAAACTCGGCTTACCTGCAGATAATATTGACATGTTGTGTATTTGAAACACACACCACGGGACAATTTATGGAGTGCAAAAAAGAAAAAAAAAGGGTCACAGTGATATCAGATTCCTAGAAATCCCATCCCCTTTACTGGAACTGTATGTGCACACGTTGAGTATTTGGTGCAAAAATATCTGCACCATTTCTGCATCTCTTGGCAGGAAAAACCCTGCATCACAGAGGCGCGTTTTGGATGCTTTTTTTTTTTTTGCATGAGTTTTTTGTGCAGATTTTTCCGTGCTGATAAGTATGAGTGAAATCTACAGTAAAATTTCTGAAAGAAGTAATCTGCAAGCCAAAAATAAGGACTGTGTGCATGAGATTTCAGGATTCTCATTCACTTTTCTGGCATCAGGTTTTGCACAAAAAAAAGCAACAAATCTGCAACATGTGCACAGGCCCAAGACGCTTGTGTTTTTTTTTTTGTTTTTGTTTTGCTTTTTTTTTGCCCAGCAAAAATCCGCAGCTTCAAAAACTTATCGGGGGAACTTAACCAGAGGGTTAGTGTAAAATCTACCTCTCGTTTTCATGAGTGCCTTGTGTTCCTCCACTATGCTTTACACCAGGGGTGTCAAACTGCATTCCTCGAGGGCTGCAAACAGGTCATGTTTTCAAGATTTCCTTGTACTGCACAGGTGATAATTTAATCACCAACTCATTATTTGTGTAGGTGATTAAATTGTCACCTGTGCAGTACAAGGAAATCCTGAAAACATGACCTGTTTGCAGCCCTCGAGGAATGCAGTTTGACACCCCTGCTTTACACTGCAGTCCAATTTTTACTTCTTCAAATTATTTCTATAAAGTAAAGGCTGCAAAATCACAAGTTTTTATTAGGCGACTGTTCGGTAAATACGGAAGCTAGGAAGCATCAATGGGATCAATCTGATTCAATAAAAAAAGAATATAAAGCAGTAATTTAAAGGTTTATTAAATTGTTGCTAACACAAGAGTTTATGATTTATTCGGATCAACGACAACCTTAAAGAGCCGACGATTAAACGAGCACCTCCAGAGTGATTTTCTATGGTCGATGGCTATTAAACAAAAATATTACAATGTATCAAGTTGACTGTTCCGTTCCGTTATTAATACAATATCTGCCACAATCATTGAGCGGGATGGGAATTTCCATCTAGCTATGCTCCACGTACCTGTCCCTCAATGTCCATGTCATGATTGTATCATCTCATCATGAGATATGACGGACCCCTAATGACTATTAACCTATTTGCCTCTCTGTATATGTAGCATAGATAAAGATTTGCAAACATTACGGCAAATATACTGGTATTAATGACCGCGAAGCCGCGTCTAATGTGATTGTCGCAATTCTTCTTAATTTCCAATTCATCGCTGGGAAATTAAATGCACCTGAGCCTTGAAGGGGATGTGTAAGGGCAGAGAAGCTCCGGAACCGCCGGGGACACAGACGGGAGGCACGGCCGGCACCAACTTCAGCTTTTTGTGTATTCGTAGGACATTAACGTTTGTCTTCCAGAACAAGTGGATTGTTTTCTAAATTTGGCACGTGATGGCCCTAAACAAAAATTGCAAATGAACTATAAGAAAGAATAGAACAGATGTGATCCATAATATCGTGTCCTGCAGCACCGAGCCCTTCTGTTTGTGTCGGCTTTAATATAAAAGGTTTTTAGACACTTGATTTCTCCACCACAGCCTTGTTTTACGTTTATTTTTAACTTTTATTTTTTTTTTTTTAATTCCTTAATTACTGTTAAGCCAAGTAAAACTAAATGACAAGGTATAACGATAAATGACAATACTATTCCTAAAGTGAATGGAGAAAAAAAAAATAAGAAGTTAGAGGCATATTCCCATTTGACACATTTGTGGCATATAGACAGGGCATGCCTTAAAGAGAATCTATTCGATGCAAATCAAATCGGTGATGAGTTTTTAGAAATTCGCTGAACTTGGCTAATACGAACAATTTTTGCGATATGCTTCGTGAAAATTGTGAAAAATGTCCACCACCATCTTATACATAAGCCAGAGAAGGATCATGTGATCTCGGCACAGCCTGTATAAAAGCAGAGGTAGGGAATGCAGTGGCCTATTTGTGGTGAAACTGGATAATCAGCGTTGGCAGCCATAAAACACAAAACTGATTGAACGCTCAGAAGTCAAGCAGGGTAGAGTGTGAGTAAAAGATAAGTGTCATGCCGTATTTTCAGAGTAATTGGAGGCTTTAGGTGTGACTCAATTTGTTTCAAATTTTGTCATAGAATAAGGCAACATTTCCACAATGAAATTTTGGTGAGTTTTTGTGCCGATTTTTCTGTACCCACTAAGTAAAATAGGTTACTTGCATTTTTTGTTTCTAAAATCTAAAGCGTGAAAAACTCGCCTAAAAAAATTTATCCTGGGGATAAAGGCTATTATAGTTTTTTCTTTTTATGTGGTTTCCATATTTCCCCATAGATTTTTGAGTTTATATAATTTCAGCATAGTGCTAATTGGAGTTTTCCATGTGCAAAAAAAGGAACAAGAAGGTTGAGCAAGATTTTAGATATTATAAAAAAAACTTTAAAAACTTAATTATTGTTCAGCATTTGAAAAG
Source organism: Ranitomeya imitator (assembly GCF_032444005.1). Lineage (NCBI taxonomy): Eukaryota > Metazoa > Chordata > Amphibia > Anura > Dendrobatidae > Ranitomeya > Ranitomeya imitator. Next base: position 22,362,881 of record NC_091288.1, read on the forward strand.
TTATGAACTTTTGGCATATATTTCTCAAACACTATGAAGCTGCTGTTTTAACTAACTAATTAATGCTCTTTTTGATGCTGCTTTGAACTGCTGCTGTGGCAAGAATCCATAATTAAATACTATTAACAAACAGTGGGTGAATGGTTACGTTTGGCCTGATGGAAGGGAGCAGAAAAGCATTTGTAAATAGTGTTTGAGTACAGATTCTTGCTAGAGCAGCAATTAAAAGCAGCTTCTAAAAGAGCATCAACTATTTAAAACAGCACTTTCAGCATGGTGCTTGAGAGAGATGGAAGAAAAAAAGGTACTGAAACACAAAGATTCACAACTTTGCAAAGACTGACCGATAATTATGTATCAAAAGCTTAGTTACACTTTAATCACATCTTTCTCTATAACAAACTGCTGATTTGAGAAAATGTATGCAAAAATGCTTTAAAAATAAAAACAATATATCAAAAATTAATAACGTGCTGTGTAAACCATTCCAAAATCTATATTCTGACTGCTTTCTATTTATACTATCAAAACTTATACACTGTCCTACAACAACCTCCATTTTAATTTTTTGGTAAACATGTTCATGGTTTGGCTAACAGCATGGTAAAGCATTCCAAATAAATCCAACTTGCACTAATTTGATTTTTTAGCAAATTAAATGGAAATAGTAACATTACTCTCTATTGATGCATAGAACTTATATTACTCCACCAAGTCCTATGTTTTGCCAACTTACTGGGTAAACATATCATGTAATGGATCTCAAGCTTACTCACTTGTGTTACATTCGAGTTGATGACTCTTTGTTGCCAGTCACAGTCCTAACCGAGTTACTTACTTGGATGGTATACAACTCAAGAATGATTGGCAGCCTCAAGAAATGCTAAATAGACGGTGCAAAAAAAAAATGGTCTCAATTTCTGACCTTTAGACTTCATAAAATTGAAAGCTGTAGCAACATTTACTGGGGATACTTTTTTATTTTATTAGCAAAAAGCAGATGCTTTTCACGAATATTGTGACATTTTTTTTTTTTTATATTTTTATATTTTATTTTGGAATTTTACGTATCTGTTGAAGTTATCCAACTTGAAGTTAACTAACTTTTTCTGTTTAACTTTCCTTTTTTTCACATTTTTATTACGAATGAGAAAATGGACGAAAAAAACGAGATTGTGGATAAATAGATGAGAATAAATATAAATTGTATCTGAAAAATGATCAAGCTGTATGCAGTGGGTATTCAACAATAACTGAAAAGGTAGCACACATCAAATACATAAAATGGCAGAGGATGTAGAGAAGTTGGATAGTATGCATCATGGGTAATTTCATTCTGATATACTATAAATACATAGAATATTGTTACTCACAAAGTGCAATTGTGCAGTATATATAGTATACATACAAATGGATCACCAACATGAATCAATGTGTGGGGTATGTTAACCTAATAAAATAAAGTCAAAGTGCAAGTAGATCCTTGTCATGATTAGAAGATCGGTAATCCAATAGGGGTGTCAGCTAGAGACCATGAGTCATACTATGTGCCCAGTTTTGCCTGGAAGGAAATGTACCTGGACCTCACAGGTCGCATGGCAAGGAGTGGTTTTTCTGCATCTTCTGTGTACGCATTCATTGCCCATCACCTCAGCTATCTCGCATTGCCCCTTGATGGCTCACTGTCAAAGGCACAGAGAAACACGCGTCGGGGTGGGCACATACCATGAATGCTGCTACTCATATCAATCCAAGTACATCTCCATAGTGTGGCATAGATCAAGCTACTACTTTATTGCAAAATATTATTTTATAAAGGAGGAATTTTTGTGCATGAGTGGGAGCTCTACGTGAGTTTGAGGAACTGGATTCAAATGAGAAGAACTTGTGTAATAGAAGTGGATATTCGTGCACCTATATATGTGCTTTGCTCTTGATTGCAGTTACCCATCATAAAGTATTTTACTTCTGGAACATTAAAAAGTGAAGGGATACTTGTAAATATAAATTATGAGTTCATACAAAGAAAAGAGTAGAGGCTGGAGATTGTCGTTGAAAATGGTAAATCAGAGGAGATCTGAGCTATCCAACTCACCGCATTTCTTGGAAATATCAACAATCCGAAGGAACAAGGGGAATAGCCCTCTCACATTTGCAAAACCACAGTGGATACAGTAAATATTTTAAGGAGTTTGTAAACATGAAAGATCTCATGAAGTAAGTTTAAAGAAGCACTCCTCCTCCTATCAAAAGTTTTATCCTTCCAAATATATTGCAGTCATCATATCATATATGAAATAAGCCCTCATACAACTATGCTGGTGGAATAAATAAAGATGTTACAGCTCTAGGAAGATGTGGAGGAAAAGTATGGAGGACATTTTTAGACCAAATAATCACCATTATTCTTAAACTTGGGAACTGTTCCTGTACTAATTTTAATGCATTTGCCCTTTAGTTCAGTTACGCAAGTAAAACAGGGTCAAACTTGCCCATCTATTGGAAACGTTGTATAGTATGAAATCCAACACGTAAAAAAGATGTATAAACGTTGACACTTCTGTCATACCTGTACGGCGTTTAGCCCAGAAACACCATGTGGCAAAAGGAATTAGAGGGCAACCAGATCTGGAGGTGCTCAGCCCAAATTGAATGCAGCTTTACAAAAAGTTAGAAAAAAGGAGCGGCACTCCCCACTGGTATGTGAAATAACAGCACTATATTCGGCCGTCACATGAGGAGAGGAGACAGAGGAATGATTGAGTGACAGCTGTGCACTCCAGAAGAAGCACAGTTCAAGCGAAACAGGTTTTGCTCAATCCTTCCTCTGTCTTCTCTCCCCACTTGACGACCTAATATAGTGCTGCTATTTCACACACTAGTGGGGAGTGCCACTATTTTTTTCTTTATTGTTTCTATCTTTTCCAAATTGCAGTCTCCATGTCAATCATTTTGTAATGCTATGGCTGTGTGCACGCTGTGTCTTTTAAGATGCCGATGCAGTTGTCGAGCTTTCCCTTGCAGAGCCACTTCACGCCATCCTTTGCCATCAGCATCTCTTTCTCTATACTGTGACGTACAAAGAATGGATCTATTCTTAGCGGAAACTGCCCATAGAGCGACCATGTCACTTCTTTTAACTGCGTTTCCAAACCCTGAAGCAGTTAAAAGTGACGTAAGATGGAACATGTGCACAGCAATGTCGTTTTTACATTGCTGTGCGTTATGTTCATTTTATGGGGCGCTTTTGCTGCATTTTTCAGGAGGATACCTGGCGGAATCCGCCTGAAAAAATGATTCCATGTCCAAAAAGCCAGTGACTGAATATCCTCTATTCTCGGTCTCTAAGTAAAATTATTGCCTTGTTCATCATCAATTCTAATTGACAATTTCACCGAGAATCGCCTGTTGTAGAAGAGCGAGTCACAAACCCCGGAAAGCGTCCTTCTCCCTACTTAGCAGGTGCGCTCGCCCTTTGAAAAGAGATTGTTAGCTGCGAATGGCTACAATCCAGTTCCGTTTGCACACTTGCGCTGATACACTTAGAGAAGCACGTATTATACTCAAGGGTGCTCCTCGGAGTGCCAAGAATTGTGTGCTTCAAAACCAGCACAAAATAAAAAGAGACACTTCAATGAAGATTCCCGTCCCTCGGAGTATAGAAATACGTTATTCATTATCCAGGGGTGTGCCTGCAATAAAGCGACCTGGGACGGCTGTCAGTGGCAAAGAAACAAACATAGGGAACAGCAAATCGAGCAGAATAAAATAGCAACTGAAATAATAATAATAATGCAATACAATAAATTAATTGAAATTTTCTTCCTTGCAGAATAGTAAGGATTAAAAATTGCTCAGGTTTTTTAAAAATTTTTTTTAGAAAAATTGCAACTTATGTACATGAGTTGTGATATTGCAGCTCTTGATTTTAGACCATCAATACCAGATGGGGTCATAATTGCGAGCACATGTCGATCATGAAGATAATGACGCTACAGCACAGTGCCACACTTTTCACAGAG